>NC_137622.1:16760909-16915909 GCF_963280865.1 Gymnoscopelus braueri
CTTGAATTAGTTAAATTAGTTGCTGCTTTTAACTCATACATACATACATACATACATACATACATACATACATACATACATACATACATACATACATACATACATACATACATACATACATACATACATACAGACAGACATACATACATACATACATACATACTGTACATACTGTACATACATACATACATACATACATACATACATACATACATACATACATACATACATACATACATACATACATACATACATACATACAGTACATACATACATACATACTGTACTACATACATACATACATACATACATACATACATACATACATACATACATACATACATACATACATACATACATACATACATACATACATACTGTACATACATACATACATACATACATACATACATACATACATACATACGTACATACATACTGTACAATGTACATACATACATACATACATACATACATACATACATACATACATACATACATACATACAAAGTTAGATGTAGAAGTGTCTGGCACAGCTTAAAACGAACAAATTGCTGTGCAAACAGTGATGGGAGAGATGACTCAGACTAAATAGTAGTTAATTCATGGAATGGGCTCGGTTTACTGCTAAAATGTCAAATTTGAGAAGGTTACGGGAGGTGTACATGTTCAGTGTTGAAGGTCTGATAATGTCAACAGAGCTCCTAGTTTCATGTCATGTCTGACATCTTGCTCTAGATCTGCAAATGTCACATAAGCTAACCTTGAATTCCAAACAAATCGATATGCATTGCTACCTGCTACTATCGGGAATGGAGTGGGTATCCATTCTCTCCAGGCAAGTCAATGTACTCTGAATGGTGTGGACAGATCAAGGCAACCCATTGGAGCAGTATGACCAGAGTTTAGGTACTTTGAGCTGACAAGCCATAGCTGACACGAGGCAAAGCTCCCAATCCAGTAAGGCAAACTCTGGAGACAGGGCAGGATTGATGGTAAAACAGGAGACAACGGTTAAGTATACAGTATTACTGTAAGACAGAAACTTCTAAGCCCATGTGACAGTGTAACTGACTGGCAACAGAGTTTACAATCTGGCAGTGAAGTGGCGGTTGAACCAGTGCGTTATAGTGAGCTGCTTGGGATGAGAAGCACCTGGTCTGCTGCTCCACACACACACACACACACACACACACACACTTCTCCACTCCTGTAGTCAGAACACATAGACGAGGACTAGAAAGATGGTGAGTCAGAGAGAGTGGGTGTGGTAATTGTGACAGTGTGTTAGCATGCGTGGGACTGTGTGTGTGTGTGTGTGTGTGTGTGTGTGTGTGTGTGTGTGTGTGTGTGTGTGTGTGTGTGTGTGTGTGTGTGTGTGTGTGTGTGTGTGTGTGTGTGTGTGCACATACTGTAGTATAGTCGCTGGTGGAGAGGATGAATGGTGCAGGCCGTGGGTGAGTGGCACCTGTTCGGTTGTTTGCCCGTCCAATGTGATTGTGTCATGCTCAGTATGTTGCCCTGAGCTGCTTCCACACTTATGCAGACGGAACCCTAATGGAGGATAATGAGCCACAGTTTCCCCTCTGCCTAGCAGACACAGAGCAGGGGCTGTGAAACTGCAGATTCATAGATCCCCCCCAGGCCCTCACAAAACATCAGTAGAGCCGGGAAGAAAAGGACAATGAAATATAAAGCATGTTAATGTTGTTTGTGGGAGCAGAGCGCAAAGTGCAATGTTGTTGCTATCTCTTGCGAAAGAATAATTTGCACAAGTCAACCTTTATATACAGTACGCTGACTTACACCGCAAAGCTCCACGGGACAAACTCTTCAGTGTTTTCCACCCTCAAGCCACATCAACATACTGTACACAGTACTGTAAACCCACATATACTCTATACATTATGTATAAATTAGTACATACCTCCCACAGAGAACTGTTCTCCTCTATGGCAGTGAATGCTGGACCCTGAAGCCAACCCTGCAGAAGTCTCTAGATGGGTGCTACACCAGAATGTTGCGTGCAGTACTTAACATCAGCAAGAGTACACATGTTACCAACAAGATCCTGTATGAAGGAATGCCAAGGGTGAGCGAGAAAATAGCAGCCAGGAGAATGAGACTAGCAGGACACACTGCCAAAGACATCAAGAACTGCCAGCCAGCAAATTGGTGCTGTGGGAACCAACGCACGGTCATCGGTCACGAGGACGTCCCACAATGACCTACGTGGATGTACTCAAGAATGATGCGGGATCGCAAAGTACCAACGAACTGGCCAGATGTATGTGGAGAACCGGGATGACTGGAAGCAACGATGGAGGGCTCGTCTGAGGACGACCTGAGAGAGAGAGAGAACAGAAGACTGTGTCATTGATGGTTCAGATCAGTCTCTGGACCCTGGATGGAATTCACACAGCCTGGATCCAGGCAGACAATCTGAGGGCTAGGTGTTGGCTATCGAGTGATGTCGAAATATCACTTGATGTAGTGAACAGACTTTAGGAAATGTTACGTACGTTGTGTGCTTTTGGTCCAGGGTTGAAATAGACAATAGACAGAGAGAGGTGGATGTTGGGTGGTTTGGTAGATGTTTCTGTGCTGTGTGCCTTTGCTCCAGGATAGAACATGTACTGTAACTACTTCAAAGGGACTGTTCCAGAAGCTGTTCATGAAACAAAGGTGCTCAGTTACAGTATGAACACAATGCCGACAGCAACGATGCTGCCGATGGAGCACGAATTACAAAAAGAGGATAGATGGAAATTAGGATAACCCTAAAGGAATGTGTGAATTGTTTGTTCGGTTTTGTGTTTGTCCTCCAGTCTCCACACCAAGTGCTGTGTATTTGTGAATTCAGACTTCATTGCGGTTTCACACTCACTATTATTTAACCAGTGACACAGTCTCGATTCTTGTTCTGCAGTTCAGTTGAGTCTGTGTTGCATGTGGGTTCAGGGGGAATAGGAGATAATTAGATGCTACAGTACATCCTTTCATGTACAGAGACCCAACAAGTCACATACTACTCTCAAGCACTTCTGACTCACTCACTTTTTTCCCTTTGCCATAGGCTGTGTGTGTGTGTGTGTGTGTGTGTGTGTGTGTGTGTGTGTGTGTGTGTGTGTGTGTGTGTGTGTGTGTGTGTGTGTGTGTGTGTGTGTGTGTGTGTGTGTGTGTGTGTGTGTGGTTATTTGTGGGAGGGCACCAAAAGCCCTTTTTTCCTGTCGTCTGTATGCTTCTGACAGAGAGAGAGAGGGGGAGAGAGAGAGAGTGAGAGAGAGAGAGAGAGAGAGAGAGAGAGAGAGAGAGAGAGAGAGAGAGAGAGAGAGAGAGAGAGCAAAGAGCATAGAACTCCAGAGCTCGGTGTTTTGATCGCACATTGGAACAACTTCATACAGAACCAGGGAGAGGGGGAGAGAAAAAAATGAAAGGGAGTTAGAGATCAGAGGTGGAACGGATGGAAAGATAGGTGATGGATCAGAAGTACAGAGAGAGGGTGGGGTAAATGGCATGGCAAATAAAAACCTGACTTATTTTTTGTGCGACAGAGCTCATTGAGCGAGAGAGTGAGAAAAATGGAAGAAAGAGATAGAAGAGAGAAAGGAAACAATAGATGTGTGTGAGAAGTGCAAGACGACGGGGAGAATTATGGAGATGGAATGGGAATGGAAGTATTTTGCTCCCAAAGAATGGAATCTGTGAAGCTAGAGACAGTAACATTAAACAAATGGGACTCCAGACATGTACAATGTTGAGCAGATACCCTGTTTACCAATTGCATCTGAATGCACCGTACAATGAAGTCAATGAAGAGCATATTTTGAATCAATTTCTAATCAATGGAGCAACATTTTTTTTAAATCTCACCCAACTTTGGAGTTACATCATGGCACGGTACAGTGGTTACAGTGGTTTTGTAGTGGTTACACAACCCAAACCACTACCAAATTCAGTACTATTTTCTATTTTCCGCAAAAATATTTAGTGTAGAGAAAAAACGGGAAGGGCCTAGTATAGCGCCCTACTGGACTCCGGTCAAATAACTGTAAGAATAGGATTTAATTTGTTAATTTAACAGTTTAGGATTTGTGCCTTCTGTGCATTTAGGGGCCTCAGGGCTCCATAGGCGCACGGTTGCGACAATCCACATCGAACTTGGCACAAACACTATTTAGGGTTCCGGCATAAGAATAGTCACACCAAGGGCCATATGTGGCCCCCAGGGGCCCTATCAGTGGCCCTAAGGGGCCACAAATGAATTGATGCTCGAAACCATACCAAACGCCAGGCGCAAATACTGTTCAGGGGTCTAGCATGAGAATAGTCAAAAGTATACATTTTTTAAGTGTTTTGAAAAAAAGAAAATCTTACTCTTATAGTCTTAACTTTTTTTCTCTGATATTGTTTATATATTTCACATTTTATTCTGATTCTGATTGTCTCAAATGTCCCATCCCCAACTTTCTACCTTTCTCTCCCTGTGCCCAGCCCAGGAATATATCTTTCCAGCATCGTGTCGCATAAATCCCCATGCACCTCTGTATACTACATTGGCTAATAGAATGTGGCTAGTCATCCATGCAGCAGAATGGTTGATGAACGATGTCAGTTCTGTCAAGAACATAAAAATATGAGAATAAAGTTCCAGTGCAGCACAAGAAATGAATCAAAAACCTCAATAAAAGGCAGTGGCAAACATAAAAGAATAGTGTTGTGATGGGCACATGAGCAGTACAGCCTGTGGCACCAGTATCTGTGAAGGTGTGTAACATGGGAAACAGTTACCTATAGATTTGGGATACTGATAGTGATTGGACGTGCATTGTATTGTCACGCTGTCATTGGCTGTACCTGTGTGCTGTGCTAGTTTGATAAGGGACGTCAGCGTTTCCTTGTTCAGTGTTAATAGGGTTTCTCAAGGTTCAACAGCACGGACGGAGCGTCTCCCGTTCTGTGCTAGAACAAGAGGACCCAAGTGATCTAATACTCCCCTATAACCAGCGAGCAGTGTGTGTAAATGTTATCATCATCCTGACCTGACCAGCATAATTGTAAAGAAGTTAAAGAACTGTGTATTTCCCCAGTAAAGTCTACTAACCTGGATAAACATTGTCGTGCACCTCCTTACCCACTCCTCTACACCCAGCAGCACGACAAATGGTGCCAGAAGCGGGATAAAGACATCAAGGTGTGTAGAATCCGGGAATACAAGTTAAAAAGTCCAGAGAGAAAAGTTTGTTTTGCAAACCAACTGTATGCACGTTCCGACGGCCGTCACGTTACAAACGCAAATGAGCTGCAGCTGCTGCGTGTCCAATGTGATCCGTGTGTTTGCTAAAATACGCCTGATAACTACATGTGCAAGAAAGAAAAGTGTATAAATCCATTGACTGTAGAAGACGGCTGTAGGAGACAGCTAGTGCATGCCAACAAGTGCTTTAGCTGCGCAGCACCGCAAGGAAGCGGCGACGTTGGATTGACTGTACACTGTAAAAAATCACGTTGTGAATTACCCCAAAAAAGACACTGTAAAAAATATTTTTGGGTGACAACCGTGAAAAAAACTCAAAAAAACTCAAAAATGGCAGAAGGAGAAGAGAATGTAGAAACAACGTTGGCTACTGATCCTAACCAGCCCCCAACATGGCTGCAAACACTATTGACTAACCAGAATCAGCAGAACCAACAACTCCAAATGCTGTTAGCCCCTGTCTTGGCACAAATTACTGCAAGCAGCAGCAGCACAGTAGCTCAACCACCCACATCAGGGGATGGAGTCCAACAGCCCCCACCAGCAGCAGCCTACAGAGGGGATGGAGTCCAACAGCCCCCATCAGCAGCCTACAGAGGGGATGGAGCTCAGCAGCTCCCACATACATCAGCTGCTTTAAGAGGGGATGGGTGGGAGAGGACCCAAAACCCTGCACAGGAAAGAAGATCACTGTATTCTGATGGTCCCCTACCTTTCCCTTGGGAAATCCCAGAAAGGCCCACTGAGCAGATTACTGGCCCCTTTGCAGCGGAGCTGAGTGTAATACAACAGCGAGCACGCACCTCTGGTCCTCCCATAACAGGCCCTCCTGCAGAGCCAGATGTTAGACGCAGAGGCACTGAGCGAGGAACTCAGCACTTACAGCCGACCTTCACTGGTGAGCAGAGGTCCAGCAGCTCTAATCGTCAGAACCAATACCCTATGCCAGAAGTTCCCAAGGCTAAGTTAGCCCTATTTGATGGTACAGATGATTGGGAGTCCTTCTTACTACCGTTCGAGCGTCAAGCCAGGAAGTATGGGTGGGGCTCGGTGGAAAGTGTGGATCGACTGCATGAATGCTTAAGAGGAGCGGCCATACGGTACGTTTGCTCACTGCCTGAACACATCAGAGAAGACTATATCCTCTTGAGAGGCCAGCTTAGCCAACGTTTTGGTCAGCGGGACCCCCCTACTACAGTCAGGAGAAAGCTGGGTGAGCTTCGACAAGGCAAGGAGTCCACGGCTGAATTCGCGGAGGAGGTGCGCCGTCTCGTTACCCTCGCTTACCCAGGCGTGGATCTGGAGCTACAAGACCAGCTAGCAACAGATACCTTCCTCAAAGGACTCGGAAACCAAAAAGTGGCATATGAAGTCATGAACCGTGACCCACGCTCCCTGGCTGAGGCGCAGAAACTTGCAGAGGCTCATGACCACAACTACAGAGCCACTATGGGGCGAGAGACTGAAGGGAGGAGCAGAATGCGACGAATATCCTGGGCTGACGAAGAGGACATCGCTGAGGACCGGCCAGCGGTGTCACGCAGAGTGCAAACCCCACAGTACATTACCACAGACCAGTTTGCTGTAATTACAGGTCAAGTTACGGCATTAACTGACCAATTCAAGACTCGTACCGACCAATTCAAGACTATAATGCAGGCATTGGAGAACCTCCAGCTGCAGCACAGAGATTCTCAGGCCAACACAATTGAGTATCGACGTGACAGACAGTCAAACCAAGGTCCCCGCTCAGGGCAGCAAGGCCGCATGCGGTCTCAGTCCCCGAGTCCCACACGTGGCACGACAGGCCCGTGTTTCCGGTGTGGAGAGGAAGGACATTTCCAGAGAGACTGTTCTAGGTCCCATAGTCCAGCCCCTGGAGGTGGTCATGGTGGGAAGCCTCCTGGGTCCCAGGTGAACCGCATTAAAGCCAGTGGACCAAGTCTGCAGATTTCCTTAAATGTGAATAACATTCCAACCCACGCAGTGGTGGACACTGGAGCGGAGACCACTGTCATCTCTGAGGACCTGTACAAGCAGCTGGGAGACAAGGCTGACCTACAGGAGACACACCTCGACAACGCTGGGGTGGGAATTGGCATGGCAGCTAGACATGGACTGACAGTCACATTCAAGATTGCGTCTCAAACAGTTGAGTGGGAGGTCCATGTAGCCCCTATACGTGACTCTGTCCTGCTGGGCCTAGATTTGATGATGGCTGCAAACGTTGTGATCTACACCCACGGCAGGGTCTTCATCGGCGATGAGCTGGTGCCGTCCAAGATAATGGGAGGTGAAGGACTGGACATCGCAGGGGCGATCCTGGATGAAGACGCCACCCTGCCCCTAGCATCCTGTTCACCCAGTCCTGGGGCCTCCGATTGGTGTCCCTCACTCTCTCCAGCACCTGGGGGTCACCTTCTCGGTCTCCGACCTTCTATGCAGCCTCCTGAATTGTCCAGCCAACATCAATGTCCTCCAGAGAGGTCCCGCCCGCATCGCCGAACTCCACATCCTCCTACAGGGTGGGACCATCGACGCTACCGATCTTCAGAGAGGTTCTGTCGCCGTCACTGGCCTCCGGATTATCCACCGGGGAAGCAACGCGAACGTCGCCGGTCTCCAGCGAGGTCCCGTCAACGTCGCCAGCACCGAGATCATCCTCCTGGCTGGTTCCTCTGGCATTGCCAGCCTGCAGATTCCCCTTCAGAGTGGTCCTGCCGATGCCACTGGTCTCCTGGGAGGTTGCGCCTGTCTGGCCACCCTCCTGCCCGTCCTCCGGAGCAGTCCTGTCCTCCTAGTCGTCCACCTACTCATCCTCCAGACCTTCACTACGACAAGAAGGAAGCAGGGATGCTTCAGACTCGTCGACGGAGCAACGCAAAAATGGAAGCAAGGATGCTTCAGACTCGTCGACGGAGCAACGCAAAAATGGAAGCAAGGATGCTTCAGACTCGTCGACGGAGCAACGCAAAGATGGAAGCAAGGATGCTTCAGACTCGTCATCTGAGGGACAACAAGAGTCGATAAAAACACGCCTTGGGCGTGAGATTCACAAACCAGAGACATACCAGAGTTAGACTGAGTTAGGAAGTAGAAAGAAAAAAGTTCAGTTATTTCAGTCAGGAGCAGACAGGATGTGACCATTGTTTTGTGTTAAAAAGAAAATAAACTGTACTGTTTATTGAAGTTGAATTGATGCTGTTGAAATGTGAAAGAAGACATTTATTTGAAGTTAACTGATGCTTTATTTTGTACACTTGCATGTGTACTGAAGGGACTCAGTACTCTTGGAGGGGGGTTGTGTTGTGATGGGCACATGAGCAGTACAGCCTGTGGCACCAGTATCTGTGAAGGTGTGTAACATGGGAAACAGTTACCTATAGATTTGGGATACTGATAGTGATTGGACGTGCATTGTATTGTCACGCTGTCATTGGCTGTACCTGTGTGCTGTGCTAGTTTGATAAGGGACGTCAGCGTTTCCTTGTTCAGTGTTAATAGGGTTTCTCAAGGTTCAACAGCACGGACGGAGCGTCTCCCGTTCTGTGCTAGAACAAGAGGACCCAAGTGATCTAATACTCCCCTATAACCAGCGAGCAGTGTGTGTAAATGTTATCATCATCCTGACCTGACCAGCATAATTGTAAAGAAGTTAAAGAACTGTGTATTTCCCCAGTAAAGTCTACTAACCTGGATAAACATTGTCGTGCACCTCCTTACCCACTCCTCTACACCCAGCAGCACGACAATAGACCTGAAAGTTTCTGGGATTACATTTTATGTGGTGCATGAAATTTGAATGCTGCTTCTCCACTTCAGTTGAGATTCTGGGGACAGGAAGGACAGACCTGTCCCAGATGACCTGAGGGGACCGTACCTATATTCCCCAGGTTCTATGTTCCCCAGGTTCTATGTTCCCCGAAAAAAAGGTTCTATGTTCCCCCCTTACCAAAAAAGGTTCTATGTTCCCTGGGTTCTATGTTCCCCGTTTACCCCAAAAAAGGTTCTATGTTCCCCATTAACAAAAAAAAGGTTCTATGTTCCCCGCTCACCCAAAAATGCAGGAAACATACATCAAAAAAGGTTCTATGTTCCCTGGGTTCTATGTTCCCCGTTTATCCCAAAAAAGGTTCTATGTTCCCCATTAACAAAAAAAAGATTCTATGTTCCCCGCTCACCCAAAAATGCAGGAAACATACATTTTTAATTTCCAATGTATTTATTTTTTCCTCTAAATTTTTATCCCACGATTTTGTAACCCAATTTTTTACACCCAGTGCCAATTGTCTATGTAATCCTGGGCACTACCTTCCCTCTGCCAACCTAGGGAGGCTAGGGCCGAGCTCATGCCTCCTTCAATGCATGAGAGCCAACTGACCTTCTTGTCACCTGACAGGGGGGAGTTTCCCTGGTTGGACGTAGCGCGTGGAAGGAACACGTTATTCCAACCAGTTCCCTTCCCCTCCATCAGGCGCCCCAGCTGGCCAGGGGGAGGCAGTATAGTGACCAGGATTACTGCATGTTTTTGTGAGGGTACCTACCCTAGGAGACACGGGGAGAACATGCAAACTCCACACAGAAAGGCCCTTTCGCCAACCCCACCTAGGGTATGGGCACTGATGACGCGGAGGAGAGAACACACCCCCAGCGCCCACAGCGTCCCCTGCGGGAATCGAACCTAGTTAATAATTTCCAATTATTAATAACATCTGTGAACACACACAACTGAACATAATGGGGAGAAATGACTATCAGAAACTTGCCCGCCCCTTTCCCCTGGCGGCCATCTTGGACAAAAATTGTACCATATGATAATAAGCATTGGTAAGGACCAATTATATGAGATAAGATATGTTGAAAATGGGTGAAAATGGGTTGTCCTTTAAGCTTGCATAATTGTCTCCACCAGGCCGAAAGGCATGGCGAGAGAGTATGTTTTACCCCCTGTCCGTCCGTCCGTCCGTCCGTCCGTCCGTCCGTGTGTGTGTCCTGTCCGTGTGTTACCAGCTAATCTCCGGCACCATTGGCCCGCTCGCTGCGAAACTGTGCACACACACTCCCTCGATACCAATTCAGAACCTCTGCCCCAAATTTTTCACATGGGCCTGTTATAGCGCCACCAGGAGGCCGATTTGTGCAAAACCCATTTTTTTACATTACTCCTACAGATTTTATCCAAACATCATGCAAATCGTTACACAGTATCTCTATAGTCATGTGATCAACCCGGATCTGTCCGATTTCCCATATTCCATCCTGATTGGCTAAGGTTGGCTTCCAAAGTTTGCAGGATAGGTCCGTTTTGAACAAAATGCTTCGAATCATGAACGCAGCTTGCAATTTCCGTGAAATTTCACACGCACATTCACACTAGGCCGAGGAAGAAATGCCACCCATTTCACATTGGCCTGTTATAGCGCCACTAGCATATATATATATATTTATATGCTTTACAAATTAAGCACTTTGAAACTGAAGATGATGGCCAATGTTGATGATAGTAAAAATGATAATAACATCGTATCGATATCGTGAGCCCAATATCGTGTATCGTATCATATGTACCGTGAAATTAATATATCGTGACACCCCTAAATAGTTTTTGAGTCATGTCAAATAAGTTTTCAAAACATATTTTGACACTTTAAAAACTGGAAAATTACATATAACTAATGGGTATAAATACATGTATTTAAACCTTTTTAAATGTCTCACCATTTCATGCATTTTTGGGTGAGCGGGGAACATAGAACCGTTTTTTGGTTGAGTGGGGAACATAGAACCTTTTTTAGAACCTTTTTTGGTTGAGTGGGGAACATAGAACCTTTTTTTGGATGAGTGGGGAACATAGAACCTTTTTTT
Organism: Gymnoscopelus braueri; assembly: GCF_963280865.1. Taxonomy (NCBI): domain Eukaryota; kingdom Metazoa; phylum Chordata; class Actinopteri; order Myctophiformes; family Myctophidae; genus Gymnoscopelus; species Gymnoscopelus braueri. Next base: position 16,772,032 of record NC_137622.1, read on the forward strand.
GGATGAGTGGGGAACATAGAACCCTTTTTTGGATGAGTGGGGAACATAGAACCCATTTTTGGTTAAGCGGGGAACATAGAACCCGGGGAACATAGAACCTTTTTTGGGGTGGGAGGGGAACATAGAACCTGGGGAACATAGAACCTGGGGAATATAGGTACGGTCCCGACCTGAGAGGTCTGGATGGTTCATAACATAGCAGAAGATTAGACATGTAAGCCACCGCTCATTTGTATTCTTTCCATCCTTGGCTGTAATGTTTGTTTCCATCTCTGCTGCCTGCTTTCAATCAGGTCAGGGGTTATACAAACACATCCAGGTCTTAATGAAATATGGTATAAGGTGTCAGAGAGACGACCCACCTCCCCAATAAAAAGACAAAAACATGCCCACGACGGTTTATTCACCAGAGCAGAACACAAACTTTAATATCCCGTCCTATTTTTACTCTGCCATAGCAGGAGACAGCCCTCTGTCCCTCTGCCACTTCTGACCCATCAGACTGATGTTAACAGGAGCCAGCCAGACACTCCTTTCAACAGACATGGCTGTGCAAGAGGAAGGTTGAATTGGCATTACATTATGGGTTATTGTTGTGTATTATTCTGTGTGTGTGTGTGTGTGTGTGTGTGTGTGTGTGTGTGTGTGTGTGTGTGTGTGTGTGTGTGTGTGTGTGTGTGTGTGTGTGTGTGTGTGTGTGTGTGTGTGTGGACCCATCAAATGGCTGGCCTCTCCAAAAGGGAGGCCAAACAGTATCAGCGATTATAGGAAGCCACTCAATTTGGAGGAGGTGTTGTTGTCTGCTGTGTCTGACAAGTAACAATGTTCTGCCTTATAGGAACTTTGTAACTGACAGTTTTCCTATTGTCTGACTGCACTGGCAGTGTTTATGTCCTTTCAGTACTAGGCATTCTTGTACTTCTGTTTATGTGGACATAAATCAATATTTCAAATAGGGTTAGCCAAAGCCAAATTCATTTATGGCTTTTTCCTGCAATGAATTTCCCCACTAAGTGTCTGCTTAATCGTAACAACAAAAGCAATCCACAAAATAAATCCAAGAATCCAAAAACTCATCAAAAAGAGACACTTTTATAATTAATGCCACAATAATGCCACACGGTTTAAAAACAATTAAAAACAAAACACTTTGAATCTATAAACTGAGGGGAAATAAAATTGACAGTGAATTAGTATTAGATGTGGGAGATAAGTAGCACAAAGCCAGAGATTTTCCTCTGAAGGATTCACTTTTACCATCTGACAGGTTGTGAAGCAGCCATCCTCTGATCATCCTCCACATGGCGGCTCAGTTGACAGGCAGCACACAGAGATTCCTTGTTGAAGAGCAGTCTCTCCTTCCTCAGGGCAAAGATAAAAAGCTACATTAGGATGGTAATTGTGCACAAAAATGAAGAAAGTCTACTGGCTTGATAGTGGTAAAAGGGGGTGAATTTCTCATTCATCTCTACCACAATTTTAGTTTAATCCTCCTAAGGTGAATCCAGTTGTTGCCGTGATCTTCCACAACAACACAACTGTTGGTGCACAAGTCATCTCCTGTTCTCCGATCAGCCCACACACGTGCAGATGATTGAGAGAGTACTCTGAAAAATGCAGAATGTCACAGTTTAGTCACTTAATCCTTCACTATTATTACTACTCACCTCCCCGTAATTAACTGTCGAGATGTCTTTGAGCAAGGCACTTGACTCCCAAATGCTTCAATGTTTTTGTCTGTAATCTACCTTTGAGCTCAACATGCAAACTATTAATCACACATTTTGGTAATTTATCCTATTAGTAATGTAATTTGTAGTGTAGTCTATTTTGTGTATCTCATGACTACCATGACTACAGAATTACCCCAGCTGCAATAATGATGAACGTGTACCTACAATACCTGACAACAATCAGCCGTCCTCCTTCCCTGTTTGTTCCCAGAGGAGCCATCCTTCTCTTCAAAAGTGTCTGTGGATGTGTCTTCATGTGTTTTTCACTGAGCTACAGTGTACCAATATGGCATGTCAATGACCACCATCGATCCTGAATGGCGGACATTAGTGTCTGGTTAGTGGCTGATTGCATCGACAAAATGCCAGTCAAAGGACAAAATTTAGACCCGGGATCGATTGCACAGAGAGGCTGATTTGCGGCTGCAGATCCACGTCTGTTTGATGAAGTGAGAGACTGAGATGGAGTCATGCCTTATGCTTAATGGCCTACCAGACTACACACTGAGCCTGACAGCATTCTTTGTCTTTTGGATTAATTCAGCCTCCGTCTTTACACGTCATTATGATGCATGTTTAACAACTTAGTATATTGAGCTCATACACCATTTTAATGAAGCACCTTCAAACTTGTTTATTTATCATTGCTTTTTATGTTACATGCTCACAACCATGCACGTGTGACAGAATACTCCTGTCTGTTCCTTGGTAAAAAAAAAATTAAAAAAAAAATAAAACAATGTTTTGTTTCAATTTGGGACTTAGTTTAATGAATACAATTGTATTTTGGTAAAATATGTTGACTTACTTCACTTAAACCATTTTGCTCTTATCTGTCAGTCATGAATAATTTTTATTGATTAAATATCTATAAAACTCACAGACCATTTTCACTTTACTTACTTTCCATCCATCCATCCATCTATCCATCCACCCATCCGTGGATGAGAACTGGATGCATGTGGTCTCCCTCCAATGGTATTATGGCAGATCTTATCAATGACCGGGCCATTTTGTGGCCAGGATTACCCTGGCTTTGTGAGAGGGGATATTCATTAACTCCTGTTGACATCTCACAGAGATCATAATCCCACGGCGGGGCAGAGGACAGCAGCTCCTGTGAACCAGAACAGAGACTCTCACTGCTCTCCAGCACTGTGATGTTTCTCTGTCCTTGTGCTCTGCCAAAGAGCACGATCACATGTGCAGATCTGTGATCCAATCTGTGAAACTTTGCCCAGCAAAGATAAAAACAAGCAAAGAAAACAAGCCCACGAAACAAAACACTGGTAAAAAATAAGGTAACAACATAATATAAAAGGCAGTGGCCATGGGCTGGTCAGATTTAACCCCAGCTCCAATGGTATCCCATTATTCCATTGGGGGGGCGGCCATAGCTGAGTGGTTAGTGAGCCCGCCTAGGGAGCCAGAGGCCCTGGTTGCCCCAGGTACAGTACGATTCCAGGCCACGCCAGCATATGTGTCGATGAAATGAAATTTGTCCCTGAGCAAGACTCTTAACCCCTAATTGCTCACAGGCCCTCATTGGAAACAAGCCCGCAAGGACTTTCATGAACGTCCTGTTAAAAGGAATTATCCTATCCTTATCCTTATTCATTGCATTGCATTATGTGGTGTTGTATTAAACAACATTTCATTTAATCTTGAACAGATTAACAGATACAGTACATATCTGTTATTATCTGCTGGTAATTTAACTTCCTCATCCCACTGCTATTTTTACTGCAGTACTTAAATGTATATATCATGCACCTTCCTGTAATGTATGTATAGTGATGATAGTTTATTGTTCATTATTCATTGTTCATTGTTCATTGTTCATTGTTCATTGTTTATTACAGATCCCTAATTGTCCTCACCACAGTGAAGACTACTCTTCCTTAAATATCTTAAATATCTCTCACTGCCTATATTGATGTTTGACCTGTTTTTGATTGATTGAATACTTTATTTAGAAAGACATGGTAAAAGTACATGGAAGTACATTTCACAATACAAGGTCCTCTAAACTGGATCGCTCATAAAAGCACTTGGCTTATTTAAAATTAGATCCCTGTGCACTCAAATCATGATGACATTTAAGAAGACATACAAATATACACTACTCTGCAGAACGTCATACAATCAGCTTACAGGTTACTGGTATGAAAAACAAGAAATATGTACAATAGACAGTTTTAGGAGGAGGGGAGGGGGGGGGGGTAGGTTAAGACTTTGACTAGGGCCAATTTGGAATTGCAGCCTCCTGAAGGTGATTCCTTAGGGCAGTTTTGAAAGTGAGTAGGGTTTTACACTCCTTTTCTGTTTCTTTCTTTTCGCTTTTCACCTTTCTCGAAACTTCAATTGATGGAGCTTGCACAACAAAGAACTTCACCTCCTTTTTACACCTGTGATGTGACAGTAAAGTTGAGTTGAGCTGTATTGTATTGTAGTGTATTGTATTGTATTGTATTGTATTGTATTGTATTGTATTGTATTGTATTGTATTGTATGCCTATTGTATTGTATTGTATTGTATTGTATTGTATTGTATTGTATTGTATTGTATTGTATTGTATTGTATTGTATTGTATTGTATTTGTGATACCCTCACAATTGTGAAGCAACTTGTGAAGTAACTTCTATTTTTTTGAAAAGGTGTATGCACTTTATTATTTAGTATTGTCCAGTACTTGTATTATTTTTATTATTCCAATGGTCACAAGCCAAAATAATATCAGTAGTAATTCACTGTAGGTCACTTGGGATGAGAAGCGGAACCTTTGTGTGTGTAGCAGGTGTTGCCTAAGGGTCCCCTTTAAGGTCTGGGTGCCTCCCCCCTTTCCTCAGAGGAAAAGTAGGAACACAACTGAAGAGGTTCATGTCTTGATTCCTGTGCCTGTTTATACTGTTTTTCAGGTCAGTACACCGTGAAAACCATATTAACTTAACTCCTAAGGTTTAATGTTTATGTGAAGAGACTGTGATGGGTTTTAATGACTGATTTGAGTGTTTAATGTAGAGTTTAAAAGACGGTAAAAAGTCCGCAAATTGACGTGCTGATTGATTGCATAATGGTGTCTCCCTCGTGTTATTCCTTTGAAGATGGCGTTAGCCTTGTTGTGTACTGAGCACATGAATGTACATTTATCCACGACATTTCCAATGTTTGCTACCTGAACACTTGACAGATATATTATTGGTGAAAGGTTTTGTAATCATTATCTACAGCTAAACTTTGGTTTATTTCATTACTTGGTGCTGAGGTGGTGAACAAACATTTTGCATTTATAATATTTTTCTATTGATACTCTTTATATTTTCAAAGTATTTTGGGTGCATTCTCTTTATTATTGATTAATGGCTTTATTGCAAAAGTGCATTTATTGTGTTTGAGTGTATTTTGAATATGCTCCACTCAAGTTAATATTCCCTCAATGTGATGATGTGTCATGTTTTGAAAAGACAACAGTGAACTACTTAAGATAGCTTTAAGCTAAAGAATGTGGCTTTATGTTACACAGAGACTAATCCTTGATGTTATGTCAGATGCAATTCTATGTTGAATTGATTGCACTAGTAATGGTAGCTATATGGGACCAGTACAAAAACTGAAATATGGCCTTTGAATGTATTTCATTGTGATTTGATGACTATGAGGTTTAATGGAGATATTGAAGCCAAATGGTTACGGTATATTGTAAATGTGAAGTGAAAATATGCAAATGTATTTAAGGGACAGCAGTTTATACACACAACAGTTATTCCATACTCACCTGTAAAAGACTGTACATATATTCACCCACACACATACATGCCATACCTACCTGGAACACACACACACACATATACCCTTACCTGGGAGAAAACAAGAATTGTACACACACACACAAGCTCACCTTGAAGGTGCTATGGACTTTGACAAAAAGAGAGACATTATTGCAGAATGGGGAAATGTGGATTTATTGTGATATGTTGTTGTATTATTGTGAATAAATGAGAGGAAAATTAGGAACACAACTGAAGAGGTTCATGTCTTGATTCCTGTGCCTGTTTATACTGTTTTTCAGAGACTGAGGCAGTGAACCAAATTCAATCTTGTTAATGTGGTACCCGGCCTAGCTTGGGACCCGTAACATATTGTATTGTACTGTACTGTACTGTACTGTACTGTACTGTACTGTACTGTGTTGTGTTGTGTTGTGTTGCGTTGCGTTGCGTTGCATTGCATTGTATTGTATGATGTTATATTTCAATATTGTATTCTCACATACATTATCTCCAGACAGTCTCCCCACTGGCATACAAAACACAACTCTGGGAGTAAGCTGGATATCAACTATTGTTTACCATATGGCACTAGAAGGAATGCCTGGAGCTTGCTCCAGTGATGAATACTGAATTCAAATTCCCAAAATGGTGCGAGGTTGTGAGAATAGAGAGAAAAACAATACTCATCTGAGGCCATGGCACCGTAGCAGCATGCCCCCCCCCCCCCCCCCCCCATGACATGAGTCTACCTGCATTGTTAAAAATACATGAGAGTGGCCACCATACAATGACGAAATATACATTATCTGTCTCCGCTCTGGCAATCCCCCACCCCCATGTTTTTTTGTCTATACCCTTCCACTCCTGGCTGAGCAGAAAAGTCAGTCCACGGCCACTGAAGCTGTCAGAGCCAACACAGACAGCCATGGAAAGCTAAAGCGTCCAGGGTGCTCCGATGCACCCCCCACCCCTACCGAGGTGTGCCTGTCGTGGATAATTATTTGCAATGTCAGTGGCTGACTGAGAAACAGAGGGCAGAGGGTGGAGGACAGGCAGAGATGAAATGAAGGTAAAGGATTTATTTTCAATGTCCTGGAAAAACTTTTTTCTTTCTCTTTTTTTGTGTTTGAAAAAAACTGGCTGACTTTTGCATTAATATACCCAAGATATTAAGTTGTACTGTATATATTTCTTTTCAGTACAAGCATCCACAAATTGCAGTTACAAAATAGCTAGTCTATGATCTATTCTATCCTATATTAAAATTGGCTAATGGGAGGATGGGGCGGACGGACCACGGCCACGTCACTAGGACTCAGTCATAACCATAAACAGAACCGTTAGCCCATATCAGGCATGACTCAGACATAACCATAAACAAACCCAATACCGGCCTGAACCTCTAGTGTTCTAGAGGCCCCCATTGAAGCCCATTTTTAAATTCAATTTACTGTACATTGAAAAAGCAATTTGCAAGATTAGCTCGGGACACACAGACAGATAGACAGACTCACCCTCTTATGATGGCTAGCCTGCTGTAGAGCCACGCCATGAAAATAAATAAAAATAAATAAATAAAAAAAAAAATAATAAAAAAAAATAAAGAGTACCTCAGTCTCAAGAGACACCACTTAACAGCAGATATCAAATATGTATGAAATGTGCGGGAACCAAGTATATTCACAGTCATATCATTTATATTCACAGTCAGATATACATAAAGTGATAGTACCAGTGTGGCGCCTGTGGCGCCAAGACTGACATGGCGACATGGCCCGGCGCCTGTTCAGCAGCCTGATGGACTGGCTTGGAAACTGCCACATATTTCCCTAACACCGTTCTGCTGAACCAACATTCAGTGTAATTAACATGTGACCACAGCTACTGTAGTAAGCCACTCTTTGTCGGTCGGGCGGGCGGCACTGGTGGAAAGTAACTAAGTACATTTACTCAAGTACTGTACTTAAGTACCATTTTGATGTATTTTTACTTTACTGAAGTATTTCCAATTTTCAATACTTTTACTTCTACTCCACTACATCTCAGAGGGAAATATTGTACTTTTACTCCGCTACAATTATATGAAAACTTTAGTTACTATAGTTACTTTGTAGATTTTGATGATAATTACAAAACATACACCAACCACTTAAGCCCTATATACATTTCGGCCATTTGAAAATAGCCGATCTACAAGCTCACAATGCGTCGCATCGCGACGCATTGTGAGCTTGTACATCTGCTATTTTCAAAAGATTTTATACATTTTACACATTGAAAACTTGTGAAATGGGACATTGTGCATAATAAGTACTTTCTACTTTTGGTATTTTAAGTACATTTTGATACCAATACTTTTATACTTTTACTCAATACATTTTTGAATTCCAGACTTTTACTTGCAGTATTGCTACTTTTACTTAAGTAAAACATGTGAGTACTTTTTCCACCACTGGCGGGCGGTCAATCTGTCTGTCCAAAACTTTCAAGCACAGACCAAGAGCTGTTTTCAGTTTATCACAGTTGATGTGCTCCTAACACAGTCACAGAAAGATTACATTGGGCACTGGTATCACTATTATCCTCCTTACAGACATTCAGTGTAGCGGCTGGAGGTTCATCAGATCAGTGCATGGCTAACAGGGTTCATCTGAGGTCAGCTGTTTCATCGCCGTCTGTGTGTGTGTGTGTCTTGAGGTGGTGGCTCTGTAATGAGCGTGGTGGGTTAATGGTTTACTGAGGTCAACAAAGAGCTTTAAGTGGAATGGTAGAAAAACTTAACAGGCACGATAGAAAATAGGGCAACACCTTAGCTAACCATCTGCAGTGTAAACCTCCATTATGTGTATTTGCACATCTGGTCAGGATAATATGCATTGTACTATATAGACATGTATTACGCATATTATGTATAACTCTGTATGGTATCTGCATATGCAGATTATGTATCTGCATACTTAATGCAGTATGCAGTGTATTATGTACTGTATTATCTGCGATTAACACAATGATAATACAGGTCAATGACTAATGTTAAAAACACACACGCACCAGGGGCCACATTGTACAACCCAGCTTAATGTGTCAAGACCCACACGGGCCACACCCAGCTTACTGCATCCAGGGGCCCCTGAGGGCCACACGTTGTACAACCCAGCTTACTGTTGCCAGGGGCCACGTACAGTACAACTCAGCTTACTGCTGTTGTCAAGACGCACCGTTGCTCCAATCCAGAACAAACTTGGCACAAACACTGTTCAGGGGTCTGGCATGAGAATAGTCATACCAAAAACCTATAATGTACACATAAGGGGAGCTACTGTTACTGGGTCTAGGGGTTTTGGGACAGCAGTGTTTAACACTTCAAATGGCCATAACTCGGTGACCATTCTCTGGTCAGCGCAATATAGTACTAGATTTGAAAGCATTCAACATTGTTGAGCTCGATTAGTTACCCTGTCTATCTATTACTGCTGATACCAAGATATGTCCACTGAAATGAGTACATTTCTCCTTATGTTCTTGTAATATCACCTATAACACCTCAGCTGACATTCAGACAGACCCCACACAGGATCATTCAGTTATCAAAATTCAGGACAGACTGACTCCTTCTAAAATTATACCATATGATCAATCAGGCATTGAGCAAACCATTTTTAGGTAACACACTTTAATAGCGTGGACATTCATTTCATGGCCAAGTCATTTGGTAATATGGCTGTGTCAGAAAGATTGAGCTGAGACATCGACCTTCCCACACCTTTTATACTGTAACTGGACTATAAACAGAGGCCTGTGAAATCTTTTAAATTGTTATGACTGTGACTGCTGATGTCCATCTCGTTTTATAACATGAATCTTGCTAATCGATTCCCTACCCTTACCGCTCCTCTGTGATTAGGCCCATTAAAGCTTTTTAAGTGGGTCAAATGATTGATCGTTGGAGAGAGAAAACCACCGGCTGCTTGAGGGGTGGGGTACAGAAACCTGGCAATTGCAATTGTCCTGGTCTGGACTGGTGAAAGAACCAGACCAAACATGACTCAATTATTAATCAAATAATAATAATAATAATATTTAAATGTTACATTTGCTAATGTTGCATGAGGCATGTTTTTAGTTTTATTTGCTACCAAATTGTCCAATTGTTGTCTACTAATTCTGGGAAACACCCTGGCCTGTCCAGTAAGAGGTTTAAAGTGCAAATGATCTTGCATGTGGTTTTCAGTTCACAGTTAAATACTGTTTTCCAACCCTGTGTAGTTTGGAAAGAGCATGATGTTGAAATGTTACAGTAAAAACAGCCCTGGGCCAAAAAGACTGAAGAGTTGGCCTCTTCAGGCAACACAGTTCTAATAAAGTGAGAGAGGGAGAGGGAAAAAAGAGACGTGGATTAAGGAGCAGAGTAAAGAGCAACCACTGATGATTCCTCATGTATATTTCATGACACAATTCTTCAGTAAATAATCCCCCATGCTTGCACATGCATACACAGGTGTCCGTGTGTGAACGTGCCGAGCATAACATAGCTAATGTGAAAATGTGCAGGGCATGAGGGAACTGGGAAGTGTCCATTAATTTGTCACCTGTAGAACTTAGTTTGAAGGTTGATCTAAAGGGAAATCACCACATCCGCGCTTGTGAAGCCAAGTGTGCTGCCTGCAGTGTTTCATCATGTGAGTGGTGCATGATGATGCATTTCAGCTGTCAGCCAGCAGGAAGACGATTATCAGCAGGTGAATGTTGTACTTGGAGGTGAATGAGTGGGAAAAGTGCAGATGCGGTGGAGGAGAACGGAGGGAATAGCTGGAAAGGATATTTCCTGGCCATGTTTGGGTATTGTATTGAAAAACACATATAACATACTTGGTGAAAACAAAGAGAATAATTGGCTAAACACATGAATGTCTGTGGCACCTGACCTTCTGAATGTTTAACACCAAAATGTAGTGTACGTACGTAAACATTGTGTTGTCTTACATTGTTGTTTAATCACATAGGGGGAGCTGTGGGGGAAAAGCAGCACCTGTAGTAAAAGTTCCAGGAAGTGATCACTGGTAGAAAGTGAGGTACTTTTCGGCTATAAAATTCCCAGGAAGTGAGGCTATGGGGGTTCCATTTTGGGTGTGAAAGGGTGTTTGGTGTGGTTTGACAAGATACTCTTAAAATCCTATACTGTAATCCAAATCAGAACTTTAAACCATTGAATATTGTGCCCGATACAGTTTAATACCTGAATAAGGGAAGCCTTTTTGAAATTAAGAAGATATTCTGGTGGTGGATATTATGAACTGAAGCAGATTAAAGAAACAAAGGAATCTCCTGGAGCCTCCCTCCTGACATAGAGGTTGGGTGAGAGGAATATAATATTTCATTTTATGCAATGCATTGCTTGATTGCTTGATTTTTTGACAGACAGAAGATTTTCAGTTTGTGTTGGATATTACTGGATTAGTTTGGAATATATTTGAATTGGAATACTGTAGTTCAAGGAACTTTAAAGGAACATTACTCTTATGAACTGAAGAAGGGACAAAAGATTAGGGTTTGATTTATTTTTTTCATTTGTAAATTGGAAATCAATGCACTGATTGATTATTTGAATTGATGCGTTTGGCAATGTCTTGCAAACACACCTGACTTGGTGCCATCTTGCGTCCTGCCTTGAGTGTTTTGGAGAACTACATTGACGGCTGGTAGTTCGATCTCATGCAATGCAAAACTGATATCTTGCGTTGTCTCATAGCTCTTGTCTCATAGTCTTTTTGTCTGTGTTGGCCATGATTTATTTGTTTGGGTTTCTTGAGTGTGTGTTGTGACTGTATGTGTGTGTTGGCTGTCTCAGGCTATATATTGCTTAAACTAAGAGAGAATGACATATTCAAACTGGGAATTTAGTTCTACTCTCCCCTCCCACGGTCAATTAAAACTCCACGATTGCAACTCTATATAACTCTATATCGCAAATGACGTTTGGAGCTGCAAATGAGGCCGTGAGTAGACACTAAGGGGGAGCATGGCAGAGACAGAAAACAAACCAGAATGCTGTTAGTTCCTGTAACAGCTGAAAGCTGTACTGTGTCTCTGCAGTGAGGGAGTTCAGGCTGATGTTAATGTGTTGAGAACATATCAAAGTATCTAAGGTGCACAGTGTTCTTGTTCAGGGAGATAATAAACGTCTGGGGAAATCTCTCTGCTACAAATGATCTCTCCATTGCTATCCTCCGCACAGGGGGAAACGAAATGCTTGCTGATGAGGCCATTTTCCTCCATGTCACATGCTGGTTGCATTGTAACACTCTGATACCCCGTGTATCACAACAACACAGTATAGGAGATAAATACACGGCCATTGAGTTAATATACGATACTTTGCTCTCCCATATTTGGATAATCAGGGCATGAAGTCAGTCAGAGGGGTGGGTTGGAAAAATAGATGAATGTGAAAAGGAAGAAAATATTACAACCCCGTCCTCCTCTATGTCTCCTCCTCGCCCTCGGGCTTGTCATCATCCTAACGCTAACGTGTCGGAGCACACGGGCTGAGCTCATCACACTGCCTCTAATAATGGCCGGCGGTTAGTATTTTTTCCCAACATGACTGAGGGAGAGTGTGATTCTCTCAGGCTATCCTTTCTCACCCATTGGCTCACATTCACAGCCAGGTGGTTCAATCCCTGCCCAGAAGGCTTGTCTGATTCTGTTTGTGTCACAATGGAGACAACCATTTCCAACCTCCTATAGGGTTAGTGTGATGCCACATTGAACTTGGAAAAGGAATGAAATGAGGGTGCCCACTTTCTGAAATGTCAAGGAAAGCACAAGAGCAGATCGGAAAACTTTTCCCAGTTCAGCACGCTCAATGAGTCTTTGTACTTGTTTGTAGTCTTGTTTGAATTAGGCTATTTGTTTTTAGTCTTGTTTAAATTAGACTAATCCAAGAATTGTATTGTATTCTGTTCAATTTCAACTTCACCCAGTAATAAGGACCAGTAGAATTCATGTCCCAATCTCTCTGTGTGTGTGTGTGTGTGTGTGTGTGTGTGTGTGTGTGTGTGTGTGTGTGTGTGTGTGTGTGTGTGTGTGTGTGTGTGTGTGTGTGTGTGTGTGTGTGTGTGTGTGTGTGTGTGTGTGTGTGTGTGTGTGTGTGTGTGTGTGTGTGTGTGTGTGTGTGTGTGTGTGTGTGTGTGTGTGTGAGACAGCTAATACACCAGATGTTGTTGTTGTTGATGAGGACAGTAGAGAAGTGACCATTTTAGAAGTGGCATGTACATTTGATCACAGCCTGGAAGAGGCATTCCTTACCAAGGTGCTTAAGTACCAACGTCTTAAGGATGCTATCATGCAGCTTGGTTACAAATGTAAACTGCTTGTGTTCATATTTGGAAGCCTCTGTAATGTCCATAAATCAGTTGTGAGAGGCCTGCAGATAGCAGGAATGCCCAAGCCAAAAGCTAAGGCATTGGCAAAATTCTGTTCAATGTCTGTGATAATTGGCAGTCGCCATATATGGAGGAGGCGATGCTTCCTGTACCCGTGATCTGTATTCTGAAATACTTGCCATTGAGTTTTTTCCAAGTTTGTGCATCTACTATTGTTTGTGTTCAAGAATTTATTGTTAAAATGTGAACGCAAATAAAGATGTTAAATGTGTGTGTGTGTGTGCGCGTGCGTGCGTGCGTGCGACTGCGTGGTTACTGAGACTATCAGTGGTTTTTTTTTTGGACTAAATCGTAGTGTGTAGAAGCTAAAGACATTTGATCAAGTTCAGTTCAAAACTGCATGGTGTTTATAGACTCTCATAAATGGAGAGAGACACTAGAACATCACTGCACATTGCAACTTACTTCTACTTGCCTTTACTATGGCCCTGACTAAACTCATTGTCCCATTTCTGCAGTCTGACATGTATTAGTTCAAACCGCATTGAAGTACAGTATGGCTCGATAAGGCATAGCAGTGGCGGGCATTTTGTGGTTCCACCGATCCAAAGACCATTCATTTTCCAAACATATTTATATAAATTATTTTAAGCCTAGAATCAAGTCATCCAGGCTCCTGGTGAATCATGACCCTAAAACATTTGATTCTGTGAGTTTTCCTTATTTTTTTATATTTAATTATATGATAATTAAACACCTTTGTTTTGCGGTTTTCCCCAAAAAATATAATCACAGAATCAAATGTTGTTGAAAAATGTTGGCCTTTTTATGAGTGGAACCACAAAATGGCTGCCACTGCTATGCCCTATGCTGAAGTGAGCTTATTTTGAACCGCTTGTCTTCTGAGAGATTAACTCAAGTAAAATAAAGACAAATCTGTGTTGATAGTGTGTCTTGGGAAATCCCTGCACCCAGCAGCTACAGCGCTTCAAAAATAATTACTTGAATAAACATCCTGCAAAATAAATTGATAAGCCAAACTCTCTCTATGCAGTAAAACCTTCAAATTAATTTAAATCGGAGTGTACAAATAGAGTCAAATGGTGTATACTCTACAAATTATCACTTTAGCACACAGGATTTTACACTGTGTACAATGGATGAGGATTTGTGTTTGATGAGGTGATGTAAATGAATGAAGACAGGGTTTGGGCTTGGAAAGATGGGAGGGAAGATAAATCAAAGATTCTCTCTTTTCAGCTCTCTGTCTGTCTCTGTCTCTGTCTCTGTCTCTCTTTCCCTCAGTTTCTGTTTCCTTCTTTGTCTTTATTTCTCACCGTCTCTCACCCTCCTTTCTTAATGTCACTTTCATCTCACCTTTACTCACTCTATTTCTTCCTGTTTCTCTGTCTCTTGGCCTGCATTCAGCAGCACTAAGGGTGCCATGACAACGACATCTTTATTAATCACATCAATCATCGGTAACACCATGGCAACCGAAGGGAGCCCTAATCGCCTCACACCGAGCAGACGATCTCTCTCCTGAAAGGCTCATTGCTGTGTGTGTGTGTGTGTGTGTGTGTGTGTGTGTGTGTGTGTGTGTGTGTGTGTGTGTGTGTGTGTGTGTGTGTGTGTGTGTGTGTGTGTGTGTGTGTGTGTGTGTGTGTGTGTGTGTGTGTGTGTGTGTGTCCTCATCCATTTTCTCCTCAGTGGGTTGACCGATCGGAATACCTTTTAAGTGTTTACATGCCTTTTTATGCCTTTTAAACTGCCTTTGTGTGAAATGTGCTATACAAATACCTCGCCTTGCCTTTTATCCAACAAAAGATTCTAAAACCCTAGTGATATATCAACCCTTGAGAGGCTTCCTTACACCCAACCGGACCAAAGTGCCATAGGTTCATCCTCTGGGGAGCATGAGTAGTTTTTTACATAATGTTGTTTGTGACCGAAGGGTTCGACTGAGATTTCCTGATCCTTAGAACCACATTGCAGGCGGGGTTAGATCCTCAGACTGCTAATCCAGAACACGACACTACCACATCATACAACACTCTCCTCCTCTTCTCCAAATGAAGGTTTCAGAACCCATGAAGCAGTTATCTTCTTATGTCCTGTCTGCTCTTCTTGTCTCCACTGTTCTCCTCTCCTTTCCTCCAAGGTGGCCTGCTGTCTGTGGTTCTGATGGAGTGTGATTGCCACACACAACGCAGGCACGCAAGCATGCACGCACAGTCGCACACTAATCATTATGTCCACCATATGGTTATTTGTCTATGAACGAGAGCTGTTTTACTGTGATAGCTGACCTTCTCTTTGTATGAGAAGACCATATTGTAATTTCCAAAGCCCAGGTGTTTGTTATATTTGCTTGAACGACCGTTTATGTCGACTTAACTGCGTCTGACAACAAACAAAGCCTCTTCTGTTTACCTCTTAGCCAGTTTGTTCATTAAGGTCTTGATTTCCCTCAAACTTTACTGAGGCAATCGACTTGAAACAGACGTCCGATGCAACGTTGTGTTTTTCTCAAGCTGTTTTAATGAGCTGTCTCTCTCTTTCTCCCTCTTGCTTTGACTCCCTCTCTGTCTGTCTCTGACACACACACACACACACACACACACACACACTCACTCACTCACTCACTCACTCACTCACTCACTCACTCACTCACTCACTCACTCACTCTCACCCTCTCTCTCTCCCCCCTACACTTTTGATAGCAAACTTCTATTAGCAATCGTATCCCCTTTCGTGGTCTCAACTTGCCTCTGCTCTCCATTCATGGCCAGGCAGCCATTAACCATCACATGATGACAAGCTTTGTTCTGTTTGACACAGCTAGTTGAAGCACACTAATGAAGGTCAGCAGGCCACTCCTTCCTCCAGGCTGCTTCCACTGGACTCTCTCACCCTCTGCCTCACCCACTGTCATGCCTCCGACAGGCTGAGAGGATTCCCCACCTCTCATCATAGCCTCCAGTTCACTTGAGATGCGTCTGGAGGAAACTGTCAACTTGATGAGCTGAGACACAATGAAATCTGCAATGTGTTGTTGTTTTTTTTGTCCTGCTATAATGGCCTATTTGAAGTACTGTACTATATATGTATTGCGGACTTTGCTTTGTTATCAGAATTTGCAATGGTGAAGCATTGGGCTTTGATTGTGTTGTGTTACCCTAGCATGGCTAAAACAATGCTTCAGTCACGTGTCAGTGTAATCACTTGATCTTGACCACATACAACCTAGTGTCCCTATTCTGGGCAGATCAAATAGATGTACATTTGGCGAAAATAGGCGAACATTCGGCAACTGGATATGACCACACAATCCTTCTCTGCCCAACTTTTATCCTCATATCTGCTCATTTCACTGGAAAGCAAAACAAAAGGAAAGAACAGTTTGTACATCCCTGTGGGTAAGCCTGCGATTAGATGCTCGCTCACCACAGGTCTAGTTTTGTGACAACGACAGCTGTTAACATGAGTTTGACCTTTTTGTTGCTGGCTTTCATCACTTTTCCTCGGAGGAGTGAGGGATGAATGGCTGTTGTTTGATTCCACCGTACGTTGACAGCCCAGGACCTTTGTACTCTTTGTGGAATTTGTTTAAAATAACAGAAAAGCTGCCCCAGGCTGAGCCGTGATAGATGAGCTCGCTGCAGCGCCTCTGCCTTCTCGCCTCGGCAGAGATTTCTGCTCACCGGGGACCGCTGCAATATGACATGCTATTTCTTGAGAGGAAGACAGACAATAAACTTCATTATCCAACACCAGCTGATTCTGAAATATATTATAGTGCCTGCACTGCCAAGCAATCACCAGATGCCGATCGCCATGAATATGATCACAGTCTACACAATCAGATTCTACGAGCAATGTGCTTGCTCGTAGGAGAGGGTTTCCTTGGCTCTCAATGTCGCTGGTCCTATGTGGAAATACAGGCCGTTATATAGCCTGTATAGTCTTCTCCCTCTCCACAGGCAGAAGGAGAAGGAGAAGACATTTTGGTAGTGCATTATAGCCTCCTGGAGGAATCCTGAAAAAGACTGATGCTCAGCATCCGTAAGCATCCAGTATCCCAGACACACACACACACACACACACACACACACACACACACACACACACACACACACACACACACACACACACACACACACACACACACACAGTTTAACAATTTATGTATGTCCACACACAGGGAAAGCATACAGGGACACACATATTTTAGGTGCAGTAAAGGTTACATTCACAAACTCATGGACATGTCCTCATGATACAACACGCATGTCACTCAGCACTCCATGTAGCGGCGCCTCCGCCACATATGGCTCCAGAGACAGCACAATACTTTGACAGCCTTTCTGCCTCGTCTTTGGGCATCCCAAGTTGTCGAAACCCTCCAACAACACCTGATTCGAATGCTATCAATGCATTGAATGGGGAAATAGGCGAGTGTATTAGACCTTTGAATGGGCGAAATAGGCGCCCTACTTACCTACCCGCGATTTATCAGACCATTCATTGGGTGTTATCAAGACATACTGACCTACCAACTGACATGACTTAATAGTTCAGTTTAGGTTTCGCTTTTGGTTTCGGACCATGACGGAGGCGCGCAGTCACAGGCGAACTGTCACCCCGTGAAGGACCACCGAGGGAGCTAAGGCGACCGAGTTGCCGTCCTGAACGGTGTGACGTTCGCCTGTGCCTACTCAGCGCCGTTCGAGTTATGTACCGATAGGCACAGAATCGTATATATTGTTGTGGGGACTGCTCCGCCTCCAAGTAGGTCAGTAGCTCCTGAATGAATGGTCTGATAAATCGCGGGTAGGTAGTAGGTCGCCTATTTCGCCCATTCAAAGGTCTGATAAAACGTGATAATCTCCCATTCAATGCATTGATAGCATTCGAAGCCGGTGCCAACAACCAGTCCGTAGGTATGTACTTGGCTGGATCACCAGAGGAAACAAAGTTCTTAGTCTTGCACTGCTGCTTGGTGTTAAAGCGCTCTCTGTAGTTGTTCTCATGGGCCTGGAAGTCCACCCATTGCTATTCCGACAGCGGACGGACATACCGCTGGAAGGCCGCCGGGTCTATTGCCTCTCTTCCCGGTAGCTGTTCACGGGAGGGGCCGGGTCAGGCAGCGTCGGCTGTTGATAGAGTCCACCGGTGAGAAGTGCCTTCTTGTATGCAAGCTACTGTACGTAGTCCACAGAAATTGCAAATGCATCCACTGCACCTACTACATTGACGATGGTAGTTACAACGGGGCAGTATAACGTCATGCCCAGGACACACACACACACCCACACGCACACGCACACGCACACGCACACGCACACGCACACGCACACGCACACGCACACACACACTCTTACGTTATGGTAGCTGGTTTCTGATGCTGCTGGTAGAATAAGGTTCATGTGTGTGGGGCGTGTGTGTGCATAGGTGCGTGTTCAAATTTCATTACTGGGGAAATGATAGGAACAGAACATGACTACTATATGAAGAGGTAGCAGTTCTGCCAGGGACACCCTGGGAGAAACTACGAGACAGAGACTCTACCATCTGACTCCAGCTGAGTTGAAACAATATAGCCTCCCCGGATGCTAATCAGATATGATTGGTAGTGATTTAGCGTTGCCATTATTTCCCATTATTATAGTGGCTTATTCAGTTCCCCTGTGCACCATCTTGTTCCTTTGACTATTACAGTACCTACAGTAGGTACTAACAGGATAAAACTCTTCTCAAAGCACCACTAAAACAGATAATCACTGCAAAGCTGTAGTGTATAAGGAACATTTTGCTCCTTGCGTATCTTTAATGTTAAATCAATAATTTATACACATGGCTGAAGGTAGAAGTTAGGACACTGTACCATACAGAGTTGTTATGGGAGTATAGGACCCAAGTGCAAACGACGAGAGGCAGAGGAAGTTCAAGGAAAATGGGTTTAATACAGAGCAAAACAAGTCACGAAGGACAGGCTTACAGCATAAGTGAAGCAGGCAGGCAGAGGTCAAACCCATAGAAGCAATGGCAGTGCAAAGCTGGCAAAGAAGTCCAAAGGAGCAGGCAAGAATCCAGAATCCCAATGACTGGCAAAAGGTCAATAAACACTGGAGCAGGTAGAGCAAAATATAAGACAGAAACACGAGAAAACGCAATGACTAGGGAGCCAAGACAGAAACACAGTCTGGCAACAAGTAAGTGGAAAGAGTCCCATCTTATAAGCTGATGAGGGAAGTGGAAGCGGGTGATAGCTGGGCTGGCCGGCAGGCCGGGAACTGCAGGGCTGATGAAGGGAGTGGGAACAGATAGGACTGAGGTGGATGGAAAGTGGGAGCAGAGGGCCACACTTATTAAGGAAAATGAAAGGATTGTTCATGTATTGAACTAAAATAAAAAACATCAGAGCTCACATATAGCGTACTAGGATACGGTCATACATGCATGTTTGCATTCTATTCGAGCGAAGGGGTGGAGTTTCCGGCTCTGAGGCATTGTCACATGCCACTGCTAAATAATCACATAAGTAGAGAGCAAAGAGAACAATGTAGTGCTTCAAAGAAACTAGGATACCACATCAAACATAGCCTCTGTCTAAACAAAACCTCTAAATAACATTCTTAAAACATTTGTGGTCAAGCAAAAACAAAGCAAAGAATTGAAAATAATAATATCGTATCGTATCGATATTATGAGCCCAATATCGTGTATCGTATCATGAAATTAGTGTATCGTCGTCACACCCGAATGTGTTTTGTACTGGTTGCGGGGAGCAACCGGAAACCATTGAAGGGAGTACAACAAGGGGGAAAAAAATTATGGGGTTTGAAGACCAGGCATGCTGCAGCGTTCTGGATCATTTGGAGGGGCTTCAGTGAGCATGCTGGGGGGGCATTAAGGAGGGATTTGCAATAGTCAAGCCTGGAGATGAAGCCAAGGAGCTGCAGGGCAGACTCCTTGGTGAGGAAGGGTCTGATCCTTGGGATGATGTAGTTTAAACCAACAAGTTTGAGTGCAGACTGCAGAGAGAGTAGAAATGGAACCAAATGGACCTGCTGTGTGTAATGTTCTGACTTTGTACTTTTTCTTACATTCAATACATAAACATATACTTCACTGTAAACACATACTAAATTAAAGAGTTGACTATATATTTACAATATGGATTGTGAATGTCAGTGGTGTGAGGGGTGGAGTGTAAGTTGTGTGTGCATGTAATAAAATGTAGCAAAGAAGACAAAACAGCATCACTGTTACTGTGTTTATTGCACATTTTGTATTTAGACTTAATTGTACCTCTTGTATTTTGTATTATTTGTTTTCTGTTCTTCTGCAAGGTGGAGAGGTGGAGAGTTGGTGTGGTGTGCTTGTGTTCATTGTCAAATGGACTGACACCTGTGGCTCTGCTAATGGCATGGCCGCTGATTGGCTGTGGCCACTAGCCCTTCTTTATAAAAGCTCTAGTCTGCCTTTACGCCTCAGCGGGAACTGCACCTGAAAATCAGCAGAGAATCATGCACTCTTTCCCCCCACCAAACCATGTAGCTTTGAGTCCTTTTTGTGTTTGATTAAGTTGACCCTCAGTAACTTCATTTCCTTTGAGTCTAAGTTATTTGTCCCCTTTAGTGTGTCCTTTGCTTAATTCACCTTTTGTAAACCTTGTCACAGAGCTGTAGGGGTGAAGGGTTATTTTGTTTGTATGATTAATTCATTTATGCTTTGTCCCTTCTGTTTTCTCCTGTGTTAGGGGTTTAGTATAGGATGTTTTGAACTGTTGTGAACCTTCACCCTGTAGCCAATCTCCTGTGACAATGTTCATGTTAAAACTGCTGCTACTAGAACAATACATTTTTAATTCAGTTGTCGTTCTTCCATATTTATGTTACTACTTTATACCCCTAGACAAAGGGTCGTAAAAATAACCAAACCAGAGCGAGTTGTCTGTAGAGGAGCATAGTGAGTGGTAGTTATACAACCTGTCCTATAGGAACACACCGGGCATCTCAGGATTTCCAGGTAACACTAATGACCCCCTGCAGAAAGACAGGTGAATCACACACAGTAACAAACCCAAGAAGGGGCAGCAGGGGTCATCAAAATACACATTATAAAAACATGCATGTCATGTATACACCGTTCATGGCTCCCTGCTGTTCCTCTACTATTCCCCTCAACCTCGGGGTCAACTCTCTGTCATTAACCTCAGATCATCCTTAGCCGCTGAGATTCCCTCTCCATAGCATACTCTTCACTTATGTAATTATGCAGTATTTTTTTATTTTATTCTTCTGATGTTCCTTTCTGTCTGTCTCAAGGGGTCTGCAAAAGGAACAATTAATTTTGGGTCCCTGCTGTGGGACATTTAGAAATTATAAACTGTCTCTATTGAATTATTCTCAGTTAAAATAAAACCACTTGAATATCCCCCCACAAATAGCTTCCTCTCAACTCATTCCCCTCACCTTTTTGTGGCCTTGAAAATTAATGACCAGGGGGGATTTTAGGGGGATTAGCATTCTTCTCTTGTCATATCTCAGGTTTACACAGTTTGTGTTTTTTGAGCCTTCAGGAGAATCTGTCACGCGAAGGTCCCAAAGAGAAAACAAGACTCGCCTCTCAGCCGTTTCTGTACTCACAAATTCATGGTTGTTCTCTGGAGCCATACTAATAGCTTGTACAATTTGTTCATCACGGTGCCAAAAGCAGGACTGAGAAGTGTGTGTGTTTTTATCACACGATGCAATCAACAGGAAGAGGACTCTGCGTACCAAAGTGCAAGTCAAACCACTTGAAGCTATTGTTTGTTCTAGCCCATCAAGCCGCTGAACTCTAGCACTTAGAACTTTTGCATTTGATGTCTTTTACGTAATTTTAAGTATTTTTTAAGCCGTTATGTTGTCAATGTTAAATGCATATTCAAATGTCTCTTATGTTCAAGATGTTTTTTTTTTCAACTGTCTAGCATTGTGTCAAACACTTCTCATGTTTATTTGCAGTCAAAAATCGAACTTCTGAATAACGTAGTGTTATCGCTGCGTAATATTCATTCAATTTAAAAATTGAAAGTCTGTGGTGGGAACCATGGCAGGAGTAACTTCCAGGTTGGCCTTCAAAAAGACGTCATCCCTGTAGCACTCTATTGCTACTTGGAGCCATTAGCCAAGGTTTTCTCATAATTTGCTTAGAGACAAAATACGCTTACATCTATTCTGAGAGCTCTATTCACTCTCCAATCTATTATCTCAGCAGCCTTTCCTCCGGTATCTTTGAAAAGCACAGTGCTGTGTAAGTGAGCAAATGCTAGTCTACGCTGGGAGCTTCCCCTCGTGATTTAATTAAAGTAATCCTGATGGCGACGACATGCTTAGAATTCCATTAACCTCGCAGGAAAAGGGAAAACCCTACTCAACCCCAATGAAATATTTACTGGTGAGATTTACATGCTCTGGAGGACACCAGGCATCAAGGCGAGAAGCAGAGAGGGGTAGAACGGCGGTGACAGAGAGAGACTCCAGATAAATGGTCCATGCAAACTGACAGAAAAGGGAATAGAGAGGCTCCCCCAGGTAACTCGCTGGTGTTTATTATCATATCTTATAAATTATTAAGTAATGCAAGATGAAAGTGAGTAGACGTGTAAACATACTCCCTCTGTGTTGGACAATGACGGAATGAAGTACTAGCATATGAGGAACAAAATGCAGGTTGGCATCAAAGAGCAGGAGAGAGGTTACGGAAGTAATACAGACAGACCGGGGGAGGTAGGTATATATTAAAGAAAATGTTCGTATTTGTCTAGTATGGTCATTTGAGCTAGGACCTAATCTAGGAAAATATCCAACAGTTAGTACGTTTATTTTCCTACAGAACTAACCGTGAGATGGGATTGATTGATTGATCTTTATTGATCATGAAATAAAACATATGTCACAGGCAACATGGGGGCGGCAGTGTCTCAGGGGTAGAGTGGCCGGGTAGAGTGAACTGGCAACCGCAAGGTTCCCAGTTTGGTTCCGAGTTAGTGTCGAAGTTAGTGAGCAAGACGCTAAACCCCTAATTGCTCCCGATGAGCAGGTTGGTGCCTTGCATGGTGTCCTCCGCAATCGGTGTATGAATGTGTGTGTGAATGGGTGAATGTAATGCACAATCTATGTAAAGCGCTTTGGATAAAAGCACTATATAAATGCACCATTTACCATTTATTTAACATACATCTGACCCACCGTAATCAAAAGGATAAATGCAAAAAAGCTTATTGTGGTCCTTAGCGGGGAAAGAGTACAAGTATCAAAATAAAAGGTCCTAACTTAAGGATAACGCTGTTGCTGTCCCACTGCCATGTTCTACCTTCAAAACAAAATAATGTTGACTGGACATCTTTGGCTAGCTTAGCATAACAGTCTGGTAGCATTTATTAAACAACAAAAAATTCGTTTTTGAAAGGCTTAAACACATGCACATTCTTTCTTTTAATACAATAAGTAGACATGGAGGGCAATTGTCTTTTGGATAATGTTGAATTGGGTATTTAGGATTTCCAAACACAGAACTCAAGTTAGTTAGGATTTGCTTCTATAATACAAAATTGTGAAAAATTGTAACTAGAACTTAAGATGACGTTTCTGTAATTAATATACACCTAGAAGATGCTGTATCCTTGGAACACCAATTAAGCTGTAATATTAAGACGGTAGAACTCCCTCTTCCTCTGCAGTATTTCCACTGAAGGCGAATATCTATATAAAATGTCCTGTTATTTAACCAAAAAGTTGATGTTTATGCAGACTACACTCACTATGTCACATTATTGCCCTCCAGCTTTCAATTACAGGCTATTCTGAGAGCTGATCTAGCAGGGCACATTGCTTGCTAAAGGCAATGACATGTAACTGCAGACTTGTTAACAATGGATCAAATGCTGCTTTTTTCTGGTTCTTTGTTGAAAACAGAGCCTTGAGTACTCAAAGGTGCAGTTTATTGGACTGTCACAGGCTTTAAGGATTACATTGAAAGACATGTTTAATTTCCCCACCTTAGCAACAGTCAGTCTCTCTAAATAGAGTAAAGTGTTGTTGCACGAGGTGAAATCTTGATGTGCTGACAGTTTCTGAGATGAAGATAATGGAATCTGAGCTCAGAGGCGAAAATTAAAAATACCTGGATAACTATTCACATTTTGCTATCACACATTTAATTAAAAATCTAACTTTTTGATGTGGCAGGTGGATTTTCATCTGAAAAATCTCATTATAGAGATATTCTTATTTAGGGAGGCTATCTCTAGGGCTGGCCCTGAATGTCTGAGTGTTCATAGTTTGGCAGGCTAGTACTCGAACATAATTTCAATACTCGGATGCTTCATTTATAAATACATTATATAGTTTTTGTCACTACACAGTCACATCAATATCTCTCTATATGGAGGCTATCTTTACAGTATATTTAATATACTTCTCCTTACGTACAAAACCACTTCAAAGAACAGAAAACAGTATGTTTTTACATGCATAGAAGAACATCTTTTCCATTGCAGCCAAAGCTCACAACCATTAGACGCTGGTTCCCAAGTGTCCTAATGATTCCTCTCCTCCCGTGGGCCGCGGGGCCACCTGTAAAACTGTTGGCCCGGTTATAACTGACTCTGACTGGGGTGTTGTCGGCCAGCAAAAGGGGCTGCTAATGAACAAACTGCTGTTAGTCAGCTAACAGCTCTGAACTAGCTTTCAGCGCCCAGTGTGGAGGAGGGCAGGCTTTGCTAGTAGTTTTCCCTGCCCCCTTCAGTTCTCCTGGGGCGTCAGCCAGGGCTTTCATCCCTACCCAGAGCTCCTGCCAACAAAACAGTAAATAATTCACCACCTTCTGGATGGCTCATTAAAAGGCATCAACGCCGCGTCCTTCAACAAAACCACTGCTCATTCAGTAGATTAACACAAACATACAACACTTTTTTTCTCCACAACTGGTTGCTTTCCACATGTTTAACAACAAAGATCAGTCAAATTGATTGATTATCTGATATCCTCGATTTCTGTCAACCAATATAATAAATAAATAAATAAATAAACATAGAAAATAAACACTAAATAACAGTGTGTCTCTCCCTCTGCTCCACCATGGCTCGTCTGTATGACAGCTGTGGAAGGTCTACACCACTGTTTCCCAGACTAACTTTTAAGGGTTTTTCAAAAGTATTTCATAAATACAATTTTCAAAATCAAATAATTTCCATAAATAAATAAATAAAAAGGTTTAAGAAGTAGGGAAAATAGCAGATCTACTTGACACCACGTTGCGAGCTTGTAGATCTGCTGTGCAGCTGCTGGTGTTTCTGCCATGCAATCCTTTTGGTTTTCCTTCTGCATATCTTTCTGAAATTCACATGATTCGATTTGTAGCAAGGCATTGTGTAGTAGTTTTATGCACTTGGGATTTTACACCACATTGTATTAACATACTCTATACCATACAGATTGGACAACATTACATTTTATTCATAAAAAAAAATGTTACATAGTGCCGCCTTAAATATATATATATATATTTTAATATACCTGGAAAAAAACAGAACTTTGGTCTACTGGCAGAGTGCACAAAAATATTGGTGCTAATCGGTTCAAGAGCCACAGTCAAACAGACACACACGAACACACACGCACGCACACGCACACACGCACGCACGCACGCACGCACGCACGCACGCACGCACGCACGCACGCACGCACGCACGCACACGCACGCACGCATGCACACGCACGCACGCACGCACACACACACACAGACCCTCTGATAGATGGCTAGCCTCCTATTCTTCATGTTCATTTTAATGTTGATTAAAATAAATGTAATTCTTTATGCATATTTCTCCTTGTATTCATTATGTGACCGAAAACAAGGTCAATGGGATTTCCTGGGATAGTGGCCTCCTTTCCCATTTCCCACACAATATTCTGTGTGTGTGTGTGTGTGGGTGCACGAGGCTGCAGGTATGTGTGTCTGTAACTCTGCGTATGCCGTCGGCGTGCCTGTAGATGTAATTATATGGTCAAAGTGAGTCAAAAACCACAGGGCGACAGAAGTCAAACTCAACTGCATCACATATAGAAAATACACTGAAATATAATAAACATCATTATATAAATATGGAGGCAGTCAGGAGGGAAGCCAATGACTCATCACCCCCTACCCACTGTGTGTGTGTGTGTGTGTGTGTGTGTGTGTGTGTGTGTGTGTGTGTGTGTGTGTGTGTGCGTGCGAGGTAAGGTGCGTGCGTGTGTGCGTGCGTGCGTGCGCTCTCTCTCTCTCCATTAGGCAGCATATAAGCAGTCTGTGTGCGAATGTAATCTGACTTTTGTACCGTGAAGTGGAGAATGTACTGATTTGTTAGAATTAGAAATAGAAAGGCTCTTCTGTTTCCATGACAACCTGTGTCCAGATCTTTGGCTCAGGATGTGAATATGACTTAATCCAGAACTGCAATATAGGTCAGGAGTTATTAGACAAACAGTAAAGCTACAATATGGGACTTATTTTAATGAATAATACATTATTTTTATATTAGTAGAGTATGTTAATGCAATATACATAATTAGCATATCTGCAGTGTTGGCGTTACGGTCTCCCTACTCCTCCACTGAGATATTTCGAACCGGGTGTCGATACCTGTGACAATATCAAGGTTATTCGAAGCAAAATGGTGTACAGGATTACTCATTAAATGTGCCGGCCATACGGCCAAAAGTCAGAGATTATGTTTTCGCCCCTGTCTGTCCATGTGTCTGTTTGTCTGTCTGTCTGTTTGCGTGTGTGCCCTGTTCAGCTCATCTCTGGCACCGCTGGACCGATTTGCGTAAAACTTTGCGCACACACTCTCACTAGGCCAAGGAAGAATCCCTGCCCCAACATTTTCAAAGTGGCACTATAACAAGCCACTTCACCTTCACGTTTTGGCCCATAACTCTTGAACTATATACACCTTTTGCTACTACTACTACAGATTTTGTCCAAAACTCACACAAATCTGTAGACAATATCTCTGGAATCAAGATGTATCAGTCACATTTGTCATATCCCATTCCAATTATGATTGACTTCCAGATTTTGCGAACCCTGGGTAGCCAACCTGGCCTGGCGGAGATCTGCGCTCTGAGGAGCAAATTTGTGTGTGTGTGTGTGTGTGTGTGTGTGTGTGTGTGTGTGTGTGTGTGTGTGTGTGTGTGTGTGTGTGTGTGTGTGTGTGTGTGTGTGTGTGTGTGTGTGTGTGTGTGTGTGTGTGTGTGTGTGTGTGTGTGTGTGTGTGTGCGCGCACCCCGGGTCCAACAGAAGTGAGCCCAGATGGAGTGCCTGAGGTAGGGTAAGCAGACAGACAGTTCTGGCCTAGCTGACCAGAGAACCAAGGAAGGATATTCATCATGCATATGTGATCAACATGACATGTTTGGTAGTACTGGCTGACTCTAGGTGGGCCGTACGCTCTCTCTTCTCTATCTATCTCTCCCTCTGAGCAGATGCCTTGCATGCCTTGCATGAAATACATTGTAAAGCGAAATAAGGCGAAGGTGCTATATAAATGCAGTCCATTCACCCTTTTAAACGTAATTCATTGTTAGAACTTGTTCTGCCTTCGATTCTCTGCACTTGGGTCCGACTCTCCTCACACACCACAACAGAGATGACAACAAGAAGCTATACCTGCTTCTGTGTGTTTGACCTTTTGGCATGACCTTTTGATTTAGGATTTGTTCCCACTCCCTTTGGGCTTGTTTTCCTGTTTTGGACTGCTTCTACAGTTTTGACCCAGTTTTGTCTGTTTGCCAGCCTCAACTTTGTGTAAGCCTCGTCCATCCACTGTGTCAAATAATGTATTTTGCCACCCATTAAAGGATCTACACCATGAATAATAATAAATCATAAAAATCACACCCTGTGTGAAGTGGGCGGTGTCTTGCTAGCTAATCACAATACTGAATGGAGTCAACCAATCAAGCAGTGATGTTGCTAGGTTTTCAATGTAATGGGTCCCGGGACCCACAGGTGGTCATTCAAATGGGTCCCAGAAACATTTTATGGGTCCCCAATTACACGTCTCCCCCCCCCCCCCTTCTATCGTTTTCTTTGATCTCCAATCTCCATATCTTCTATGTGTGTGTGACTGTGTACATTATATCCTAATGCAGTGGATCTCAATCTTTTCAGGCAGCGACCCCACAAAATAATCATATTTGAACTGGGGACCCCCCACCTTCATGAGAAGCGCTTGGAATTAGGAGTTGAGGCATTTAATTTAGTTTAACTCAGTTCCACAGATACATAGTCAAAATAGCAGATCTACAAGGTCGTTTTAATTTTTTTTTATCTACAAGCTCACAACGCCTTGCTTGTAGATCGCCTCTTTCTTATATTATTTCACAATTTTGACCGTATTTATAGTATAGTTTGTTGATTAGTTTGGATGCAGTAATAGTCTTTTTTCTTTTCTTTCTTGAGGTATTAAAAATATCTTAAAAGTCCTTAAAGTATGACTTCACTGTCATCTGGGGACCCCCCCCCCCCCCCCCCCCCAATCATGTGGGGAGCCCACCCCTGACCCACAGGTTGAGAACCACTGTCCTAATGTACATTCTATTTTGCTACTTGTTGTAGTCACAAACTCAGAATACAGGGTACAAACTACAATAGATGTTTGCGGCAGTATTTATTGCTCTGGTGTTTTCTTCTTAAAAGGTGGGATTCCCTTCAAATGATTTATGCTTGTGTCGCACCGAAAATAACGATCTGAAAACGACGTGTCGCGCGTCGGTGTTTCGGCTCGCGGGTCGGTTTGGTGCGCGGCTCGCGGCTCACTTTGCTGCTCGCGGTTTGGTGTGCGCTCGCGGGTCGCTTTGGTGCGCGGCTCGCGGCTCACTTTGCTGCGCGGATCGCGGCTCGGTTTGGTGCACGGCTCGCGGTTCGGTTTGGTGCGCGGCTTGCGGCGCGGCTTGCGGCTCGCTTTGGGCGCGGCTCGCGGCTCGGTGTGGTGCACGGCTGCGTGGCTCGGTTTGGAGCACGGCTGCGTGGCTAGCGGCTCGCTTTGGTTGTATGCGTCCCGTGGACGCTGTGATGGTTGGTTTAATGCGTCCTTTATTAAAAATGTGCGTCAGAGACGCAGGACGCAGGGCTAGCAGCATCTCGTACAAAAAATAACTGTGTTCTTAGAAATCTTAAGTTTACCTGAAATTCTTCCGTAACCTTGGCCAGATCTGTGCTTTGTCACAATTCCATCTTTAACCTTTTCTGATTTGCTTTGATCTGAAAGGGCCACTTCTAGGAAGACTTTCTATTTTCTTCTCAATATCGGTTTTCCCTTTTCTCATTTCAGCCATAGTGATCTTTGAGTTCTTCTTTACTGTTCTCACGAAATGGACAGTATCTAAGTAATATACTAGTGTCACATCACAGTGGTTTTAGATTAGTTTCGTCATATGTATCACTAGCCAATCACAGCATGTGTCTTGCTAGCTAATCACAATACTGAATGGAGTCAACCAATCATGTACAAAAGATAAATGTGTCATGTGACACTGGCCAATCACAGTCCTGAATAGATTGTGATTGGCCAATCACGGTGCAGGGTTAGGCGGGGTAAATTTTTGGCCAATCACAGCGCAGGCTAATTGTACAAATTTCCAAACCTCACTTATAGGGGCGGTTTCACCGCCCAAAAATAAAAAAAAATACATTTAATATCATATTGTTTATGTCCCTCAAACGTTTTTCAAAAGATTTGAGCCTAAATCAAGTCTTCTCTCTGGCTTATAAAGCACTTTTACCTGCAATACCACATTGTCCTGATTTGGCACGTGGCGCTATTGAGCCAGTTTGTATGCATGTTATCTCCTGGTTCTGTGTGGAAAAAGTTTAAAAAAATAATAATAATAATAATATGTATTTTTTAATTTGAATGTTTATGTTGGAACTGAAAAACGGGAGGGATTGTACCGCTAGTGACTTTCGGGGGCAAATCGGTTTGGCCTGTTTTGAGACCAATTTACATAAAACCCCAGATATGCTGTGAAAGCCTGCATGAGTGCTCAAACTGGGGTATTTTTTGGAATAGAAGAGAGGTATAGCGAGACCAAAAACACACAAAAAAGAATGAAAAGTTAAAATTCATGGTGTAGTCCCTTTAACATTCCCTGTGACACATAACAAGTACAGCATATTTCTAAATGTTTAAAAACGTTGAAGCCCATGGCACAGTGGTGTGGTCGCCTTATGGCACATATGCTTATAAACGTGGATTTGCACAGGTGCTATTGCAGTTCATCCATGAGTGTTATGAATTTGGCATTGTACAACATGCCCAAGGCTTGCTGGCCAGCGCTGTGGGAAAAACGCCCAAAAAATATATTCTATGCAGTTGAGAATGACCTCTGGAATGACCTCTCTAGGGAAATCAGACAAGCTAGTCAGTGTCATCTTCTAAATCACTTTTTAAATATATTTTATTGAGGGAGAGGAAGGGAGAGAGAACCTATTTCATAACCCGGAAAGGGAGAGTCCACACTACAGTATTTCAGCCACACAATAACCCAGGCAACATAAGTGAGCGACGCAGTCACACACAATAACCCAGCAAATGGGTACCGAAACCTATATTTGGGGACCACGCAAGTCGTGTTTCTGTAGTTATTTGTCCTTAAATTGCAGAATATGTATCCTCAAGAAATAAGGGAGGCAAGCTCAGTAAACATCAGTTAAAAGCCTATAGCCTCAATTTAGCTTTTAATTAGCATTATAAAACGGATAGTTCCAGTCCTTGATTATGATTGGCTGAGTCGCATTTGAAGCTGTTGTAAAATGCTCTATTAACACACAGCTGTGACTGCATTACATCAGTATTATTGTGCAAAACTAATTATTTCAAAATGTCAGATTTGAGATGCAAGATAGAGGAGGAAGATAAAAAATAAAAGTACATGCTGAAATTAATGAGAGAAATTTAAGCTGGAAAAGAAAATAAGCTGGACCGTTAAACCGACGTTGTTTGGATGTTTTCAGACAGTGTGATGAGAAAAATCTGGCTTTTGATTTACCAAAATGGAGCGAAAGCATTATATAACCACCCCAAGCTTTCCACTATGTGTTGCTGGGCAACCATTCTGGCTGGGAAAACGACATTGCTTGTCAGAATAGTAGAAGTAGTAGTAGTAGTAGTAGTAGTAGTAGTAGTAGTATAGTAGTAGTAATAGTAGTAGTAGTAGTAGCAGTAGTAGTAGTAGTAATATTAATAACAATAATAATTTAAAGTATAATAATTATTTTATTTAAAAAAAATTAAGTGCTCTATGAATTGCTTTGTTAAAATGTACTGTATTGTATTTGTTCTGTCCTCACTAAGCGTTGTCCTCATTAAGCATCCCCATGAACATATATACAGTTAGACAGACAGCTAAAAACTCTCCTAATCAAGCTCCAAAGAACAGGCCGATGTGTTGAATTTAGTAGCTTTACTCAGGAGTAAGTGTGAAACTGTAAAATGACAGGAACACACAGATGGAAAATATGCTATACAATATCATGCACATGAAAATGATACTACCTACGGTATGTTGCACCACTACACAATGACAAGCATAACGTAAGTTGCTATAGACAAAGTCAATGCGTCTAGTGTTGTATCTGACAACTCATTATCATATTATTATGCTGTTGCACATTAGTGCACACACACTGTCTTTAGCCGAAGGCCTCACCACCAACGAGGTACAGGACCAGGGACGTGCAGAGAATGTTAGAGGGGCAGGGGCTGAAGTTTCCAAAAGGGTACTTTTGGTGAAAATACAGAAAATAGCCGATCTCCAAGCTTACAACGCGTCGCGCTGCGACGCGTTGTGAGCTTTGAGATTTGCTATTTTCGGTGCGTGATGCCGCACTCAACTAAAGCTTTCAAGATTCAAGCCAATACTGGAGATGCAATTCTTTCAACATAAAATGCTTGCATTCAAGTTCAGGAGAGTTTGGAAAAGGCAATTCTCTTGAACGCTGCATTCAGGTACGGCAGGGCTACTCAACTTAAGATGGCTCAGGGGCCACTCAGCAAAATACCAAAAGTCCAAGCTAAAAATGACGGTCCAATTTTGGATTTTTCGATTTTGTAACACTACACATTGTTATTGTTATAAGAAAATGTACATTTTGACATCATATTCTTTTCACTGTACCTGTTCAATTTGTGTGTATGTCCAGTGGCATCAGTTCAGCAAAAGCTAAGGTATGGCAAGGCTAGGGTTGCCAACTCCCAATTTTTAATTTTTTTTTTCAGATGGGTAAAAGGGCAGGGGCTCAAGCCCCCTTTGATGTCTATGTGTGCACGTGCCACATGAAGTACATTTCAGCCAGGGCAGGACATTATGACAGGTACGATTAGTGGCGAAGGCCTGTGCTCCGTGGAGCACTTTTTCTAGTTCTCTCTCCTTCTCTCTCTCACTCCTCCCCGCCTCTGTGCTCTCATCCCATCATTTGCCTGCTGGTCTCTACCTGAAGGTAGTGGTTGTTCTTTCTCATGTAATCAGACACCAGATTCATCTCTGTCACCCTCACACATCAGCTAAATCAATTTCCCAGCAACCCTCCTGTCCTGGAGGCCTGTTGGGCACTGACCGGCCAGCGTGAGCCACAGATTTGCGCACGCACGCACGCACGCACGCACACACACACACACACACACACACCGCACACGCACACGCACACGCACACGCACACACACACACACTATCATGCAAACAGGGGCACGAATATACACTCACTGACATTTAAAATGTACAAAAATGCACTCATGCATTAATACACACACGCATCCACATTACATGCACAAGCACACAGACCAACACACAGAAACTTAAAAAGCATGTGTGCACAGTCACACACATAGCTGTGATACACCACATCACTGTTCTCTAATGTCTTATACAGTTTGCTTCATCTTTGCAACATCCATTTGTTTCAGGTCCTGGCACAGATTCTCTCTCTCTCTCTCTCTCTCTCTCTCTCTCTCTCTCTCTCTCTCTCTCTCTCTCTCTCTCTCTCTCTCTCTCTCTCTCTCTCTCTCTCTCCACACCCCATAGTAGCCATGGCAGCCAGTAGATGCATGGCCATGTCCTCAGGTAAAGCCTGTCTTTGATATTGGCCACTGGTTTCGATCTCAACATGAGGCTTTGTGCTGAGCTGTGAGCCCAGCGGGTCAGTCAGGCTGACAGTCACTCAGTCAGTCAGTCCTGTCAGCAGCATGGAGGACAAGAGCTCTGTTAAAGCTCCACCCTGCCTGTGCATCGCTCACTGTGCACAATCATTTAGATATGGAGTCATGCCATATTGTTGCGGCAGTGTGTGTGTGTGTGTGTGTGTGTGTGTGTGTGTGTGTGTGTGTGTGTGTGTGTGTGTGTGTGTGTGTGTGTGTGTGTGTGTGTGTGTGTGTGTGTGTGTGTGTGTGTGTGTGCGCGAGTGTGTGTGTGTGTGTGTGTGTGTGTAAACAATGTTTTTTGTGTGATATGTGTACATGTATGAGTTAGACTTTACAGCCGTATGTATCTGGAATAACTTCAAGAAAACTGGATCTATTCATATCCTGTCCCTTGAGCCATTTCAACACAAATTCACATCCCCAGCTTACCAAGAGTAATACATGTTTTATGTGAAACCACTCAATATATTTGATTGCCCAGCTCTCTGTGTTATGTGATGTTTTCTTTGTTTCAGTTGCTAGTTGGTTTGCACTTCGCACAGCACCATTCATAATATATTAAATATATGCTTGATATGTTTTGAGCTGCATGGATTGGGCACACCTTGAGGAAACCACCCTCCAACACATCCAGGCAGGCCTTAACCTGGCACCCGCAGGGGAAAAGAAAACCAGGAAGAAGCTGGAAAAGGTCTGTCAAGGCGAAACTCAAGGAAAAAATAACATCGGAAGGAAGCAGAGAAGATCGGCCAACACCGAACCAGCTGGAAGAAGTTAATGAATTACCTACAGAATGCTGCCCAAAGAGCAACAGGGTGTAAGTCAAGTAAGTCTTGCTTTGAGCTTGCATATCGTAACATTTTTGGTGTGCAATCAGAAGTGGACTCTGTGAAGGAGAAAACAATACAGCAAGATGAGGAGTGGAGAGTGAAAGAGAGAGAAGGTTTTATGTCCAGACCAGCTCAGCCCTATAGTTACTCTATAGTAACCTATCCATCTCTTCCTTCCTCGTCCTTTCTTATCCTGCTACTGATTCAAGGTGTGCGTGCGTGCTAGGGCATTCACGAATAGTGATTTTTAGCATTCAAATTATTCTACCTATAAGTATTCGAATATTCGATTAATCGATTTGATTATTACATTTATTTAATTTTTTTACAATGGTATTGACGACTTGACTCAAGGAATGCGAGTTGACGTCACACCAGAACCAGTCGCGTAACGAGGCAACAGTATGCCCCGACGCGAGGTGGTCACAGCGGGCCCTCATGAACGCGCATGCACGCGCGCCCGGACTGCGCGAAGATTTTGCGGTTATTAGTGGTTTCTGATACTTTTTTCGCGGGTTTGTGACGGATTACGGGTACATAAACAACGGTTAACAATTACAATGTTGGGGCACACCCAGGTTTATTTTTTAATTCATTTTATTTATTTATTTTATATAGGCCTATACATTTTTTTATTTTTTTTATTTTTCTGGGTGGGGATGTGCCCCTAACGTCATGGGCCCCAACGCAACCGTGTTGTCTGCGTGACGGTAGTGACGCCCAGTTATAGAGACAAAACGGCACCATCTCTGGGCACAGAACAAGTGTACATTCAGCTACGCAGCATGATTGCTGTCATGTATGATTTATGACCACTTCTGCCTCAACACCCCCCGCTGTCCATCACTGTCAGCTCTTATGGGCAATCACCTGCATTGTGCTTGACACCTTAGTCTCTTCAAGTCGCTCACTCCTACTCTACATCAACGGCTCAAGCACAACAACATGAGACGCATCGGCCGGTTGTTGGAACGTCATTCCTTTGTGTGGTGAGTGATGGAAATGGTCAGATGACAACAGGGAGCCATCCTGTGGTTTGTTCCTCCAGTCCTCCTTCTGACAGAGCCTTGCACAGTGACCAGGATCATATGAAGTGGTGAATTGTGACTCACGCCAGAGCTGATCGCCTTCATTCAGAACGCACAGATGACACTGATAAAAAACTGATTGGAGATGTCCATGTCTGTGCGTGTGCGTGTGCGTGTGCGTGTGCGTGTGTGTGTTGAAATTTTGGATAGGGATACGTGTTTATCCCTACTCCTAATACGGCACTGTATGTGAATACGTACACACGCATGTGCACAGGGGTTCATTTAAGGAAAGCCTGTGCAAAGAGAGCCGACTACATTTATGTTCACCTGAGTCCTGTCCAGACTGCTGTCTCTTAGCTCTTTCCTTTCACACATTCATTACCTGCTAAGGACCTTGGCAGCACAGTCCAGTCAGCGGATGCCAAGAGTTTGCCAAGGAGCTTTAAAGAACAGCAAGTCATCAATAAATAAAAGATGACCGGGGAGCTTAATAAATAACGAGGGAGCCTGGAGACGGAATTAAAGCCCCTTTCTACTGTAGACAGGTATTGCTCACACTGCTGGAGGGCATAGGAAGACAAAAAGGCTGTAAACAGTAATTTGTCTACAATGTTGACTTATGGAGCGAGAGTTTCAGCTCCACCCCTACTGCCTCAGATCTTCAGATCAATATTTGATTAGAAGAATCTTGGCTCGCACACACGCACGCAAGCCTGAACGCCCATGGCCACACACGCTCACGCAAACGTACAGTACAGTATAGTACGTGCGCGCGAACACACACACACACACACACACACACACACACACACACACACACACACACACACACACACACACACACACACACACACACACACACACACACACACACACACACACACACAGGCGTGAGAGAAACAAAAACTCTTTTACACAAATGTACTTCATTTAGACATTTCAGTTCATTTAGACATTTCAGCTCAGGAATAACCAATACCATTTATTAACCATATACTGCAATGATATTGCATTCAGATTTGGAGGTGTGACTCTGCTCATGTGATATTATAGCTGATCTCCAAGGTGATCTTTCCGTCTGATCTGCTAGCTGGAACACTGACATAAAACAGAGATTCTCCCATTCCTGCCATGCAGAGGTCAAGCACGAGAGAAACCTTGAGAATCAATTGCACAGGGTTCATGATGAGAATGTATCTGCTTTGCCCTGTTAACTATTGTGTGTGTGTGTGTGTGTGTGTGTGTGTGTGTGTGTGTGTGTGTGTGTGTGTGTGTGTGTGTGCGTGTGTGCGTGTGTGTGTGTGTGTGTGTGTGTGTGTGTGTGTGTGTGTGTGTGTGTGTGTGTGCGTGCGTGTGTGCGTGTGTGTGTGTGTGTGTGTGCCATCAGAAGATATGGTATCACCAGTTGGTTCGTAAAGCTGACGGTTAAGCATTAATCTGGATACTTAGATTGATCAAAATGTTTGACCAATCTAAGTTTATGGGTATGTCCACACCCCCCATTACCCCCCAAGTCATTTTTGAACAGCCCACCGTTAGGCAGGCTAAGATAATTGTGTCTGACCCCTCCCATGTACTTTACTCTGAGTATCAGTTACTGCTGTCAGGTAGGAGATATAGGGTTCCTGCGTAGAGCTATAACAGATTTAAGCACTCATTTGTCCCTCTGTCAATTACATTGCTCAATGAATTCCTTGCTGAGGGTAGACAGTGGGGTAGAAGGTTTTGAGGTGGTGCTAGGGTCTTTTGCACTAGGCATATTGGCTGGGGAGATATGCTATGCCGGAGGGTGATGAATAGGCCTAAATTACTGTGAATGATAAGTGTTGTACACGTGTCACCATGTGTCTCATTGTTTTTGTATTGTATCGTATTGTGTTGTAATGCAGCTGGTTCTTGTCTCCAAGACAAATTTCTCCCAAGGGAGACAAAATAAAGTAACCTTTAAAAGCGTGTGTGTGTGTGTGTGTGTGTGTGTGTGTGTGTGTGTGTGTGTGTGTGTGTGTGTGTGTGTGTGTGTGTGTGTGTGTGTGTGTGTGTGTGTGTGTGTGTGTGTGTGTGTGTGTGTGTGTGTGTGTGTGTGTGTGTGTGTGTGTGTAGAAATGTTGCAAAGGGACACATGTTTATCCCTACTCTTAATGCATCACTGTTATCGGGGAGAATTGTAGTGTAACCAAGGGTTACACTGTTGATACGTTGCTACCCTCCATGTGCTCTTAAGATTACAAAAAGAAATACCTTCAACAATCCGTCTCTGTCGCCTCATCCGCTGCAAAGTAGTACCGTGGAACATTGATCAAGATAAGTCCACCAATTTTACACAGTAACACACCAGTGGAGTCACAGGGACCACGTTGACACCGCTGCTGTCTGAACTGGTGTTTACGTGGGGCTTTAGTTGTACTGCCTGGACCAAGTATCAAATAGAAGTGTGAATCTTTCATTATCTCCTTATTTGATTCGATTTAGATTTAAAGTTTTATGCAACAAAGACACAAAAGCATTTTGGGTTTGTTTGGGTTTAGTAAGATAATACATGTGAAGTGAATTATTGTGTTAATCAACCCCCCCCCATCCCCACCCCTAGTATCAAGGTATCCAGATATATTTTAACAATGAATCATTTAAAACAAAATAATCAATAGTTAGATTTTTTTTTTTTCAGAGTAAGGAAAACATTTACCATCTGTGTGATTTGATCTGATTTCAGCAAGTGAAGACATATGCTTAGGTATCGATTTGTGTCATTGTGGTTGATAAATATTTTGATATTACTTTGCAGTCAAAGCACCTAGGACTAGCCCTTACATACTTTTAGTTGCATTTGGACTGGATGTGTGCTGCACTGCCGACCTTGAGCTAAGACTGACTTGTCAGCATTGTGTCTAAAGACTTACTTCTTTTTTTTTTACTGGATCACAAACATTTCATTGCCTTAACCTGAAATTACCTTGTTGTTCATATGTTTTCTATGAGTCATGTATCTGTGCTTCTTCTGTGGAGCTAAAATAGTAAATGGTGCATTCATATAGCACCTTTCTCCAAAGTGTTTTATATAATGTGCATTACATTCATCCGTTCACACACACATACATTCAAACACAGACGGTGGAGGAAACCATGCAAGGCACTAACCTGCACACTGAGAGCAGTTAGGGCTCAAGCGTCTTGCTCAAGGATACTTCAGCACACACCCAGAAGGAGACGGGGATCGAACGGGGAATGTTATGATTCCAAGACTGCCGCATTCATTGACACTGCCACCCCAATGGCTGGCTGTCTCTTCAACTCAATCTGTGGAATGAGATTTGGCTGCCTCATTGTATTGCATGGTAATAGATGTTCATGGGTAATTTCACCCATTCATAAAGATGTTAATCTACAAAGATAATATTGAAAATAGAGTCAAATAATTTGATCTGGCAACAGTTAAATGGCTCTGTCTGCTCATATCTCTCTCTCTCTCTCTCTCTCTCTCTCTCTCTCTCTCTCTCTCTCTCTCTCTCTCTCTCTCTCTCTCTCTCTCTCTCTCTCTCTCTCTCTCTCTCTCTCAGGTTGGCTCTAGTATGAATTCGCAGCAGAGACCTCTGTCATGCATGAAATTGCATTTGCCATAGCCTTACTTTCTCGGATGCGGCCACACTTCAGAGCCGTCTAATGGAGGCTTTAACATAGCAAAACATTTAGACGGCAATTTCTGCTGATAGGGCCTCTGGGGGCTTGACTGGCGGGGTGATAGGCTCCTTGCTAAGGGGCGCCAACTAAAGGCAGTGCTCTTGTCTCATCTAACCTCTCAACTGGGATTTTGTCCAGTAAAAAGTGCAGGTCAGCCAAGTTGTCTACGCTGGTGTGAGAAAACACAGGGGCATAATCATAAGCGATCACACTACCACACAAACCGTATGTACAGTATGTGTGTCTGCGTGTGTGTGTGTGTGTGTGTGTGTGCGTGTGCGTGTGCGTGTGCGTGTGCGTCTGTGTGTGTGCGGTAAAGAGAGAGAGAGTGAGTGGGGGGGGTTCAGTGTTTGTGTCCAGGCTCTACTTGTATTTTTGACATTCTCTTACAAATCATTCACCCTTGTGTTATCCAGATTATTATTTATCTATTCCCCCTGCTCAGTCACACCAGCAGAGAGCAGAGATTAATTCCTGTGAACCGATGTCTCCAAAGTGGCCCATATATTCATCCCTCCACCCACATAGACAGGGGAGGAGGAGGGGGGGGGGGTTCTTTATGACCTACACGTAATAAATGAGTGAACTAATGTACATTGAGAAATACCCTAAAGACAGAGGGAAGAGATGCATCACAGCCATAATATTGTAATGTCTGCATTACATCATTGATTCATTGTCTGTTTTAGGGACAGCTGACATTTTGCCAGTGTTATCTGTTTTTCCAAGAAACAGTAATGAAAAGCCTGAGGCAATTACAACAGTATAGATAATTAGAGAGGAAATAATGGAAGGCAGCCACTAACATTGCCTGTTATCGTTTACTGGCGTTAATGTAAAAGTGTCAAACCAGAGCCATGTGTCAGTTTTTAGGACAAATACATGCATAGCTTCCAGAGCAGACGACAGGTTGATGTCAGGAGTCAGGAGGATCAAATGACCGCTCCTCTCCAAAAGTTGAACTACTGTATTGTCTGCTTGAAGCACCCAGCGCCAAAAAATGCTGGGCGCCAAGAGTGCTGAAACGCAATGCCCGGGCGCTGGGAAGAGGAGCGCACCAGCATGGGAGACATGCGCTGTCAGCTCAATAGCACTTTCTTTGGACACAGCCCCTTATGTAGCAGTTATGGAGTGGTCAGACTCTGCCCAGCTGTTCTTGACAAGCTCACCTACTGAAAGCACAAGTCTTCATAGGTCTCATCTACGTATTCTGCAAACAAGGGCTCGTCCTGATGTGGTCATTGACTAGGAAGTCTCCTGTTGCATTGACACTGACATTGCATGATTTTCTGGGAGACTGACAACCAATATGCCATATTCCTGAAATGCTGCATCATTTTCTGAATGTGTGAGGTCTAGCACACCAATCAGAATCATAGTGAGAACTTGAATTACAGTGTCGCTTCAGGGAAGGTGTTGTGAAGGATACATTGATTAACTAATCAGGCTTTTAGCTCTGGGATTCTGAGAGCAAATTTCTTAGAGGCAAAATAGAATAGGAGGAATGGAGAGGAGAGGATGGGATAGGATAGGAGAGGAGACAATATGATAATTCATTAAGGGAATAGGACAAGGGGAATTATTTAACAGGAAAATATGTCAGTTTTATAAGCTCCAGTTAAAGGTATCATGACATTCATTTTCACTTTTTTTATTTTCAATGTTTTATTTGGGGTTTTATGACCTCAATTACACCCAAAAAACCTGAACTTAGAACATTCAGTGGATTTTCTGTGGTCTGGGGTTTTCTGAATAATTAGGCTGAAAAGTAATCTGAGCTTGGCCCTTCGACAGTGAGGTCACAGTCGATTAATCCCGCCCACTCTCCTCCTCGCCCCTCCCCTCCCCTATCCTTTCCTTTGGGGGGGGCGGAGCAGAGGCGATGATTGACAGGCAAAATCCCTCACCAGCGACACCCGCAGGCAAAGATTTCTTTTTTTCATTGCAGTTGAAAAGGCTTTAGAAATGTGAGAGAAAAACACCTGCCATTGATCACTGGAATGGAATTTTCACTTAAAACTTTTTGTACACTTTTGAAGGACCAGGACAAAGACTTTGAATGTGGTGTAAAAGTGAATGTCATTAAACCTTTAAGCATTGGCAATTGAAGAGACTTTACCTCAATAGCCTACTACTGTAAAACATTGAATGCCGCCAGCAACACAGAAAAAAACTGTGTGGCCTTCCCTCATTGCACATGAGTATATAATAGTACCCATGGTAACCACCCACTGTGATTGACATGACGTCATTATTATTACCAAGGCCACACTACACATTTGCACCATTCATTTAAATTAAACAAAATAAAACAAACAGAAATGTATTTTCACTCTAACAGCAGTGATGGAGGGAACAGCGGAGAAGCAGAATGGTTAAAGGGGGCTAGAATATCCCATCGTGACAGGAGTGCAGCCATTATCAAGCAGCAGCCATGGATATTAAATTGAGTCATTTCCTGCCACATCCAGCTGGCAGCCGGAGATAAGCTCGTCTGAACCTGTGAACTCACGACATCACTGAGACGTGGTCTCCTCCACGCTAATTGAAGCATGCACTGTTAGCTTGGCGTGGTCTGCAACGCAATCACATGACAAAACTGCTGTACGGGGCTAGGCTGAGTGTATTGGGGCCAGTTCACAAAATCTGACAGACTGATTGCGTGATTGCACAAGCAAGAGGGCCAAAAGGGCATCATAATGCAAGGAATCGCGGGGGAAAATGTTTCTCTTACGACCTACGGTTCAAGAGTTCTAGGCCAAAATGTGAATTGGCCTGTTATACTGCCACAATGAGACCAATTTGAAAAATGTGGGGTGGAGGTTCTCCCTTGGCCTAGTGGGAGTGTGCGTAATTTTTTTTAAATTTATTATGCTGATCGGTCCTGTGGTGCCAGAGATTAGCTGGTCACAGACAAACACGGACAGACACATGGACGGACACACATAAAAATTGGATTGTGAACACTTGAAATCTTCCGACACAAACGCACAGTCTCTCCAGGCTCCAGAATGGCGGGCGGAAGTATCACGAGACGAGACTTCGAACATGATTTCAGTAAAACTGATCTGTAAACAACAATGCCGGCGCCGTAGCAATAGCTTAGCAGTCACATCAGACGGACCACACACTACAGATATATACAAGAAAAAACTATTTTCGAGCGACGGAAATAAGCGGATTTAACCTAGATCTACCGACGGCCGTTCTGAGCTGCGGTTTGGGGGGTCCGCGAAATGGAGAACTCGTTATGGACAGGGGGTCCGGGACCAGTCTCATCATGACTTAACAACATCAAATCAAGTTAGGAAAACGAAGGGCGAAATTCTTTTTTAACTGGCGGTTGTTTTAGAGATGTAGGGCCCTATCTTACGCACCACCTTACTTACCCCTTATGCCTAAACCTTTTTGCCACTTTTTACTATTTTGAAAAACGTTTTCAAATAGTTCAAATAGCCGATCTACATCGTCACATTGTCAGCTTGTGGATTGGCTAATTTAAAAAATGGCAAAAAGGTTTAGGGATAAGGGGTAAGGCGACGCACAAGATAGGGCCTATAGCATTGATGTTGCTATGACAATGATGAGGATGATGATGATGAAGTTGGTAGAGAAAAATAACAGCAATTATTGAGTTGCAAACATAAATAAATAATAATAATAACATGGGCACCATGTCTTAATTCCTTCAAAAGCCACATCATGTTTTTTGTTTAAAAAAGAAAAAAGAAAATGCTATTGTTGTATCCTTGTTATCATGGTTGCTGATGCATTTCCTGCTGTTATTTAATAGGCACTGGCTTGTTAAACCTGTTCTTTTGGGCTGTGACCTTCACTCCCCACTGTCAAGCTTGGAAGTTAGACATCAAAGGAGTCCATTTTGTTTTAAATTTCCATTACATTAACCATCTCAAACTGTTTATCAGCGCTGTAGTCACCGCATGATGCCATTTAGTGTTCTACACATGCCATGGGTGTAGAAGAAGGGGATGAAGCCAGCTGGGTTTGGGAGTTAAAGTGATTTGAGGTTCCCTGCACATGAAGCCTGTTATTGGCACATTTGTGTGTATCACTTTATTGAATTCCACCTCCTGGGCAGTTATGCAAATGTTTAGCGTTTTGATGTTTGAAGTCCAGGGCCAGGGCTATAAGCCTTGGGAATGGCTCTTGTAAAAATACAGACAAAGCCAAGTCAAGGTTGAGGCTTCGCTCGGCAACAAGCGCAGCTGTAAAGGTTAGCTAGCGAGGTTACTCCACGCTAGCAGCCGAGGATTAGGAGCTGCAGCTTAGAGTCTAATGATCCTCATGTCTGTGTTGTTGTGCAATGCTTTGGCACAGGCACCGTTAAGCTCACTCATTGCCTGTCATCAAAAACACTTCTGGGCTTAATAAGCCTTTGCATTCATTTTCTGGCCCATAGGCTTGTTTCCCCGTCTTAGTCTGTGCTCTGATAAAGCAGTGATAAAAGGCTGTAAGTGGTGCGGAGCACTCTACTGACCTTGATAAGGCAGCCAGCCTCCTGCCATGATGAGGGGCTATATTGCAGGAATTTAAACAGCAGCTTATCTAAACAGGAGACTGACTGCTGATACTGAGAGAAAGAGAGAGAGAGAGAGAGAGAGAGAGAGAGAGAGAGAGACAGACAGACAGACAGACAGACAGACAGACAGACAGACAGACAGACAGACAGACAGACAGACAGACAGACAGACAGACAGACAGACGAGAGGGAGAGAGACAGATGGGAGAGAGAGATGAGGAGGATGGGAGAGAGGGGTGGGAGTGTGCGGAGGATTGAAAAAAAGAAAGTGGAAAGAGAAAGTGTAAGAGAGGGGGGGCAGAGGCTCAGCTTCCAAACCTATATCTTCAAAAGATGTTTTTTTCTCTCCATGGGATTATACAGTATTCTTTTGAGGAGAGGGTTTCACACATGAGAGAGAATGCATAACAGGGTGACTGCAACCGGTGCACATGATTTCCTCTGGAACACACAGACAATGCACTACCTCTCAACTTATATAGTCACATGGGACTCAGTGAAAGAAATATATAGCCTCAGTTGGAGTGAAATAAACAGAAAGGAAAATATCTGAATGCAAGTGTCGAATGGACAATACAAATTAATGAATTAATCAGATTTGATCTATATGGTAAATTCCATACATAAGATACTGTGCGATGCATTCAATACACCAGACCGAGAATAATCGTCATTGTAAACCTATGGAATGTGACCTAAATTAGCTTCATCATTTGACATCTCCATCTCTAGCTTCTTAATATTAGCTTGTGTGGCTGGTGGAATAATGAGAGACAGATATATAACGGTTACAAATAATAAAAAGAAATCAAGACCGGCTCCAATTCTTCCTCCTTTTGTTTTGTTTTATTTTCTCATGGTAAAACATTTCCCCAGCATACAGTAGCCTATATTGGCTGAAATGTAGGTCATAGCCTCAGCACATAATGTGACGGTAACCATTGAATTTTTTGTTAAGATTTATTTGGGGGCATTTTTATGCTTCAGAGTAGAGAGCCAGGAAACCAAGGGAAAAGAGAGACATGCGAGATGAGACAGGGGTCAGATTCAAACCCAGAGCATATGGCCTGTGCACTAACTGGCTGAGCCACCAGGCACCCCATTGTGACAGTAAACTTAATTTAGCTCGCACAGTCTGACAAGATGGATAGTGATGATTTTACCCTTTTCCCATTGCACAGTATGACATTTAATGAACCTATCACATGACTAAAGTCACAGTCTGTAGACACCTTAAGCACAACGCAACAATATTTAAATGTTTTTGTAAGTATTAATAAAATACAATGTTATTTGTGGTGGGCCACGACGGTATTGTGAGGGGGCCTTCGAATAGTTGGCAAAACAAGATTTGAATGATGATATATCATTAAAATTAAAAAGTGATACCAATCAATAAGGATT
Source organism: Gymnoscopelus braueri (assembly GCF_963280865.1). NCBI lineage: Eukaryota > Metazoa > Chordata > Actinopteri > Myctophiformes > Myctophidae > Gymnoscopelus > Gymnoscopelus braueri. The sequence continues at coordinate 16,816,637 of NC_137622.1, forward strand.
TAAAATATACTACGTTAGTTCAATTGATCCAAGGTGGAGCCCAATCGATTGATTGATGATTAAAATAAACATGCTCTTAACACATTGGGTGCCAGAGGTTTATTAAAATATTATACGTTGAGTGCCTGCATTTCTTCCATCCACTTGCGTTATACGTTTCGTGCTGTAGAAGCCCCGACGCAGAAGTGCATGTAAACAAAGCGTGCGTGCGAGACGGCGGAGGGTCCCGACTAACGCCTGGAACAATAATATTTCTAACGCGATCCTCCATTGCAGCGTGATCGCCGATCGAAAACGGCTCGTTTTCACCACGTTAAAAAGAAATGGAGATATTAAGCTTTTAGTCAAGGAGATAACATTGAAAACGCCGACCGGAAGGATTTTTGACATGGAGCCAGATCCAGCCTCTTCTTCTCAGAAACTCCTTGGGTGATGTCAAAGTTTCGTTTTAGCGCCCCACGTGGCCCTCATGTATAAAAATAGAATTGGGTCAAAAACGGTCCGGACCGTTTTCGGCACTTCTCGTTTGGATCCTCAAAAACGGTCCGGACCGTTTTTGGCATTCAATGTGTTAAAATGCAGGTGGCTTAGACTTAACATGGCAGCCGACAAAGTGGTCAGATGGGCGGGCTGGGAACGCTTTTTTTTTTTCAAGTGGACCCTGATCCAGGAAAGGTTGAGAAATACTGATATAAACCAAAGAGGTACCACCACTGTTGCATAATTCATAAGCACAACCTATTGAGTTTCGACACTATATTGAAAACATGCATGCATGTATTGTTTTTAACTCTTTGACTGCCAGAGTATTTTCATAAAGTACTCCCCCAGTGCCAGCAATTTTCGTGTTTTTTTATTTTTATATTTTGAATTTTTCTCATGAAAATAATTTGAAGACACATAATTTAAAGACCCAGCACAAATCCGCCACTAGAGAGCAGCACATGACAGCTTGATCAGGTCGTTGGGTCTCTCTCACCATTCTTGATAGATTAGACAGGGAAAAACATGAAAACGGATGTGACGTCGTCCCAGATTGTTTTGATCGGCCAAAATTACGATGTGATACACGACGGCGATGACTGATCGTCACCCAGACCATAGATTATAGAAGAGAACCTGTCCGTTTGTCCGTTATACCGTGTGAAAAAACGTTTATTTACCTATTTTGGACGAAAATGACTGGGGAAAAAAAAATCAAAAAACGGAAACGGAATCCAGGTCATGAAACCGGATGCAGATGTCCGTGAAGTAAGTGGAACTCGAGAATAACATTGAATATTAAGCAGCATAGCGCAATCAGAGATTAAACAATGAACGCGTCGACGGCCAACTGGACAAAGTAGCACTTGACGCGTTATCGCGTCGTCCGCAGTCAAAGAGTTAAGATCCTTCATGGCCCCTCCACCTTTTAGCCAACACGCACATGGGTATATCCAATATTAAACCCATACAGTATATAGGCAGGACCACAGTCACATCACTCTGACTCAGACACAACCATAAACAAACCCCATACACCCATATATAGGCAGGACCACGGTCACATCACTCTGACTCACACATAACCCTAAACAAACCCCATACACCCATATATAGGCAGGACCACGGTCACATTACCCTGACTCAGACATAACCATAAACAAACCCGAAACGCCCATATTTAGGCATTTCACTATGAATCAGAGTCTCAGACATAACCATAAACAAACCCAATACACCCATATATAGGCATATATGGAGATCCGCTATGCATACAGTATATGGTCATGTGCATATATGGGACCGACCGACTTCAGATGTGAGAGCTGCTTGCCTTGGCAATTTGGCTTGGCTTGGCAATTTGATTGGCTCAAAGCCAATAAAATTAGCTGTCATTTTACTTGCAAATTCTTTAGGTTATTACTGTGTGATGTAATTTGTGGACACTTCTAATGCAATGCATTAAATTATTTGAATGCATCTCAGTGTTTATAATGGTATTATTATGTTGTCATGCATTGTATCATGGACTCATGGACTGCACGTGCTAATTAGCATTAGCTAACCATGGCACATTTACATTAATGATTTTTTTTTTAAAAATGTTGATTAATGTGCACTGTCCCTGTCAAGTAAATAAAGTACCTTTGGCCACACTTCACAGATGACATTTGTAAAATATAGGAATATTTACGATACATATAGCCCTAAAACCTAACCCTGAACAAACCCGCAAAAAAACAATGTCATAATGTCATATTTCTTAATTTTTTTATTGTACCCATGTAAGGACCGTCCTCTATGAGTGTCCCAGTGGCAAATCCCATCTGAAGATATACTTCTGCTGATATAATAATCTGTGCAATTGGGCGCTCAATGGCTGGCACTGGATCAGGTATGTCCAGATGGCTTGGGAAAGATCTGTGTGTGTGTGTGTGTGTGTGTGTGTGTGTGTGTGTGTGTGTGTGTGTGTGTGTGTGTGTGTGTGTGTGTGTACACACGTTACTATGTACTGTAATATGTCATGCATTCTGTTTAAAATTATGAGTAATTCCTCATATACCATTGGTAGCTGTGACCAAATGGTGGCCAGCAGCCTTATAGCCCTAAAAACAACATGTCATATTTGTTAAACTATGTAACGGAATGTGGTGATGTATAATTGAAAATGTTTTGTTGTTTAAAAATCGAATTATGTAGATCTTGCAATATTATGAGAGAGACCGCGTCTGTGTGTTATCAGTCAGCCATCTTTATTTAGAACTCCCTGCGTGCCCCCAGGGGTCAGCCTTATATCCTATATCACAGATCTCAGGTTCCACATTGGATCCACATTAGTGTGTTTGACTTTGCGTGCATGTGCCACACATAAACGTCTAAACTAAAATCACCCAGCGACAGCGCATTCACTGGATCCTCACACCCTGCATCCAGGAAAATATCCATTTGAAGATTGTTATGTCTGACGATACATTTGCCATCCTACTCAGAATCCGATTGGTTTCTGGTTGGCGTGGCAAAACTGGGGAGCACAAAGTAAAGGAGCAGAGAATATGGTTGGGAGGGTGGAGCCAAGACCAAGAATCTGAATCAGTCTCAACAAAAAAAATCCTCCCCGTTTTACAAGCCATTGAGGAGTGGAGTAAAAAGAATTTGACTGTCTGTAATGTTGCTACCAGATGCAGGCCTATTGTGTGTTGGCATGCCATGGTGGACGGAATAGTTTATCGTCTGTTTCCAAATAGCAGGCTAGCTAGATAATGTAAACATACTGGCTGCAAGGAATATATATGCAGATGAGAGAAGGAAGAGCGTGACTGGTCTGGTATTGCAGCACAAGCAGAAACTAGTGTGATCATTCCCATTAAGAATTTCATTTTGTAATCCTGGTGTGTATTGGGCTCATTGCTCTCTGTCATCTAATGATTCAGCAGCGTACATGCATAATTCATTGGATGATGGGGGTAGGGTGTCTTCAGCTAGAAGGGCTGTAGAGATTGGCGACAGATTCAATCTCTGTGTTTGTTTACCCACAAATACCAAGGATCCTCTTCACCTCTGTGGAGACCACAGAGGCCTTATTACCCTCCATATCCATTTGATGTGGGAGCCGCCCCATTATGTCCTTCCAAATCAGGGGGAAGAGTGGAAGGGTAAGAACACAGTTCAGAGAATGAAGCGAATTGAAACTGTCGAGATGGGGTCATCACATCTGGAATGTGGTGCTTCATTAGTTTCTTTGCAGTTAGCGTTTAATTCCCTCCAACCGATCTGCTGTATTCAAGAAATGAAATACACACTTTGTTTTTTTTCTGTAGATTCTGTTATCGCTACCACCTACAAATTGCCCCCCGCCTTTGCACCCCACTAGGTGTATTAATTGGAGAAGAATTACTTCAGGGCTTTGGTGGGGTAGCATTATAATTAAACCCAGATTGTGAAAGAACAGCAAGGACACAAGCAAGGAAATGGGAGCCGATAATGAACATGGAACATTTGACTATAAAATGTGAAAAAACAAACAATGAAAAATAATCTCAAGTGAAACATTCTATGCTGCTCCCAAAAGGTTTGCAGTGTTCCACACTCTGCACCCTCTCTGCACACCCAGTGAGTGAGCATGCATCTTTGACGTTTTTCTTTCCTTCTAAGGGCAGGAGGGGGATTTCCAGCACCAGAGGGGGCTTGATGGAGAGGAAACATTTTGGGCCATAACAATAAAAGCCTGTGGTAGAAACAAACGCATAAAAGAATGGGATTGTGGTGAGGAGATAGCAGTGGAATCCAACTGCTACCAACCCTCTATTTAAACAAATATATATGTTCTGTTATCACAGCAAACGCAATGCTGCAGTGATTGTTTTGTATTGTTGTATAGCGTAAAAACTGTAAACTGTAACACTGAAACACCACTCTGTACCAGCAGCCTGAATGAGTATTATCATTCATTTATTTATTACATCTTTTTGAGGTTTGCAATAACGACTGCTTATGTTTTTGTGTGCAATGCCTACATGCACATGCTTCCCTGCTGTGTGTATTGCCGTGTACTGTGCACTTACACACAATCCTATATCTCTAGTGTCAAGGCAAACAGGCAAGGCAACAACTGTGGAATTTACTAATGTATGTGGTCCTACAAATAATCAGATATTTGGTGCAAATAATTTACCAACATGTTACATGACCCACCAGGAAGGACAAGACATTGAACCATTGCTATATGGATATTAAGGACAGTTATTCGGCGTATTGTCATGGGAAATCTGACCTTGACATATTCCTCACTAAATAGAAAGCAAGTGGGGGGGGTCATAACAACGCAAGAAGTTGAGTGGTGGGCCAATCTCAAACAAAGATGATGGGGCTTATCTGGAGGAGGTGACAAGGCTGCCAGGAAAACAGCCTCTTCCTGAATGTCGACAAGACCAAGGAGATGGTCGTGGACAGAGGTCTTACATGCCCCTCCCGATCAACGGGGCATTAGTGGAGATGGTGAGCAGCTTCAAGTACCTCGGTGCGCACATCACCGAGGATCTGACCCGGAGAATGCACACTGAGACTGTGGCAAAGAAGGTGAGACAACACCTGTCACACCTCAGGCAGTTGAAGAAATTCAGGATCTCAGAGAAGGTACTGACATTCTTCTTCTCTCCCACCACCCAGAGCATCCTGACCATCAATGTATTACATGGGGATGGCTGCCCCCAGAAAAGTGGTGTGGTCGGCTGAGCGCATGGATCTCTCTACCATCCTTGCAGGATGCATTTGACAACAGGGTGTTTGAGTAGGGCATTGTGAAGGACAGACACCACCCCAGTAACGGACTCTTTGTTACAATGCGGACTGGCAAGCATCTGAAGGTTCTCAAAGCGGACAGAAAACAACAAAAAAAGACTGCATTCATCTGTAAATAATCGTGCTTGTTTGCTCAATGTTACTTGCACCAATATACAGAGATAAGCATCTTAAGCATACAGATTTATATACGTTCTATAAATAAGTGCACTAGATTTTCATACCTTCCATAAAACCCCCTTTACTGCAAAGGTTTTCTTTGGAGAAGTTTGGAATGTGTGTCCTGCCTGAACCTTTTAACTTTTGTGTCTTACTTTATCCTATCTTATTTTTTGTGTTATTTTTATTTCATTACAATCCAGTGTTAGCTCTGTTATCTTGTGAGTATTTTCCTCCGGTGGTTGTTGGGGGAGCCCTTCTACAGCTGTATAAGGTCTCGGACAAATCAGAAAAATCGGAAGAGGAAGAATAAACAGGATGAGTTGGAGAAGATTCGAAAATAAGTAAAGACAAAATACAGGATGAGAAAGAGATCAGCATGGAGATAAAACACAGATTACAAAAATGAAGTAAAGACAGGGTAATAATAACAACCAACTTTTAGCACCTTTCAGAAAAAAATGAATATTAGAGGGAAGGAAACAAGAAAAACAAAATGATTTGCAAATGAAGTAAAGACAGGGTAATGATAATAACAAACTTTAGCTCCTTTCAGAAAAAAAGAAAGATTAAAGGGAAGGGAACAAGAAAATAAAATGATTTTCATTAAAATAAGGAAAACACTTGGGGTAAGATGAGGACAGATATTTTAGATGGTGGAGAACGCGTGCGTGTGTGTGTGTGTGTGTGTGTGTGTGTGTGTGTGTGCGTGTGCGTGTGTGTGTGTGTGTGTGCGTGCGTGTGATAACAAGGAGGAAAGGGGAGATGTAGTGATTGGTGACCGGTATAGAGGCAGCGGTCCATGGTCCATTAGCACTCATCTGCATAATGGTCCTCCTGGCCTCATTAAAGACAAGCTGAGGTGCTGGTAACACTCCACCAGATAGCACTGTGGTATCCTCTCCTCTCCTCTCCTCTCCTCTCCTCTCCTCTCCTCTCCTCTCCTCTCCTCTCCTCTCCTCTCCTCTCCTCTCCTCTCCTCTCCTCACCTCTCCTCGTCCTCAGACACTAGGGTTAATATGATTAACAGACCATTTAGCAATTCAAATGAATGACCAGAGGGGGGATATCAAACGCAGAGGCATGGATTCCCCCATTCCTCCCCAGCAAATCAAACCCTGCATCCATCATAGACATGTGACTTCCCACTCACTGTGTTCTCCATCACTGCACCCACCCCAACCCCCAACCCCCCTCCCTCCCTCCCTCCCTCCTTCACAGTAAAATCCTCAGTGTTCATTTAACTCTGAGAGTGCAAAAGTGGAGCCAAATGGATCGTTAAGTGGTTTTGCTGTGTTCATTCAGAGGCTCTGAATGAACACACAGAGAAAAGGGAGGCTGGAAGGCAACATGGCTCTGATTCAGAGCCATGTTGCCTTCCAGCCTCCCTTTCTCTCACTCTCTCTCTTCAGGCACATTATTCATGCCTTTGTTCCCCACCTCCGCACTCCCCGGGCTGAAGCATGTCTGTACGTCAACTGGGGTTTAATGCGGCACCCATCTGTTCCTGGATGAAATGAAGGGATTTCATTTGTGTTTCAGTGTTTTCTTTCTCTCTCTCTCTCTCTCTCTCTCTCTCTCTCTCTCTCTCTCTCTCTCTGGTGATGTTGTCAAGGCCCTACTGTGAAATGAAAAACTCTTGGAAAATGTATCAACATCTGTCTCGACCATCAACCTCCATATACATTTTAAATGATCCATTTCCATCGATGAGAAGCAGACACCGTCCTCGCAGTAGGAGAGCTCACCCCGTGTCATCCACCTCCTTGAATTGCCTGAAATCCTCTCCCTTTTCTCCTCTCTCCTCGTCTGGCTCCTCCTCTCCTCTCTTCGACACAGCCACTTGTTTGCAGAGCCGTGTGGATGATTGCTCATTTTCTTTCTCACGATCTCACATTCGTTTCTCCATTCTGCGCGTCTTTCATGCATCTTGTTCTGTTTTCTCGCCTTTCTCTGCCGCTACTCGGTTTCCTTCTCTCTCTCTCTCTCTCTCTCTTTCTGCCCCACCACCCCTGACAGCTGCAGTTGCTTTCCTGCATGTTCTGCATGTTCTGCAGCCGACGTCTTATCTGGGCATGAATTCATTTCGCTGTCATTAGATGTCTCTCTATAGACCTTGCCCAGAGCTCCTCCAAAACAGGGAATCCATTTAAAAACAGAATAATTCATGACACGGCATGCAGCAATAAAGATGGAGGTGTAATATGTTTTAATGCTGTCAATTGTGACCAGACAAAAAGTCTCGTTAACATTTTGATGTGAACGGAAGATAGGAGCGTTGACATGATACACGTGGAAAGCGGGCTTTTAGACAAGATAGGCTTCCCTGGTAAAATATTCAGTGGGATTTGTGTCTAACTGATGAGTGGTGGGATGTTTCCGCTGCCCACACATTATGCAAATTGTAGTTTTGTCAGCTTTTATCTAGTTTTATCATTTCTGTTCTTCCTCAGGTTTCCTATTCCCGACTCTCAGTATGTTTCAGCATCGGGAGGTCCACATAGCAGCAGATATGTGCATGGTTAGACAAAAGGTGCAAAAAAAAAACACAGCAGAAACTTGAGAAGTAAAGTCCGCACAGAGAAACATTCTGTTTCAAGTAAAGTGTTCCAGTTGACAGGCAGATGGAGAAGGTACAGGTCATCAGGGAGAACTGTGATAATCTGTCTTCACATCAGCTCTCTCACACAGGTTTGTTCATGCATATATGAATAGGGAATCAAACTGCAGAAGCGGGTCTGTCCCTCTTTTATGTATTAATGGAAAGCCATTAACCTCTTAGCACCCACCAGCACATGGTCTGACGGTAAATTAGCTCGCATTACACAAGCGGCAATCTTCCTCTGTGGAAAATGCCTATGTGTATCAAAAAGCTTTTCAATTCAAGTCAAAATGGAACTTCACAAATATTTTACACTTGATGCTATTACCTCTGTAAACATTTTCATAAGTTTATATTTCCAAGTCTTCATTGATACAGCATAATATGCATTTTTGTAAATTATATTCAAATTTAGAAAATATATATATAAATTCCGCAAAGAGTGAGTGAGTATGTATAGAGTTTCCTTTGCGCATCTCAAGAACCGTCTCTAACCAATCATCATTCAGCATATGTATTACTGGTGCCCGAAGGGTGTGAAGTCAGTCAGATTAGCGGTTTTCCGGAAATGGTGCATGCCACAATTGAATGCAAGGTCAAGGAAAAGTTGCGTGTTAACTGCCAATGACACTAATGTTGGGCATGTGGGTACAGCAATATAAACATGACTACACAACTTTTGCCGTGTGCAGCAGGATGTTGCCGATGTACTATACCGGTCTGTTATGCAGTGTTCTCTTCGTTGGAATTACGTGCTGGGGTGGCACTAACAACGTAAACAGGCTGCGGTGAGGAAGGCGGACTCTGTGGTAGAGACCTCACTGGAGGGGGTGGAGGAGGTGGCTAAGGTGCGTACAGCGAGGACAGAAAAACAAGCCCAAAGTCGCTTATAATATGCAGACATGGCAACACGGCTCTTCTTCCCTGGCACCAAGCCACACTACATTTCATGGGGTCTTACTCTTTCAGAATGTATTCATCTTCTGCATCCCAAAGGCTAAAGCTAAACTTGACTTTTCTGTCCCCTGGGGGGGGGGGGGGGGGCAGTTGACAACATTACCATGCTTTACTCCATCTGTATTTGGCAAGTGTCGGGGGGGTAGTTTTCCAGTGAAATATGGTTCCCTTGCTGCAGTTGTCATCGTTTCAAACTATAGGCCCATTACCGCACCACAAGCCTCTTGGCTTAATCTCTTTTGACTTAACGCTAATGACTGACTCTGTGTCTGCCCCTGCAGGCAGACAGAAAGAGTCTGTTACCGAAAGGCTACAATTTTAATTTAATCCAAGAGCTCCATTTTACATTGTAATTTGTGTAATAGAGGAGAGGAGAGGAGAGGAGAGGAGAGGAGAGGAAAGGAAAGGAGAGGAGAGGAGAGGAGCAACACACACACACACACACACACACACACACACACACACACACACACACACGCACGCGCGCGTAGATTTCGCGTGTGTGTTTTGTGTAATAGAGGAGAATATTTGTGTAATAGAGGAGAGGAGAGGAGAGGAGAGGAGAGGCGAGGAGAGGAGAGGAGAGGAGAGGAGAGGAGAGGAGAGGGAGAGGAGAGGAGAGGAGAGGAGAGGAGAGGAGAGGAGAGGAGAGGAGAGGAGAGGAGAGGAGAGGAGCAACACACACAAACACGCACGCGCGTGTGTGTGTGTGTGTGTGTGTGTGTGTGTGTGTGTGTGTGTGTGTGTGTGTGTGTGTGTGTGTGTGTGTGTGTGTGTGTGTGTGTGTGTGTGTGTGTGTGTGTGTGTGTGTGTGCTTGTGAGCCTGCATGTGTATGTGTGTGTGTATGTGTGTGTGTTGGATATCATTGAAAAAGAAGCATGGGCCCTTCTCATACTCCGCCTCACACACTGGGTCAGTATCGGTTGTGGTGGTGGAGGTTGTAGCTGGATTGCTCCTGCTAGTCATGAGTAGAATAGCTTGGTTATCAGTACTGGTATTTTATTTGATGTATTTCCTAGTGAAACAGGGGCTGATTGCCAGCCCAAACCTGACCAAGTATCTAAATATGACAAGTTGGGAGTGAGAATGTGTTGAGAAGAGAGGAGAAGAGAGGAAAAGAGAGGGGGAGAAGAGGAGAGAGGGAATGGCACTCCTCAAACCCCTCTCTGCTCTCTCCCTCATGCCTCATGCCTACAGTATACAGCCTGTTTCTCTTTCCCATTGCTCCACTCCTCTTTCCTCTCCTCTCTCTTTTTCTCCCAGTCCCTGTACTGTGTTGGATGCTCCATGCATATTTAACATAACAGCATCTTCAAAGCTGTGTATGTACTTTCATTAGCATATGGAGTGCTAATGAAAGCACATGGAGCTATAGCACCATCCCAGTTCCCTATACACCCTGTTTCTGAGTTTGTATAGAACGTAAAATGTGCTTTAGACACACCACGTTTAGCAGAGGGCTGTAATGATGAAAATGTCCATCCGTCCGTCCGTTCGTCCAACAGTTTGGTCCCCAACAAGATATCTCAAAAAATACTGGCTGGATTGCCATGAAACTTGCAGAGTGTATACATGTACCCGGAGGATGAAATCTACAGATTTGTGTGATCTCATGGCCTTCTTGCAAGGATCCTGGACTGGAGGGGTCCTGGGAGTATACACATCCGTGTTTTGTGGATCTGTATGACCGACCGGATCCCGCGGGAGATATTGTGGGAGGTGCATACGGGAGTATGTGGTGAAATATCTTAGTATTCATTTAACTCTTAAGAGTGTACAAATGGACCCATTTTGTACTATTTTTACACTCTCATGGAGGTCATGGAGGTGCTTGTCTCTCCTTCGTATCCCCTCGTTGTTCTTTCTTTCCTATTCTCTCCCTCTCCAAAGAAAGTGCACACACCGACGCACGCACACATATGCGTGTGTACACACACACACACGCACACACGCACGCACACACACGCACATGGATGTTGTCTTAATCAACAGCACCTTGCTGCTCTCCATTTAAAATCTCCAAGACACTTGTGGTGTCTAGAGGAAGAGGTTGGTGACTTGTAGGTCAATACCGGATGTTTTGAGCTGAAAGGGAAATTGATTTCTCTGCAGGCACTGCACAGTGTGACCTTCACAAGCTCTATGACTCTTTTATGGTGACTTCATGAAGGGCAACGCGCCCTTTACACCCTCACGTTTGTTCCAAATGAAACACAGAGGAAGCCCTCGCCAACCTCGTCTCTCCATATTTTAGTTCTCCATATTGGGGAAAGAGCAACGCATGAAAGAATGCCAGCCGTTCATCTCACAGTTTAAAGATGTAATGTGTGAGTGGGCACAGTTTATTCTGGGCTCTATCTCCTCACATTTGTCTAGCTTTGAATTCCTTTTCCATCTCACACAAGTATCAGGGCTGAATATTCATTTCCATTTCCATATTAATGGAGACCTACAAATCCACACATCATCCATGCTTAGGTTTTGTACAAAAAGAATCAAGTACTTTTTTCTCCCCTTTTTTAAATTTTAGAGTAGCCAATTATTTTCACCCCTTTTTTTTCTTCCAATTTAGTCATTATGCCAATTAACCCAATTAATGTGTGTGCAGACATTCTCTATGAGTGTGTGGGTATGTGTCTGACAGCAAAAGAGAGAAAGAGACAAAGAACAGAGATTAGAACATGTATGTGTGCATATAAAAGGAGAAGACTTATGTATCTGTAAGTGTCACACAATACATTGAATCATCTTAAAATCACGACACTTGATCCTCTTCATGTTTTCCTCATATTGAGTTAGCCATCAGGCTGCAACGGAGATCACTCAGTAGAGGTTCCATTCCAGCGAGCAGGGTAGAGGCACCCTATGCAGCTGTGGCAGGCATGGTGTATGTATGCAAGCACAGCGCAAGGACGTACGTGCACGCACACACACACACACACACACACACACACACACACACACACACACACACACACACACACACACACACACACACACACACACACACACACACACACACACACACACACACACACACTCATACACACAGTCAACTTGACAGGGCTGGCAATGATTTCCCTGGGTAAATGTGTAATGGGTGGAAGCAGTCAAAAACACTGCCGATTCTGCTGCAACACATGAGCAATGACGTTTGTGTAAATGTCTTAACGTTTTTTTGTGTTCATTATATGATTAATGACATTGCATCTATAGCAGGTTTACTTAGTTTTCTCTTAATTAAACTTTTCAGGGTTAAAGTGGACATCGCAACACCCCCCCCCCCCCCTCTCTCTCTCATCCTCTGGCTACTGAAACTCCCAGTGAGTAATAAATAGGGTCCACTTTTGCATTAGAGTAAACCGTTTCTCACAGTGTGTTATTACACTATATAAACCTGTCCTCTTACTCTCCAGAAGGCTGAAAATACCCAGTCACAAAATGTACATTACTATGGAAGTTAATATAAACACACACACACACACACACACACACACACACACACACACACACACACACACACACACACACACACACACACACACACACACACACACACACACACACACACACACACACACACACACACACCTTATTATTCTTAGAGGTTTGTTTAATGAACTAACACCCTGTCTATTCCAGCTAACGGTGAGATGCACAACTTAAGTCTTTCCCATCTGGGTCCATTTCACCAGTAAACAGCAGAGTGACAGCTTGAGGATCCGTTGATCATTCATTTTCCCCTGACCTGATTGCCGGAAGTGTGTCTGATCTCATTTGGGCTGACCCGGTTTGTGCTGTGAAAAGCTAATTTGTCGTGATTGATTGTAAACGCTCGTTAACAGAGGGAGGGAACAGCCAGACAGGGAAGATATCGTCGTTGTCAGGTGGAAAACTTGTCCAAAGCCGTTCCATTTTTTTCTTTTTTTTTAATCTAAATAGTGATCTACAAGCTCATAACGCGTCGCATCAAGTCGATTATGAGATGTTATCAATTGTCACAATAAATTAAACAGACATATATATATTCATTCCTCTGCAATACACACAGCAACCTTTGTAGACGATCATTCGGTCCATTGTTCGTGTTTCTGTGACAAGGTCCTTTTTTTACGGGCTGGGGTTGTTAGCCCCAAGCCCAACCCCCAACCTGGAGGACCAGGTGCTGCTTTTCGTCAGGACTCTCCCCTGAGACCTGCCCGGCTTGGTTGAACCTGCCGGGGGTATAACCCTCAGAGTCACGGAGACACACAAGCTTCCCCACCGCGACAAGGTAGCAACACACGGGAAGGGCCAAATTCGCTGGCCAAACACAATCAGTAACCTGGAGCTGTGGCAGCGAACAAGACAACACCCTGTAGAGGAAGAAATCCTCCAAAGACGCTGACGATGGATTGGCCACCCTCTTTGCAAACCTGCATGTAATATCACAAGATACGCTCTGTTCTGGAACCAACGGGGGAGAAGGAAGAGGGGCAGACCAAGAAACACCTGGCAGCGTGACCTGGATGCAGAAGTGAAGAGATCTGGCCACACATGGGGACAGCTGGAGAAACTGGCCCAGGACCGGGATGCCTGGAGAGCACTTGTTTGTGGCCTATGCCCAACGTTGGGCTATAGGTGTAAGTAAGTAAGTATTTGTTCAAATCTCGTGATATGCTTGGGACAGTCAGACACAAAGACAGAGATTCCGTGCATTTGTAGATATATATTGCATTGTGATTGTTTAGAGTTTCCATATACAGTACCAAACAACTAATCAATGCTGATAAATGCTAAACGACAAAGGAGTGATTATGATACAGTACATGCTTCAAATGTCTTATATATATTTAGCTATGCAGTATTCTGTTTTGTTTTTTTTGGGCGGTGAAACCGCCCCTATAAGTGAGGTTTGGATATTTGTACAACAAATCCTGCGCTGTGATTGGCCAATCACAGTCTATTCAGGACTGTGATTGGCCAGTGTCACATGACACATGTGCATAGCCCTATATAAGAAACCATAACTTTAAAATGGGCGGTGAAACCGCCCCTATAAGTGAGGTTTGGATATTTGTACAACAAATCCTGCGCTGTGATTGGCCAATCACAGTCTATTCAGGACTGTGATTGGCCAGTGTCACATGACACATGTGCATAGCCCTATATAAGAAACCATAACTTTAAAGTTATGGTTTCTTCCATCATAAAGAGTGTTTCAATAAATGTATTTATTTTTTGTACATGATTGGTTGACTCCATTCAGTATTGTGATTAGCTAGCAAGACACCGCCCACTTCACACAGGGTGTGATTTTTGTCTTTTTTATGAGACTTGAGACTTGACTTGGTCTCGAGCTCAAATTAAGACTTGGGACTTGACTTGAACTCAAGCACAAAGACTTGAGAGCATCTCTGTCTTGTTGCTAACCATAGCTATTTCATTATTTCCTATGCTTCTTACTCTTACTGCCATAGGAAACTGAATTTTGCAGAATGTTGTAAATGTTTAAAGAGGTGGTGCCATGGTTTTGCACTTTTTCTGTTTTTCATGTGTCTATATGAGGTTGATAGAACTTCATTAAGCCCCTTGGTGGTGTTTTTATGGTGTTTTATGTCTTCTCTGACTATTTTGAGTTTCTTCCTGGAGGCTGAAACATTGAGGGTCAAACGTGCCAATAAAAAAACAGCACTTTAGTGACAGAGTCAAAATATACCCTCCCCCTCATTATCATAACACAACAGGTGTGGGCATGAGGAGGAGGAGGGACTAGGACAGGTGGGTGGTGCTAAGGTGAGAACCAGGTATACTTAATGAACTGGAGGAGTGTCCACATAAAAACCTAATTTTAACACTTTCTGTACACTTTTTTGAAAAAAATCTTCCTCCTAGAATAACCATAATTCCTGATGATTATGTTTTGGGGGGGGGGGGGTCACTGAAAATCACGGCACCCCGTCTTTAATGTTTTTGCTTATAATGACATGTCCAAAATAGGGACGCGAGGTTGAAAGTGGTTGAATAGAAAATAATGTATATTAAAGCAGTGTAATTTGTTTCTTAATTCAGGTACATTTGAGAAAATCACGAACTCAGGCGAGCACAGTCTCTTCACCAGCAGGATTTAATTCAAATATCTACATTTGCATCAAAATTATCATGCATGATTCATGCTTAGATCATTACATGTAATGCTCTACTCTTTATCTTTTTTCCCCTCTCCATTAATTCTATTCTGATTATTTATATTACATGAATAAATCTGAATTCCAGACTCACATTTGTGTCTCATTTGTGTGTGTTTAGACTTTTGTTTATGTGAGAATGTAAATGTGACCCTCTTTTGGTATGTAATATAGTTCTGTGCACCACCAAAAGAAAATAAATATGCAGTGTCTCTGTATATTAATTGACTATTTACTCAATGGGGTAAATTAGTTACTGCTTTATCACCAGACTATCCATGGTATATTATTAATTATCCTACAATAAATGCACAAAATCTCTGTGTGTCAGCCTGTCTGTAGTTCACGTATCTCAAGAACTGTCCATTCGACCGACTTGAAACTCGGCACATGCATTGGCAAGGACCCAAGGGAGTATGGTTCCCGGCATCAAGTCGGTCCCTGATGTCATCAATATATGCCCATATACTGTATGGGTATGTCGGTCGGAAAGGCGGTTCTGGACAACCGGATCTCCACATACAGTATGCTTATATGGTTAAATCAGTCGCATTGTGGGTTCTGGACAAACTGCCAATCCGACCAACTCGACGCCATCCATCATACTCCCACGATCCTCTGTGATGTGTGTGCCGAGTTTGAAGTTGGTCAGCCGGACAAGATACGTGAACCAAAGATGTGTAAACACAGAGAGATTTTGTGCATTTATATTTATATTTTCTATAGTTTGTCTAAGTGATACATGCAATACTCAATACATGAGTGGTGCCTTCACGTACATGTGCCATGGTGCTCCATAACAACAAGCTAGTGCGTTGTCCTGGCTGGCCCTGTATTGAACTGTCCGTGGGCTGAAACAGTGGCTGGCCATGTATTGAACTGTCCGTGGTTCTGAAACATTGGCTAAACCCTGTTTGAACTGTCCGTGGGCTGAAACAGTGGCTGGCCATGTATTGAACTGTCCGTGGTTCTGAAACATTGGCTAAACCCTGTTTGAACTGTTTATGGTGCTGAAACAGTGGCTAGGTCCATTATTGACTTGACTGTGGTGCTGAAACAGTAGCAGTGCCAATAATGAACTGTCCGTGGTACTGAAACAATGGCTGTAGTCAGTGGTTCTCAAAGTGGGGTCCGGAGACCCCCAGGGTCCTTGAGGGTTCCACGGGGTCCCAAACTAAATTAGTTAACATAGCATCAAAATCAGTTTAACCACTTTAACCCTATATACATTGGCTACTTTAAAATAGCTACAAGCTTGTGACACGTTCTGAGCTTGTAGATCTGCTATTTCATATTGTTAAAATGTGAAATATAATATATATATATATATATATATATATATATATATATATATATATATAATATAACACACAAATCCTGTATAGGGGTCCCTGGCACAAAATATTTTCAGATGGGGGTCCGTGGCCATATACATATTAATTTGGCAGTCCTCAATATGAAAAAGTTTATATGAAAAAACCACTGCGGTTTAGGTAAACAAATGATTACTTGATAAACAAAAGTATAATGCGAGAGATAAGTGCCCTCGTATCAAGTCGTCACTTCGTCATCCAACTTCACATCATGGCTCTTCAACTGCAGTCACCTGAGTACAACCCGGCAAAGTATGTGGAACTCCATAGCTTATTTTGTGGACTAAAAGGTGCAATATTTGACTTTGAAAAGTTAAAGCTTACAAAAAAGTATTAAATGCTCACAAAGTTGAGTATGTATGCATTTAATGCAGTTCTTATTGTCCACCACTGGAGGCCAGCCAATAGAATTTGTTCCCTGAAATGTGTCAAATCTGTGTGTGGCGATGCTCAATGTTCTGGAACCGCACAAGCATCTACTACATCGATCAGTATTACCACGGTAACATTGAGAGAGCTCCACTTCCCCCCGCGGCCACTGGAGAGGAAAGGCAATTATGCAGTCAGTGTGAGAAAGAGGCAAAGACAGATAGAGAAACATATATATATATATATATATATATATATATATATATATATATATATATATACACACACCTCTGTGTGTACCTCTGGGGGGGATAGAGTAATATAATGGCAGTAAAAGAAAAGGACATAAGATGTGAAAACACACCAATTTGTTTGTATATTTGTACATGTACTGTATCTTTAATTGATAACTGCTTCTACTAGAATTTACTGTAGGCTATGGTGTTCTCTCCGTACATAAACAACATCTTGGGGTATATGATTCTGAATGATAAAAGCAGCCATAATGTTTCCCCCAATAATTAACTTAGTATAACTTGCCGTAAGGAGTAGAGTGCCTCTGTGCACAAACCAAAGCTCTTGTGAATCCCAACTCTAATTATATTACCATTATCTGTATTCTGAGAGTAAGTCAAGCTCTTACTCTGAGGCACACATGGACTTCGGACAGAGCCAAACAATCAATTACTGAGGCAACTAATTAAACCTCACGTCAATAACGCATCCCAATTAAGACACAGGGCAGACATTAGGCATGGATTTCAATGCCGTCCAGTCAATTCTAGTCCAATTGATTCTGCACTTCTGTCAGGTATTCTTCCAACTCTATCTCCTTCCTGGATGTCTGTACATCAATCAGTCAGCAAGTGTTATAATCAAGTCTACAGTCAAAGCAGAAACATCACAATCCATGAACGATGCATTGTGTGTTAGGAGTCAAATTCATTAACTCATTGTCATTCTAGTTTACCCTGGACACCACAGTAAGGCAACACCACTTCACAGATCCTCCTATACTACACCACTACCAATGGTCCTTCCTACATTTTCTTTATTATTGTTTGGTCACATTGTTTGTAGTTCCAGTATTGTCACCATGTTGTCATCTGCATTGTTGTCACCATTCCTCTATTGTCACTATGGTGTCTGCTGTATTGTCACCTTGCGTGTTGTCATCCTGGTTAGGATAGGGTTCCGTTTGTCTGTGCTCATTTGTGTGAGAGAAATGTAAATAAATTCTACTTGAGCTTAAAGGGGTAGTTCACCCCCAAAATAACTTTTTTTCTATTGATTACTGACCATCTGGAGCCTTGAATTCATAGATATTTTTTTGTTTTTGTCACATTCCTAAGCCAATAATTTGATTATAATAAATGTGTCCCCATTGATTCCGGTAGGAGACACAAATGCATTTGTGTCTCCTACCGGAATCAATGGGGCTAAATTTATTATAATCAAATAATAAAGGAAGGAATGCGACAAAAACAAATAAATATCCATGAATTCAAGGCTCCATGGGGTGAGTAATCAATAGAAAAAAAGTTATTTGGGGGGTGAACTACCCCTTTAAGCTTGAATTCAAACAAAACCATCCATCATACAGTATGTGGGTGCAGAGAATCAGGAGCACACTTGTTTACTCCATTGCTTTTTTGTTTGTTTGTTTCTCTGTCTCATCTCTGCTCTGCTGTGTAACATGACTCATTTGAAAAACCACAAATGTTCCTTTCCCTTGACTTTTCAAGTTTCCATTCACTGTGGTCAATGAAGTGTAAACTAAGAGCTTGGTGATACACTGTGCCTTATTGACCTCATTGACATGGTCCTAAATCTATTTGAGCATCTTACGTTTTGGGGTATTCATTTAGTTTTGCAAGTTATTTAAGATAGAAGACGGAAAGTACTTTTATATTTTAAAACATTACTTTTTATGGCGTCAAGCCATCTGTATCCATGTGTATGTCCCTCAAAAGTAGACTGCTGTGACAAGACACATCACTGTAAATCTCTTTACAGACAGATAGAGACAGAATGAAGAGCAGCACATGCCAAATAAATGGCAAAAACAAAACATTCACAGACAAAAAATATTATCCATCATTTCTCAGTATCGGCAGTAAATAATGCTACATAGTGACACTTTCAACAATACAATGACTTTTGAATTTACCATCAGAGTATTACTGTAAGATAAGATAAAGATCAAACTTTATTATTGTAATCGCAGGGGCGAAGTTTGTGTAAAACAGCTACAGCAACAATATAGAAAGGCAGGAAATACAATTTAACGGCATATATAAAACATATCAGAGACTCCAGTAACATGTTTTAGTATTGGTAGGGTGTTGTTGTTGCAAGAAGGAACATGTGATGTGTGTTTCAATATGCTTGGACTTGACCGCTGCACAACCTATGTGGTGTCCCCGTGCCTGAGAGCAGAACTACACACATATCAACCGCTAATAATTCTAATAATATCCTCGAGGAGGAGTACCCAGGATGAATTACACACACTCTCTCTTTCTACACCGTCCTCATCTATCCTGTATTGATCAGGCGAGTCTGCGTGGTTCTCAGTTAATCGATCAGGGCTCGCACAGAGCTCAGCTCCTCTAACACTCCTGTTTAACATATCATCTGAGAGCCGGGGAAATACTGCTGCCCAGATTGGAGTGACAACACAAAACGGCTTTTCCATGGATCCTAGTCAATCTTAACAAAGGGTGTGTTTTTAGGATGCTTGGGCTTGGGCATAAAATCTGAAAACAAAGCCGGTTGCTCGTGAATCTAAATTAATCTGATTTTGAACGGTTTGTAAACAAGTAACTACAACTCCGATAATATCGGGAGGCCGATAATACCGGACATCCCTACTTCTATGGATATGACATTTCTGCCAAAAATAGCCACAGCTTATAGCCACCACACACATATTTGATATCAAAGAGGCTAATCATAGATAGAGGCCTTCGGGGGATTGTGCGTGAAGCTCTTAACGATTCAGCGACGTCCTTATTATAAACCAAGTCAATAGCAGATTATGGTAATGTGATATCTAAGTGAGGAGAAGGGTGACTAATATGTTGTGTGAACATGGTATAGGATGCAGTTATTTTTAGCTGCAGGAAACAAGTACATTGAGCGAATCCAGGGAGCTCTTCCTGTCATCATGTGTGTACAGTGCACAAAGAGGCACAAACCTGCATGTACATTAACAACTGCCACTACAAACAGGGATGTTGCATAAAAGGTAACATATCACATGATGCAATAGAAGTGTGCTGATCTGTGTGAGGCTGAAACATAGGGGCAACAGTCACATCATTTACATCTATTTCACATACAGTACACTGTCATTAATATAGTGCTGATGAATCAACAACAAGGGGTAATGTGCTGTCATTCACTGTCTTGAGTAATGCACTCTGTTCTGAAAGTAACAAAAGTAAAGTAACTGGTGATAAATGAGGGTCAATTAAGTATAAAGAGATCAAATTAGTGATATAATATTAATAGTATTTCAGTGTTTGGAAGGGTTGCAGTTTTGGTGCATTAACTTGTGCAGCACTCCAGTTATTTAAACTATAATGGCCCCATTGGTCAGCTTCTTAAAAGGACATCATTCATCAGGAACCCCAAATTAATGCCTCTACTAGAATGAGCATAGTCCACATTCTCATGAATTCCCTTCAAGCTTAACTGTTGAAACAAAAAAACACAAAAAACTAAAGTTGTGTTAAATAAAATGCAGACCAGCTTTAATTAGAAGGATTTACAGCTGTGGCATACTGTCTGCTAAAATGCAGACCAGCTTTAATGTGAAGTATTTACAGCTGTGGCATACTGTCTGCTACTGTGTGCACGTGTGTGTGTGTGTGTGTGTGTGCGCGTGTGTGTGTGTGTGTGTGTGTGTGTGTGTGTGTGTGTGAATGGGTGAATTCGAAATACAGTACATAAGAGTAGAAGAATAAGTATAAGTCCATTTACCATTTACTTCCACATAACATGTACAGTAGTAGCCTACCCACTTGAGATACAGTATAAGCCTAAATTAGAACAAGATTTTCAAAGTGGGGTCAAGGGACCCCCAGGGGTCCTAGGAGATTTCAGTGGGTCCCGAGGACCCCAGCCAAATGAGCTGCACCTTTGTTTCACTAATTCAATTCACTTGATATTACTACAGTATAAAAATGTAATGTAATAATAGCCCTACAATATTCTAATATGATTCAATGTTCACTGAATCTACATTTCTTATGTGCAAATATGACATTTAGACAAAATTAACTTAAAGCAGCACTATGTAACTTTCTTTTATGAATAAAATGTAATTTTGTCCAATCTATATTGTAGAGTATGTTAATAGCCTACAATATAGCGTATACAATTGGGGTGGTTGTATTTTGTCTCCCTGCTCTTCTATTGAGACATTTAGATCATGTCAAACGTTATGTCTCACCTATAGAAATGGGATCTGACACGACCTGATGGTCAAGATTCAATTTATCCCCTGAGCAAGCAGGCAGGCTCTTTTAGCTCAATGGTAAAAATGTCAGCACAGGAAAACAGGTTCAAATCTGGGATAGAAGAGCAAAGTTACATAGTGCTGCTTTAAATTTAAACAAAACGTTTGTTTCATAAAAGGGCTTCGTCATTTAGGGTGTCAAATTATGTCGATGGCCTAATGAAAATTGATTTGGGGGTCCATGACATGAAAAACCTCTTCCTGTTTCCCAACTGAAAAAATGTGGGTCATCGCAATTTTAAAAGTTATTGAATGAATGAATGTCCTTATTGCAGACTCAAGGTCCAATACACAATTACATACAACAATAAACATAAATAAAAGACAGGGCATTTGTGACAGTTATAAATACAGGCTTTTATGCCCATGTCTCCTAAGGCTAGAGGAGTATCTAAGTGCAGCTCCTCACAGGGTTACTTATAGGCCTACTGACAATGATGCTATTCACAGACTCATCCAAGCAACACATACATGAATCTATGCATTAAGTTCCGAAGAACAGCTTGAACCCAACCACCACTCTTCTCTCTCTCTCTCTCTCTCTCTCTCTCTCTCTCTCGTTATTATTATATGATTTACTACTAAGCATAGCCTACTGT
The DNA here is from genome assembly GCF_963280865.1 of Gymnoscopelus braueri. NCBI lineage: Eukaryota > Metazoa > Chordata > Actinopteri > Myctophiformes > Myctophidae > Gymnoscopelus > Gymnoscopelus braueri. The sequence goes on from NC_137622.1 coordinate 16,838,669, forward strand.
ATGTTTCATATAAGCTAGTTCAAAAGATTCTGGAAACTAAGGGACAGGGTCAATATAATGTTTCATAATAATCAGTAATCAATCATAGATGTATTTTATCGAGTCTGATTTTTACTTTCTTATCTACGATAGTCTTGGCCTGCACCCCTCAGTGGGTCCTTCACTTTCACCAGTAAAGCCCGTACTTCTCCGTAAATGTACTAAACAATATACAGAGGTGCTTACCCGGTTGCCCCAAATGTTAACTCGCGCTTCGGAGTCTTTGTGCAACGTATTAGTCCGTATTTTCAATAGATGTGTGTTTCTCTGTGGTTTTACTCCCGTCTGTGGCCGAACACCATTCCCCTCCCCTCGTTTACTTCCTGTTTGCATTGAGTGTGAATGTGTGATTACTGATTACGGCTTTCACCGGATGCGCCCCCCTCACTACCGCCCGAGGAATACAGGGGAATTCCGACAGAATCCGACGCAGATGGGATTAAAACACTTATTTAATGAAAAATACGGACTAATACAGTGCACAAAGACTCCAACGCGCGAGTAAGCGCCTGATATATTTGTGTGTGTACGGAGAAGTAGGCTACGGGCTTTACTGGTGAAAATGCAGGACGCATTGGGGGGTGCTAGCCAAGACTCGTAGATACGAAAGTAAAAGTCAGACTCGATAAAATACATCTATGATAGTCTTCTTGAGTCAAGGCTCTTGACCCAAGGCTAGTGTTTGTTCATGAGTGCTCGCAGACAAGAATGAAACCAACCCAGAAGAAGGTAGAGGTACAAGTAAATGAGGAGCTCGTGAAAATAGGAAGTGATTCCCAAACTTTTTAGCTCGAGACCCCAAAAGTTAAATTTGTTGTCTCCCCAAGCTAGTGAAAATAGCAGATCTTCAAGCTCACAAACATGTTGCCATGCGACTTGTTTTGAGCTTGTAGATCTGCTATTTTCACTACTTCTTAAACTTTCTTTCAATTAATGGAAATTATTTGATTTTATCATTTCATTTATGAAATACTTTTGAAAAAGTTTTTTTTTCTTCATATTTTTTTAATTAAATCTACATGTTTTTGCAATGTAGGAAACTGAAAAAAGGAGACATTTACCCGTGACCCATAAATTGGTCCGCGACCCACATATGGGTCCCGACCCACAGTTTGGGAAACTATACTAGTACTAGGGGGTATAAATTGGGCTTTTACACGGCGCGTGTCTCCAGGAGAACTTGTGGGTTGCGCTCTGCTCTTCTGCGTTCTGCTCACCACTCATACAATAGCAGCCAATGACACGCAGCCAGCATCAGCATCAACAGCGCGCAGGAGGAGACGGAGACAGAGAAGAGATCGAGGCTATATAATATAATATCGTCGATCGCTCTTCTTCTTCTCACCGTCGAAGAGTATTGAGAGCTGAATCCATGTGGAAGCAGATATAACCCGGAGGCGAACGGAGAACTCGGGGAAGATTTAACTTAAACCACAGCGGACAGACCGTATATATGCTTGGATTTTGGCTCGTTCTCCTCAAGCCCAATGCAACAGGAAAGATGCAGGGAAGCCTCGCCATCCTCTGCATCGCCAGTTTACTGGGGATGTGCTTGGGTTCGAGCTCAAGTTTTCCAAGTAACATCAATATAGGTAAGAATGGTGCACGAATAATTTGCACTCATTGTTGCACTAAACAGAGCTCTACTCGTCTACATTGCAATTGCCTCGTTTTATTTCAGACAGTGATGCACTAAATAGTCTATCATGTCTATCAAGAGTCTAAATGTTTTTCGATGAATTGAATACACAGGAGGGACCCCAATGGAAAGCCATAGTGCTTTCTTGGATTTAATCCCTTTATTATCCTTTTGTATAGAACTGTACTTTCTGTGCTTTTTTTGCAAACTGTTAATAAAGTATTCAATCAATCAATCAATCAATGTAAACCTGATTATCATCAGTTTCAATTTGGGTCAAACAGCCTATTTATAAAACGGATAGTTTGTGTCCTTGATTGTGATTGGTTGGGTCACATTCAATGCTCTGATAAACACACCTGTGACTTCATGCATGACATGAGCTTACTGGGCCAAACACTTGTGTTTAAAAAAATGTCTGATTTGTGAATTTTCATTTACAAAAACAGTAACTTTTAAGTTAGTTACAATATTTGGGGACGCTTCTAATGCAATAGGGGAGCCCATCTGATTTTAAACATTGCATAGCAACTGCCTTGTTTGTGTGTAGGCAGTTGGGGACTAGGGCTGCTTTCTAGAAAAAAAATATAAAAAAAACGAATTTATTAAAAACATATCTATATAATAGTGATATATCTATGAATTTCATGTTGCCATATTTGGTAATGATTTTACCTACAGAGATCATGAACGGCTAAGGGAGTTTTAGGCCCTCTGCTCAGTATTGTGCCTATTAATACCCTTAGCTGTTCTAAAATAACTGTAAACCATGACCTCTTGGAGCACATTTCTTTAATAACATGGTTCCTTGTACTTCACTCCACAGGAGGATTATTCCCAATTGACTCGCAGGAATATGAGATATTTCGGTTTGCGCTCTCCCATCACCAGGACATCCCCAAATTGGTGCCGCAGGTGGATATGGTGAAGATGGGGAACAGCTTCTCCATGACATATGCCTGTGAGTACAGTATGACTTTACTGTCAAATGCATTTTACACAGCTGGCATTTTTCTCTTCTGTGAAATTGTGTTTCCTCAATCTGTTGCTTGACTCTCCAAAAGAGCGTTTTTCTCTGAAACGACACTGACCACCAGTATTTCTGATATTCTATATTAGTATTCTGGAAAATAAATAGCAAGTGTAATATAGGTCATATCATCTCATTAATACGTGTTGTGTCTTCAGTGAGGAGAGCCTTGGCTATATGCTTTGGTGCTCAGAGCTGGTTTGATAAAGCCGTATTGCGACTATAGAAACCATTAGCTATATTTCAAACATTTCATATGAAATGGACCCCAAGCTAACAGGGGGCTCTGTTTTTTTTATTTATTATCCAAACAGTGGTCTGTTCAAAAACAGATTATGTGCATCAACTTTATGTCCTATTGTTGCAAACCTTGTCAGATTTAGTTTTAAAGATTGTCTGATCTAAGCAGATCTGCCGTTGCCTACTGGAACATGGCCAGAATGTTTCACTAACCGCCTTGGCTGATTTGAGCTGATATGTTAATTTTAAAACGATTCCCTACCCGGAACAGGCAATGTCATGTGCTTTGAACAAAGAAGGAAAAACATGTTTCAGAGCAAGAATTAGCAACGGATTGGTATCCAATCATTCATAGCATATAGGCTACTTTACTAGTGTTTAAGTGTCTGCCCATGCACCACCACGGAGGTAGTGGGTTCGAATCCACCGTGGTGCATCCGGCTTTGTCAAGCATCTACAGTACACGAACACAATTGTCCCGTGTTCAGGGGTGGGGAATCCGGGCGGGGGAGGGTGATAGGCGTCACTGTTTGTCAGCAGGGAGTGTTGGGCGGGTGGAGTAGGACGAAGGCATGTCGGTACGCCAATCGGTACAACAGTGCCGGAGATTAGCTGCACACACACACAGACAGACGGACGGACGGACTGACGGACGGATGGAAAACAGCAAAAAAAAAAAGTCTCTGGCCGTCTGGATTGTTTTATTCCGTTTCCACCTGCTGGTCACTTTGCCATGGAGAGAGAGATAGATGCTGCTATTAAAAAGGATATTCTAATTCAGATGTAGTGCTAATAATATGGCTGCAGAAAAATTCAATCCTCCTGGAATTGGAAATAAAGTGGATATTCAGTAGCACAGAAGCAGATTATTTACGTGGATTAGATAATCAATGTTTTGCTCCGCTAACGGGCTGCAGCTGAACATTGTTTGTTAACAAGATATTGCCTAACACTCTAGCCTGTATAAGAGCTGCAGATATCCCATGCTGGATAATCTGATTTAAAGGAGCATCTACTCCCCCCGCCAGCATGAGTCCGTATTAAGAACCCTAAAGAATACCTCATCCATTTTCACACCATGTTTCATGATTTTACAGCCAGCACCTTTTCTCTCCCCAGCTTAGTGTTGGAGCAAGTAGTATTTAGCAACGGTTGCTTCTACACAGACTGGCAAATTACTGTATCACTTAGCCTATTGTTTTGTTAATGGTGAATTGGTGTGTTGTTTAAGCCAATAGGAAAGAATGAATTCTGTCTGTAAATTATCTACTTCCAGAGTTGAGGATTGATCTGTACGTTTGAAGTATTATGTTGTATATTACATGTTAAAGGGATATTTCACTTTCAAATAAAATAAACATTAAAATAAACAAATCACAGCTCCCTCACGCATTAGATTGTTCTTCTAAAGGGTGAGGGGGCCGTGATTTCTCCCTTTTTTATTTTTTTAATATATTGTTTTAATGTTTATTTTATTTTAAGGTGAAATATCCCTTTACAGTAAGTCGATAAAGCCACCTCCTTTTATCTCTCTACAAGTATAAAATGTTTTCAGTTCATCCTGTCCACAGCTAGCTGTGATGGGGGGAGGGGTGTTCTGTATCAATTTAAACAAGGATCTGACATCAGTTCCGCCCCACCCACTCTCCTCCTCCACCCACTGAGGGGACGGGTGTCTTACCAAATGTAAACATTGCCACGTTGGTCTCATTAATGTGACAGTACTCTTTTCAGTGTGAATATGATGTATATGAGGGTCAGGCTGCAGGATGGACGTCCAGTATTTCCAGGGATGGAGCTAGTGGGATCACACAGTCTGTAGCAGCAGGGAAGATGGACAGAGAGGATTTATTACTGACTGAGACATAGCATGCTGACAGCTCCAAGACGGCTACACATGCAGGATGTCTAGGCGCAATATGGCTGTGTAGAAAAGCTATCTCCACAGTGATGGAAACCATCATTAAGAATCCTCTTTCCAGAATGGTACCATAGTAGCAGCAGCCATATTCCCTGAAGCCTGTTCAATCTGAACTTGCTTTTATTATCTCAGCCAGGCCAAAGTTCCGGAGATGTTTTCACCGCTGTCTGTGCGTCTCTGTGTGTACTGTATGATGCATGACACATACTGTATGTGACACACCATAATTCAATCATTATTCTGAGCAAATATGTATAGTTTATATTGCCTATAATGGTCTAATGGTGCTTATCATGGTTGTGCTTCCTCGCGTATTACCCTATGCACAATTTTATTTGTCTATTTGATTAAACCTTTATTTAACCAGATAGAAGTGTTAAGATGTTGAATATCCTTTAAGAGAGGGACCCGGCTAAGAGGGCGGTACAATAGAACAAACATAGAAACAATTAAAAGCAAACATAAATTAAAGTGCAGGATTTGGCTGGCACAAATACTGAAACTAAAACGATGACAGTTTCCAAAACGTTCACTCTCTTAAGTCCTTTAAGATTGTGACAAAGGCATCATCAGTTCTGATAGCTTCAAGTCTTTCTGGAAGGTATTCCATGCAAAGGAGACAGTGTATTTAAAAGCTTTGCCATTTCACTACAAGCATGTAGAACAGTCAAGGTTAAAAAAAACATAATGCCAGCGGAGGTTTTAGTGTCCATGGCTTCTGGTATGTACAAAGGTATAAAGGGACCAAACCAAGTAGAGTGGCATATATATATATACTATATAAAGCTCAACCAGTGGGTATGCCTACATATACAATGCTTTTTCATACAGAGTGCAATGATGTGTAAAAGATGTCTACAATCTTAATGCACTTTGATACACAGAATCCAATGACTGCAGACATTGAGCTGAAGCATTCATGTAAAATAGGTCACCATAAGCACGTTTGCATAGCGGTGACCATGCCTGTAGGTGACTTGTGTGTAATAGCTTTCTACAAGCCAAACTATTTGTTCTTAGTAGGCTACAGGCCTGTATGTTATTTTGACAATGTTGGATGTATTCCAAATTGATGTATGAAGTATTTATTTAGTTCATAATGTATATTTCTGTATGACCTAGTATTTCCTTGTAGCCCTCTTGGCCACAACATGGTTAACAAGCTGATTGATGGCAGACTGTGTCTCATCAGCCTCATTCCTTATTGGCTGCCTACCACCAATTGTCTGGTTGCCTACTGTATTTAAAGCCAACAGGGAAAACAAAACATGGCAATGGTCTGCGGACCGATCCAAAATGCTCACCCTTTTTTCACTATGTAAATTATGTATTTTTGCGTCCAAAGAGGCTCAACACCACCAGGCCACCAGGCCTCTTGCACCAGGGTCACCCTGTGGTAAGTCTTGATTCGAGAGTGCAAACTTTTCTAGATTATTGGCTTTCCCCATAAACTACCATTGATCTGTGTAGACATTAAATTACACTGGGCCAATATGCTCTACTAAACCTTGACCTTTGACCTCAGCTGTTCATTGACACCATTATCGCCCTATCTACACATTGTCCTTTGTGTTTCCGTTATTAACCCATTAAAACCGGGAACGCATCTGTGTAACCACTTTAACCATTATTTTATACTTTGGCTATTAAAAAATCATAAAAATGTGTATATTGTGACTCCACAATATATATATATATTTTTTAAAGTGAACAATCTTTGCTTCTGGGGGGTCCCTGGAACAATATATTTTGAGTTGGGGGTCCGTGGCCAAATACATATCATTTTGGGGGCCCTTGACATGAAAAAGTTTGAGAACCTCTGATTATAGCAACATACGTTTTTTCAAAAACTGTTAGGATTTAGAAGACATTTGTAGAATCCCCAGAAGCAAAGATTTGAGTTACAAATGTTCATTTTAAAAATTATATATATTCAAAGATTTGAAAAAAAAAATCCTGATACCCATGATTTTTTTTGTTGCAGATCTACAAGATCTACAGCTTGTATATGTGCTATTTTTGAATAGCCCAAAGTACAAGATAATGGTTTAAGTGGTTAAAATCTATAAAGACAGATACTTTCCCGGTCTTAGTGGGTTAACTCACCACTCTCACTCAACAACATGGCGTCTCATGTAGTTTGACACATATGGTTTGACATGCCTCGTGGTGACACACGCATGTTAGAGGAGGCTATGAATATCCTGGTTGGCGGTCAACTTGACCATTTTCTCAAATCGTTGCGAGAAAGAAAACAAATGTCTTACATATTCCTGCTTGTTATCGTTCGTTCTAAAATAGCATTGCTATATCTGTGATGCTTGCTGTGGTGGGTTGGCCTGTGCAGGCATGAAAAGAGGCTCAAGGGGCTGCTCATTATGAGTTGACTAAGAAGTGTGTGTGTGTGTGTGTGTGTGTGTGTGTGTGTGTGTGTGTGTGTGTGTGTGTGTGTGTGTGTGTGTGTGTGTGTGTGTGTGTGTGTGTGTGTGTGTGTGTGTGTGTGTGTGTGTGTGTGTGTGTGTGTGTGTGTGTGTGTGTGTGTGTGTGTGTGTGTGTGTGTCCACAAATATAGTGGAATTCCGGAAAGGGATATTGTGAGGACAATTTACCTGGTCCTCACAAGAGAAATATTTTATTCAAGATTCTTTTGGGGGGCTTTTTATGCCTTTATTGCGAACGCGGGAGGAGGCGCGGCGAAGCCGCGCCTCCGACCAAGTGGAGCTTACTATGTAACCCTGCTTGGGTTGTGTCTCTGTCTGTCTGTCTCTCTGTGTGCACTGCCTGTGTGCAGCTCCTCTGAGATAAGTAAATGTCCAATTTAGACGTACCATACATCAAATGAAAGGTCTTTGAAAACTGAACACACCTGTCAAGGTTGCGTTTAAGCCCGCCCCTTCCCCCGGAAGCCACGCCCCGGAGAAGGCTCCTAAAAACTCCCCATTGAAACCCCATGTTAAAACTTTTTCTACCCCCCCTAAGTGGGGGTCTACGAACAAATACATCGGGCTCGGATTTTGGCTCCGCCCCCCGGAAGTGGGTGAAACAGGCACTTCAAACACTTTGTTGAATTGTTCAAAAACATTCCAAGTTTTTTTTTTGTGAATTTGTATTTTTCTAAGATGCTCCTTTTAACGCAAAATTTTTTTTTATTGGTTACTTTTTTTAAAATATTTTTTTTCATTCTTTTTTTCCTTTTTTTGCGTTCGCTTACCGCGTTCGCGCGTCTTACTTGTTATAGATAGGATAGTAGGCTGACAGGAAATATGGATGGGGGGGGGGGGGGGGGGAGACACACAGCAAAGGCCATCAGGATCAGGACTCGAACCCACAACACAATGTTAGGCTACATAGCCTAGGTGCCCAGACCGCTACACCAGCAGTCCTGGCCAGAAATAGTTGTTTTATGGTTGTTTCTTTTCTGATGTACGCTTTCAATTAGGAGAAGATTCAGGTTGGGGTTACGGTTAGGTTTGAGCATTTAGAGGTCGTTGTGGTGCAACGTGAGTGATGTGAGCTTGTACATCGGCTATTTTCGGCTTCAGGGTCAGGGTTAAATATAGCACAAATTTGTTTTTGTAAAATTGCCATCTTAAAATGTTGACGTCCTCACGAGTATAGTAATGCAAACGTGTGTGCGTGGGACCAGTGGGGATATGCCCGTGGCTCCCAGGGGTCTGTGAGTGCAAAAGCCAAGGGGTGAATGGGCCCTTGTCCCTGAGGATGAATGAGGTAGCTGATACCCATCAGCTGGCTCCTATGACCAGTCACTTCCTACACATGTATGCACACACACACACACACACACACACACACACACACACACACACACACACACACACACACACACACACACACACACACACACACACACACACACACACACACACACACACACACACACGTGCACACATAGAAGAAGAGAGAGAGAGAGAAGCTTTGTTGGAAAAATCGATTAATGTAAGAATCGCTATTCTTATTATCAACGATTCAGAATCTATTCACAATTTCCAAAAATCGATTTTGAATCGCATCGCGTCACCAAGAATCGGAATCGAATCGTGAGATAGCAGAAGATTCACAGCCCTAAGAAAGAGAGAGAGATGAGAAGGGGGTTGTATAGTGTAAAAATGGGTAGATCACTGAATGTGTTGATTCATCAGCCATTTATTACTGACAGTAAAAGCAGTGTACTGTATGTGATGTCACAGAGATGGTAATGATGTGACTGCTCTATGTGTCAGTGATCGGCGCACTTCTGTTCTTTGTGTGTGTATCACGTGATATGTGACCTTTCATGTAGCATTTGTGTGCATGCGTGTGTAGTAGTGGCTGTTAATCCATTTAGACCGGGAACGCAGCTGTGTCATTTTAAGATTTCTTTGGCTATTCAAAAATAGCAGATCTACAAGCTCATAGCTTGTAGATCTGCTACCGTGAACATTTGTGCAAATCTTTGAATATATATATTTTTAAAGCGAACATTTGTAACTCAAATCTTTGCATGTGGGGATCTCTGGAACAACATATTTTGAGATATATATATATATATATATCTTTTTTTATCTTTTTTTTTAATATTTTTATATTTTTATATTTTTATATTTTTATATTTTTATATTTTTATTTTTTTATATTTTTATTTTTTTATATTTTTATATTTTATTTTTATTTTTTTTATGTTAAAAAAAAAGAATTTAGAAATCATTTTTAGAATCGGCCTCAGGTCTTAATGGGTTAATGTGCAGGTGTGCGTACCTCTGTGTGCACTGTACACACATGATGAGAGGAAGAGCTTCCTGGATTTGCTCAGTTAGTTTCATGCATCTAAAAATAACTGCATCGGATACCATACCATGTTCATGCAACATATTAGTCACTCTTCTCCTCACTTGCATATCACATTACCATAATCTGCTGTTGACTTGGGTTTATAATAATGACACTGCTGAATCGCTAGATTCTCTCTTTGATATTCTTTGATTCTCTCTTTGATATAAAACATGTGTGGTGGCTAAGCTTTGGCTATTTCTGGCAGAAGACCCATATCCACAGAATACTAATGATGAAATTGTCCATAAAACAACAAACAAGAAGACTGCAGCAAAATGAAACCATGTACCGGTAGTGACTAAGTTAGAATTAGATTATTTTAGCAATCAGCTTTGCATTTTGGTGTTATGCCCAAGCCAAGCATCCTATTAACAAACTGTTTATTAAGACTAATTAGGATTCATGGAAAAGACAATTTGTGTTGTCACTCCAATCTGGGCAGTAGTTTTCCCCCCAACTCTCAGAGGATCTGATCTCTGAGCGAGCCCTGATCGATGAACTGAGAACCACACAGGCCCGTCAGCCTGATCAATACAGGATAGATGAGGACGGTGTAGAAAGTGAGAGTGTGTGTAATTCATTCTGGGCAGTCCTCGAGGACGGATGTATTATTAGCAGTTGATGGGATGTGCGTAGTTCCTCTCAGGCATGGGGATGCCACATACAGTAGGTTATGCAGCGGTCAAATACAGGTACATTGAAACACACACATCTCATGTTCCTTTTTGCAGCAATAAACCACACTGTACCAAGTGTATAACATGTCTCTGAGATTTTTACATATTTAAATGAATTACATTTCCTGCTTTTCTATATTGTTGCAGTATTTGTTTTGGTACAACCAAATTTCCCCTTCTGGGATTACAGTAATACATTTTATTTTTCTTACAATCTAAATGTATAGGCAATCCTATTACTGCCATTGCAGGGGATGGATTAGATCTAAAAACAATATTTATGATCACTCAATATTAGGTTTAGTTTTTCCATGAAATATAATGTTCAAGTCTTTGTACAAAAAAGTTTTTTCTAATATTTTTAGACAATTAACAAAAGCGAGAAATATATTTAGATCTATATTTATGGGGGAAAACATGGAATGCTGTTTTCATTTTGTTTAGAAATCATATTCTGTGAAGATCGTTAAGTTCATTATGTCTATCTTGTTTCATTGTACTGCGTAGTTGTTGTTTTGCTTAGTTTTTTATTTTAATTAGTTTTAACTTTGTTCTCCTGAAGCAAGTAAGCAACTGAAACGGGAAGTACACTCGTCATGCTTATGAAACATTGGGAAAAATGGATCTAGATGTCTTCTCAAAGCAGTCAAATCCTTCAATAGCCATAGTGGAGATGGACAGGAAACGGAAAGAGAGAGATGGGGAGAGACATGCAGTAAAGTTTGTCGGGAACGTGACTCGAACCCGCGATGCACTGTCAGGCTACATTAGAGCCTAGGTGCCTCGACCGCTGGTCTAGCGGTCCGGGCGACTGCAATATTTCCTTATCCTTAGCCATGAGTCGTGACTCGAGCAGAGCTATGGGTGAGAGTAGATGGGGAGGGAGGTGGCTTCGGGCATGATTGGCACATTCCTGGTGTTGCTGAAGAATGTGATTGTTATATCAGCTTGGCCCACATTTTGCCACCTTTGCCCAAGTGAAAAAGAGGGTGGTATTCCATGCTATTCAGGGCTATGATGAGGATTTACTTGCATGGGGAATCTGGATAGAGAAACATTTCTTTCCACCAACCCCCTCCAGCAGGAAAGAACGCCCCAAAAACATAGTCTCTCATGTGGGATGTGAGAGTGAGGAGGCAGGGGGGGGTTGGGGATTGGAGGTTAAGCTGTCATTTCAGACCTGGTGGCTCGTGTCAATCAGACTCATGGGAGTTGTGTTTTACTGTGTAGCTGCCGTGTCAGCTGTCTGTTCACAGCTGTGCTGACCGGGTTTGTCCTCAGGGTTCATGGGACATCAAAATAGTCAGCTGAACACAACAGTGTGTCAGTTTTCCCTTTGGACATTTGGGGACAGGACAGATATTTGTCAAGAAGAAAACAATGATAGCAGAGAAAACTGGACTGGACGGCAGCCTGGCAGGTACTGTACAGTAGGCTATTGGTTTGATGAATGTGGAGGCATCATGGATTTTCTCAGCAGGAGTCCTGGGGAAGGAGAACTGCCCACAGCAGTCAATGCAAATCAGTTAAATCTGGTCCCAGATCAGGACTTTGATCGAGAACACAATTTCATGGCTGCAGGGCAATGTTGTGTTTGTGTACATGTGAGGTGTGTGTGCGTGTGTGTGCGCGTCTGTGCGTGCGTGCAGATTGGAAAAGGGGGGCATGTTTGGAAGAGGAAAACATTGTGGTTAAATCTCTTCACCCTCTGATCTGAGGATTACACAGTGAAGTCCTCAGTGTTCATTTAGATCTGAGTGTACAAATGGACTCAAATGGTCCATTTGCGTAAATGACTGCGTACTGCGTAGCATTCACACAAATAGCTCTGTTGACCCTGAGCTACGCCAAGGCCAAAACCAGTATTCTGTGGTGGTAATGAGCCAATGATTTTCATATAAACATCTACTCTGTTCTCTTTCTCGTTAGCCTCATTGTCTTTCAGCTGCTGTTCTGAGTCCTGCTTTGAATTCACAGACTTACTGCACATTTAAAACAATTCTTCATTCTCAGGAGGCTCTGGCAGCTGGGTCCAACTTAAGATGTGTGGGTTTGACAGTTATGACTTGTGTTAGAATATGACTTGCCTGGTGGGGACGAGGGACAAGCTTGGTGCGGTGGAGGAGGAGAGAGGGACAGTCCCTGGGTTGTTTCAGCTGTCATGTTTTTTGTTGCGGAAACAGATGTTTGATCCCCACTTTGTCATGAATCTCAGCAGCTATACTGTGTGCTGTAATGAGGAACAAAGCTTGTTAAACTGCGTTGTGTTTTGTAACTCAGCCCAGCTAACCCTCACGTTGACACAAGACAGCTCCTTGTCATCCACACGTGTGCGTGTGGGCGTTGTGCGATGCTAAATGACTGTTCTGGTGTAACAGCAGAGCTGGTATCTCTAGCAGAATGAGGAAGAGAGACCTACTAGCTGTGTACTGTCCTGTCAGCTCTCGTTGAGATTTGGAAAATTGCGTAATTGCTCGCTATCCAGGCTTTGTTGTTTATGGAATGGTATCTATCAGTTCCTAATGAACCTGCGTCCGCTTTTACAGGCTCTCCTCTTCCTCCTGCTCCACCTCCTCTGTCAGAGTAGTGAGTGATGGAGGGATCGGGTCTTCCTTCTCCACCTGCTAGCGCTGATGCGCAGATGGAGTGATATTTGCAGAGAGGGATGATTGTAAAGAGGCTAATTGGAACTCCTCTACCCCCTGCCTGGACCGTTTTGGTCTGGGCCAGGCTCTGATCTGCTGCCCAGGTAAAGTGTTTATTTAGCAGGCTGTGGCCTGTGGGGGCTATCCTAGGAACCAGATTGGAGGTGGGGAGAGAAACAGCCTGGGGCGAGAGACGAGTGGGAAGGAGACAGACAGACAGACAGACAGACAGACATGTTAGGTGAAGGGAGTGCTCTCACACTATTGGAGAGTCTGCCTCATGACATTATTGTCTCCGCCGGAGGTGGAGAGTATGTTTTCGCTTCGTCCCGCCGTGTGTTAGCATGGCCCCTAGCCAAGCTAACATTGGTCAAGCTCCACGTGACACGTGTCAATATGTTGACACCAATGCCTTTGATTGGCTAGAGGGACGCATGACGAAATAAAATCCTATAAATAGGTGTGTCACTTCAAAAGGCAATTCATGACTTTTGAAGTGAGGTAAGACAGGATCAATCAGTCTTGATTGGAACAGTACCTTCCAGTACAAATCACCCGTCCGTCCGTGCGTGTGTGTGTCCCTCTGAGAACACCTAACATTGGTCAAGCAAAGGCGCAGAAGGCCAAAGCTAAGAAAGCATACTCATCTACAACAGTAACACAGAAGAGGACTATAGAGTTGAATTGATCCCACAACAAGGCCGAAGTCTTAATACTGTAACAATTGGCCACCTTGATCAAATACATTATGTAGCACTAGAGAAAACTGACATAGATCAAACACACCAATCAACTGCTGAAACTGTTCAAGACAATGAAGATGAAGAAGACAGACAAGCATTTGAACAAACCAGTCAATTACGAGGACTCCCATATGACACATTGCTTCAAGAAGATTTTTTTTTAGATGCAGACACTACATATTCAGTCGCCCCTGCAGAACACCAAAAACCACGCGCATTCTACCAAGACGACCCGTTCTACCAAGACGACCCGGGTCTGCTGGCGGAGACTTGTGCTCCGAGGAGCACATTTTCTAGTTATTTTTGTGCTCTGGTGTGGCTCTCTGCTTTTCTCCTCCCTCTCACCCCTTAATTTTAAAATAAGGTAAATTACCCAGCCAATGAGGACACAATGCTATTGTTTTATTACTGAGAGAAAAAGGAATGGAATAGTTGACCATGTGGTATGTCCATCTCTATTTCGCTTTTGTGGTCTAACTGACAGGGCTGGTTTCCCTTCTTCTCTTCCTTCATTTTTTTTTTCTCTGAAACTATTCTGTATTCCTTTTTTCACTTTGTGTTAACCTCAACTGCCACTTTTTCCTGTAGTATTTGAATCCCCCCCATATCTCTCTCTCTCTCTCTCTCTGCAGAAATAAACACTGCTCTGTTGCTCTTCACACAGGCACTAAATCTCTCATGAGTTTCACAAGCTAAAGCTGTGCACGCCAGGGAACGGCAAGCCTACATCCCTGGAGTGCATTTCCCCAAGGCGCGTATGGGCACGGGGGAGAGAGGCTGACAGACAGACAGGCAGGCAGGCAGGCAGGCAGGCAGAGAGGCATGAGAGACAGAGAGACAGGAAGGCAGAGAGACAGAAAGACAGGCAGATGGAGCAAAATGTTCGTCTTTCTCCCATACTGAGAATAACACTCCTCTGCATTGCACATTTCTCAGTTGTTGTGGAGGCCACTCTGACATACTATTTGGACATTTTGTTTAATGCTTGTTCCGATTCGAGGGTAACTCCCACAATAAACTGTACACTCACACCCTCCTCCCTCTCAGTGGTGTCTGGAGGTCCATAGTGGTGCTGCTCTCAACCACCCAGGGCCCCCAGTATCTCAGTAGCAGACGGAGATTGATTGCAGTGTGCGAGTCATGCATTGTTGGAGGGCTCGCTGAGCAGACCCCCCCCTCCCCCACCATCACCACCACCACTACCTGAGGGATTGTTCAAAAGCTAAATTCAAGCACGCGTTACAGACCCGTCAAAACAAGTAGGACATACGAGCCGAGTTCGGTGAGAGGAGACTGGACGACTGGATTTGTTTTGTGCATTGAATGCTGCGCGTGCGTGAGTGTGTGCATGCGTGTGTGCGTGCGTGTGTACATGCGTGTGTACATGCGTGCGTGCATGCGTGCGTGAGGAATGGATGCGTGTCTACTGCATTGACCTCTGCTGTCATTAACATAGCTGATTACGGTAGCTATACAACCCGTTCTCACTCCCAAGGCGTCACATTTCGCAGCTCTGTCAGTAGCCCTGAAACGTATAGTTTTGACATGACGGGACGCCCTGAAAGTTAAGTTTTGACATGTCGTGACCCCATGGCGACGTCGCATGTTGACAAAACTATGCCTAAACCTAACCCTAATCCTAACCCTAACCTCACAAAAACTATGCGGAGAGAGAATAAGAAAGTTGTATGCCCTGTGGGATTTGATCGCGGGAGGTTGCGGTGAGCAGCCAAGCACTGCTACCAGGTAAGCCACCGAGGTAGCTGGTCAAAGTTTTGATTCGAGTAGCATTTGAAGCTCCAACGCGTGCCTTTTAGTTTTTGGAGTCCTATAGTGATGCATTAGGGAGTCAAAATGACAGAGCGGCAATATCTGACGCCTATCTGTGAGAATGTGTTGCTATGATGGATAGGACTGGAGGGACAATAAAATTTTCACAGTTTTTATTACACGCATCATCTGACAGTTATTAGCCATGGATGGCTGAGTGGAGGAAGATTTGTGTCTGACAAGTTTGTCCCCTCTCAGTGTTGTGAGTCTGTTTAAGTAACCTTTTAACCCACTGCTGATGAATGTGAACATAGCCTCCATCAACCCTTTCGTCTCTCGGGACAGACGCTCAGACAAAAGTGTGTACAGATAATCTAGCTAACAATGATGATAGCGTGCTGTCATCCTTCAATGGCATTAATTGCATCCATTTAATGTCTTACTGTGTAACATCCATTTTAGTAGTCTTTTTGGTGACACTTCCAATGCCTCCGTTATCTGTTAGAACTGCGATTCCCAGAATTCAGTTTGAAACAAAATTACAAAAGTACCGCTCCAAAACAAATGCTGCAGGGGTTTGGAAAGCATCTGTTTTCAGAAATGTTATGTATTCCGGTGCATTTCCGAGGCCTATGTCATTTTTGCGAGAGTGAGGGCAGATACTCGTGACTAAAAATAGCGTTTAGAGAAGTTGTTCACAGCATTATCGAGGTAAAAGTCATGTGCATCCCCTGGACGCATTGATAGTGATTTTAATGTGTCATTTCATATTTCTATGTGACAAAGGACGTGTTCATAGCAACATCACTGAGGTGTAGTTATGCTTCAGTGTACAGCTATACATTCGATGAACATGTGTAACTCTGTTTGAAATGTGCTTCTCACATTGAACCTGCATCACTGTTTAAAGTCACTTTTCCTTGTTTTGTTTTTGTTTGCCTGCTAACATCAGCCTCTTCTATAATGCAAGGAAAATGTAATGCATAGCAAGCAGCACAGAGCCTTTTGATCTCTGTGAGTATTCACCATGAGGTGCACAGTGAAAGAAGAAGATCACAAAACACAGCATAACAAGACGACTTGGCTTCCTCTTCTTCTGAGTCATGGAAAATTCCCAACCTCCACAAACATAACTCAAAGATTCCAGCCATAGCTTCAAGCCATAATATTGTCCTCATCTCCCTCTCTCCTTTTCTCCTTATCTTTCTATCACTCCCTCCCTCCTCTCTGATTCTCCCATTATCCCTGGCAGTCTGCTCGCAGTTCTCCAAAGGTGTCTACGCCATCATTGGCCTGTATGACAGGAAGACGGTGAACATGCTCATGTCCTTTTGTGGGGCGCTGCACGTGTGCTTTGTCACACCATCCTTCCCCATCGAGACGGCCAACCAGTTCGTCATCCAGCTGAGGCCCGAGCTCCAGGACGCCCTGGTGGGGGTGGTCGACCACTACAAATGGACCAAATTTGTCTACATGTACAGCTCTGACTCAGGTAGGTAGTTAATAATGAACTGGGCCTTATACTGTATATGCAGAGTGTGTGTTGAAATCAGCTTATTTTCCTTCTAGGTTGTAGAATGCGCCTAATCGACGATTCGACTTTCGATTTTAAGCTCACGATTCGATTCGATATTCGATTATTTGGCTATTGACTTGATTTACAAAGAAAAACACTTGTTTCTCAATAAACAACTTTTCTTTGAATAAGAATTGTAAATAACAAATGAGAATCTAGAATAATAAAACGTTTAACATATTAATAATATAAACTTTGGGTTTCATCAACTGTCATTGACATTTTCAGATTCTTCTTTAAGAAGATTTTTTTCCCATTCCAAGCGGCTATTACTGCCTTCCAAAGTTTGTGGGCCCTGGGTAGACAATCTCTGGGTAGACAAGCTCTGAGGAGGACACACCGCCATTCTAGTTAAAGGTCTCATGACATTCATTTTCACTTTTTTTATTTTCAATGTTTTATTTGGGGTTTTATGACCTCAATTACACCCAAAAAACCTGAACTTAGAACATTCAGTGGATTTTCTGTGGTCTGGGGTTTTCTGAATAACTAGGCTGAAAAGTAATCTGAGCTTGGCCCTTCGACAGTGAGGTCACAGTCGATTAATCCCGCCCACTCTCCTCCTCGCCCCTCCCCTCCCCTATCCTTTCCTTTGGGGGGGGGCGGAGCAGAGGCGATGATTGACAGGCAAAATCACTCACCAGCGACACCCGCAGGCAAAGATTTCTTTTTTCATTGCAGTTGAAAAGGCTTTAGAAATGTGAGAGAAAAACACCTGCCATGGATCACTGGAATTGAATTTTCACTTAAAACTTTTTGTACACTTTTGAAGGACCAGGACAAAGACTTTGAATGTGGTGTAAAAGTGAATGTCATTAAACCTTTAAGGCAATCAATTCTACATGGCTCAGCCCTTCAGAACTTTTGCCTTAATTTCTCATACATCGCAGGCAACACACTTGTGGTCAAATGCGATCTGCTTGGCACTTTGTAACGTGGTTCTAGAACACCGATTAAATGTTTAAATCCAGCGTTCCCCACCACTGAAAAGACTCGCATGTCACCCCGACTGCGCTCGTTATTTCTTGAGCGTGACCGGTGGGTTGAATTATGTGGGAGTTTGGGATTGTTGGCTGTCATCTTTTTATCGGACAGATGGGTAAATGAAAGGTAATGCAGACACTGGAGAGAGAAACCGTGTGTTTCAACTCGGCTGAGGCTTCCCTTTTCAAGCCTGCGCGGAATGTACAAAAAAAACAACAACAGCGTGTGGCTTCCCTTGGACGTGCACATGTGTGGGAGTAACATAATGAAATAGCGTGAGAATCGCAATACGGCTTGTAATTTCGGTGCACTGTATCAAACGTCAATTTCGATAAATTATTGGTACGTATCGAGTATCGTGACAGGCTTACTAGGTTGTGAATACAAATCTACATTATCATCATTTCTTCCTCTTTCATCCCCAAGCATAAGATATTCATGGTATTTGTCCCTGTAAAGATCATTAAACACAAAACACTGCATTGTACACCTTGTTTAAATAAAAGCTTAGTTTGAGAGTGCTCGATCTGCTTCAAAGGCAGTGCTCAGACAGTGGTGGTTCATCATTGCTATGGTTTCATTAGATGGTCAACCAAAGGCCACAAATCGCTCCAGAAAGGGGCTGGGAACAGGGCCGGAAGGTTGCCGGTTCGACACCCGGCTCGCCCAGTATGGGTGTTGAAGTGTCCCTGAGCAAGACAATTATCCACTTAACCACCTCATCAAAGCCATCTGAACAGCCATCAGTTGTGTGAAGCGGCTAAAATCTAATTCCCCTCCCCCAGGGACCAGAAAATACTCCCTTTTACCCTGGGAAATCTGTGCTGGCCATACAGAGAGCTGTACTACTGCACAGAAGAAAGACACGGTGCCTGCAAGCACCCAAACTGCATTTAGTCACCCTCTGAATGGGGTCAAATGTAGCACCCAAACTGCAGTTAGTCACCCTCTGAACAGGGTCAAATGTAGCCATTGTGAGGGCACAGACACATTTATTCTCATCCAGTGTCTCTGTACAGGCTGAGGACCCAGGAAAGAATTATTGACCTGGCACCGGCCAACAGATAAATCACACAATGAGAATGAAAGATTAAGCCATTCAGGGTACAGTTTTCACAGCCGCCCACGTAAGCAGTGTGGCGAGGAGCAGTTCTTTTGTCAGCAGTACGTGGGGGTTGAAGAAGAAAAGGTTGCATCGTACAATTAGAGCATGTTCTTTATACCGGACAAGTAGAGCATGTTCTTTAAATGCTCCTGAACAAACAGGGAGACAACGGACCTGTCAACACCACACACCCCTCCCCCTGGTCTGATCCAATCAGCTGTAACCTTCCCATAATGCTGTACCATCTGCCCCAAGTGTTGTATGTGTTGAAGCATGACCATGTACGTGCATGCGTGTGTGCGCATGCATGCGCGCGCGTGGCATGTGTTTTTGGTGTGGATACGGCGAGCATCTGTACCTTTGTTTGTTTACCTATGGTCAGTGATGCACGCAGCTTTGTGTATAGTCTTGTCTGCCTCTGTAGGATTCAAAACCGTCTCTGTCCAGAACACACACACACACACATGCGCGTGTGCGTGTGTGTGAATTTATTCTACATGTAACTACATCAAAGCCTTTTACTTTGCTTTGAGGACCATACTACTGGGTTAGGATTTTACGTTGGTCAAAACACTTTCATAAATAAACTCAGCTGAATTTCTTTTCTTCCTATAAATATTATATTTTAAGTGCGTTGAGTGAAAAGGGACAGCAATATGTAGCTGCTGCTGTAATCGTGATCTCATAATTTATTTCTTTTTTTGCCCAGATAATGTTTGTCTTTGTTTGTGCTACAACACTAGGAGCCATTAACATATAGTGCCTCATTTTATTTTCAGAAGCTTGAAGGGAAAAACAAATGTGATAGCCCATTAAACCTATAATAAACAATATTCAAAAAATGTTTTTTCAAA
The DNA here is from genome assembly GCF_963280865.1 of Gymnoscopelus braueri. Classification (NCBI taxonomy): domain Eukaryota; kingdom Metazoa; phylum Chordata; class Actinopteri; order Myctophiformes; family Myctophidae; genus Gymnoscopelus; species Gymnoscopelus braueri. The sequence goes on from NC_137622.1 coordinate 16,858,722, forward strand.
AGTGTATTTTACAAGCTGTTTATTACCTGGTGCTCAGGTCTGCCGCTGGCCAGAAGTGTACTTATGGTGGCCAGATTCCATTATGATATTATTCTCCTCCAGGAGGCCTTAGGGGGACAATTTGTACCTAGCCTCCACCAGACTGGCTCTGATTTATAAGGCTGCATCAGCCTGCTAGCTAGCTTCCCTTGAAAAGGCAAGGAAGTATTCAATAGTGCGGTTGTTAAAACATAAAATAAAATAACATATTGTGGAAAAGGGAAACTGGAATGGACTAAGAAATAAACCGTTGGACGTGACGGGATCATTTTACAAAGGCCCCGGTAGTCCCGCCCACACTAGAATGTTGAAGTGCCGTTCTCACTTCCAACTCGTAATAGGCTGACGAGTCCGCTGAAAACACTTAATACAAGAGGGGTTGTTAAGGTTAGGGTTAGGGGTGGGGGGAGGTTATGGTTAGGCATAGGGGAGGGATGTTAAAGGTTAGGGTTAGTCAAGGTCCTCGTCAATACGCGCCGCATTCCGTTTAATCAAAATGTCTGACGCATGATCAAATCCCTCGTCACGCGTTGGCGGGTGTGAGACTGTCACTTGTCACCGCATTGGCACACACTAGAACTCCTTTGAAAATCTAAACTTTTAGACGTAGGCAAAAACATATGTCTCAAAAGTCCTAGGTCTTTTTTCAAAGAACCAGCTTTAGTCGTGAGTCTACAATTATTAGCTATAACTCAGTAACTCAACTAAACACAATGTTAGGTGGTTAACACATCGACCGCCAGAGGTTAATCTCATAATGTACTCACCAGTGCCAAGGTGTTTTTTTTTTTTTTTTTTTTTTTTCATGTCGCCATAGATCTTGTTAAAATCCTTAAGATTGAGCCGTACACGGTCTGTTTACATCCGCGACATCCCACTGTATCTCCCAGTGAAAACCCCGTGTCAAACGGGGTATCCATGTTGTAGTTAGAGCGGATTACGTTAAACAGTGAAATGCGAGGAGAAAAAACTACAGGAAGAGAATTGAGTTTCAGTTTCGTCTGTAGAACGAGGGCGGACGTGATCGTCAAAACCGGATCCCAAATAATTCCGTTTCCGGTCATCAAACCGGAAACGGAAGTGGATCAAAAAAATTCCGAAAGTGCACCCGGAATTTTTTTGCGCGAAAAGACCGTGGACCGTAGGGCTACGGTCTCGGCGCTTAACAGTTGGATTTAACGGACCGTAGGACTACGTTCTTGGCGGTTAATGTGTTAATGGGGTTACCTTCTTTTAATTTTACATGATGGAAAATGCGAGGGATTGTTCTTGTATGATCCAATGTCTTTACACAATGAGCTGATTTGATTTAGTGATGAGTATCCCATGTGTAATAATGGACGACTAAACATGACTTGATGTTAATAGATTATTTTCATATTTAAAAAAACATTCAGCCACTGATGAGTGTTTAACCCTAAATCAGATCAGACAGCCTTTGAACTGTTCTGTAGAGGCTCCTCCATGTGCACGTGCCTGCCTTTCAGCCAATCAGGACATAGGGATATCCATCAATGCTTTTGCATCGTGGCAGCACTTGTGGAGCTCTCCATGGCGCTGAAACAAGAATCAGACACTGCATGAAGGCAATGTCTCTCCTGGTAAAAACTAATAGAATACGCACATCACTTGGTTGAGGTGATGGGTTGGAAAGTAACATGAAGAAAAAGAATAAACCCGCAGACTCATCTGCTCCAATGTAAATTTATTGACAAAGTTTCGAGCCAAGGCTCTTCATCGGGTCAAAACAGAGTTTTGTTACAGTTAGGTGAATGGAATTGAAAGGTTTTTGACCCGATGAAGAGCCTTGGCTCGAAACGTTGTCAATACATTTACATTGAAGCAGATGAGTGTGCGGGTTTATTCAATGTCTCTCCTGGTCCCACTGGCCTTACACATGGCAATAATTGACTGACCACTGTGTTCCCATGCCTATCCTCAATTTCATGGCTCCTATTTAAATCTGTTAGTGCCAAGGACTACAATTATTCACCCATGAGAAGCACTGAATGAGAGGAGCAACATGAAATGGCCCATTGGTTTGCGTGTACCTTTCCAGATAATGCATTATTTTCAATACCGTATTTTACCTGCTAAATATGCAACCCTACAGGATCATTTTTCCCCACTCCGCTACCATGTTACTGTAGTCTCAGATGTATTTACATCTCTTTCAGACACACACTGTGGCCACAGCCCTTCCATCTGTATATTTCTTCAATGACTTTGTGTCACAGACAGACAGGCACCTTGAATTGCCTGGAGAGCAGCTGTCTGTACAGTACATTACAATAGACCCAAGGAAAGTGTCTGTGAGCGTGCCCTCACACGTGTTTTGCTCTGCCATTCTTGGGCATGTCATAATAGGCGAACATTCGGCAGAAAAAGGCAAACATTCAGCAACAAATGTGTATGTGTACGCATCGCAGCACGTTGTGAGATTCCTTGGGTCTGTTGCACGGCTACAGACCTGAGGAATGTGATTGTTGTGCGTCCACCAGCAGCAGTGACAGCTTACAGTCACATATTGTAAATCAAGAGACAGAATCAATGTGTTCTCTAATTGCCTCTTTATTTCCTGTGTCAGCATGAATACTCAGCCCATTGGCTGCTAAATATCACGGTGCATTAGCAGCCTATCAAATGACTGCTAAGGGGAGCGGGGCTGCGTGTAATTGGTGCTGGGAGGATGTAAATCTGACTGTGATTGTGCCATCCGCACAACCTGATTATGTGTTAGTGTGTTGATAGGGAGGGAGGATTATTCATCCTAGTACTGTAAGAGCAGTGATAACTCACCTGTACACACCTGTGTGCCTAATGAACTGTCTACTCCCTGCACTTGGAACATTATTCTGATGGATATGTTCATCAGATACAGATCTGGTTTCTGTGGGAGGAAAGCTGTTTGGGTTGTGAGCTGTGTTCATTTGTCTTTTAGCACATGCAGTAATAGAACTATGCGCGCTATGAAACTAGACACATCATTTGTTCATGTCCCATGTGGTAGAAAGAAATTGCTTTATGTTAAGTCATACAGACAGGTCATCCATAACTTGGTTCACATTAAGATGGCAACTCTGTAAACAGTTCACCGGCTCACACAGATAACTCTTCGTTGTCACCACGTCTGATGTATTTCAGACCTTCTCACCTGCAGTCCGGAATAATCTGTGGTTCCCACTGCATTGTGATTGGGATCCCGCGGGACCCAATGCGAAACTCTGGAGTGGGTGTGTTTGAAGGAGGGAGGGAACAGGCTGTCAAAAACATCACCATGGCTGTACAGCATGCAACAGTGTGGGTTGGGAAGAGTTGCAGCATGGATGAGCACAGCATGGAGTCAACAAACGAGGTTGAAAAGAAAATCACAGCAGAAGATTACAAAGCAAATGCAAAGCGAGGCAGGTCTGACATTTAGACACATTTCCTAGTTGTTACCGACAAAAGTGCAAACTAACTGGAGGAGGAGAACGTAAAATAAAAGGCCAGAGGTTCCGATTACAAAATGTCTTCTAAATCCTAACAGTTTTCTGAAAAACGTATGTATCAGTGGTTCTCAAACTTTTTCATGTCAAGGACCTCCAAAATTATATGTATTTGGCCACCGACCCCCATCTCAACATATTTTTCAAAAACAGCAGATCTACGAGCTCATAGCTATGAGCTTGTATATGTGCTATTTTTTAATAGCCAAAGTATAAAATAATGGTTTAAGTGGTTACACAGATGCTTTCCCGGTTTGAATGGGTTAAGAAAAGTTGTTACCTACAGATATATTTCTCTGACCACATCAGTGACCTTGTGTTTAATGTGTCCGCCCTGAGATTTGGAGGTCTGGGTTCGATCCCCTAGCCGGGTGATACCAAAGACTATAAAATGGATCCCAATGGCTCCCTGCTTAGCACTCAATATCAAGGGTTGGATTGGGGGTAAGTCCCAGCAACATACAGTACTAGCGTCATGTCCAGGGGGTGTACTTGAACATCATGGCTGGGGGATGTTCTTGTCATCCCCCAGCCATCAAGCCACCCCACGCTACAGAAACAGTAGATAGCTCCTGCCCTATGGGCTTCATGGCTCGGGAACAGTTAGGTCCCAAGGCTACTAACCTACTGTCAAACAGTAATCTCAGCCCACTGTATATCCATGGTGCTGTAATGGCCGTCTGTCTGTCTCTCTCGTCTCTCGCTCTCTCTTTCATTCTGTGTTTCTATTTCTAATGTATTTGGATCCAAATAGAACTATTGAGGGACGTAAATGTTGCTGCGGTGGGTCAACAATTTACTGCAGATGGTCATGAATGAAACCATTGCAGGAACACAGGGAAATGGCCAGAAATCCAACAAGGGCAGGCGGGAGCAGGTCTTAGACCCATGCAGGGCTCTAGTTCCTGCAGTTCCCTTGGGCCCTTACTTCCACCTGACCTCTAAACCCTTCTCACCAGGACTGTCTGTACTACAGAAGGTTCTGGACACGGCGGCGGAGAGGAGCTGGCAGGTGACCTCGGTCAACGTGGAGACGATGACGGAGGCCTCCTTCCAGAAGGTGTTCCAGGACCTGGACAAGAGGAAGGAGGGACAGATCATCATCGACTGTGAGACCGAGAGGCTCACCGGCATCCTCAAAAAGGTAAAGGAAAGCTTTTCACTGCTTGTTGTTGCCTGGGTGGTATTTATTTACCTAGGTATGTGGCACTCCAACTATGCATTTATACTTTACCTTTTACTGCCATTTCTTTTATTGTCTCCGCCAGGCCGAAAGGCATGGCGAGAGAGTATGTTTTCGCCCCTGTCCGTCCGTCCGTCCGTCTGCTTTTTACAGCGCCACCAGGAGGCCGACTTATGTCAAATACATTTTTGGATATTAATCCTTCAGATTTTATCCAAACATCACGCAAATCGGTACACAGTATCTCTATAGTCATGTGATCAAGACGCATCTGTCCGATATTTCATATTCCATCCTGATTGGCTAAGGTTGACTTCCAAAGTTTGCAGGATTGGTCCGTTTTGAACAAAATGTCTGAAATCATGAACGCGGCGTGCGATTTCCGTGAAAATTTGCACGCACATTCCCACTAGGCCGAGGAAGAAATGCCACCCTTTCACATTGGCCTATTATAGCGCCACCAGGAGGCCACAATAACTTACCTGACCTGGCGGAGACCTGTGCTCCGAGGAGCACTTTTTCTAGTTTTAGAAGTCAGTCCACATACCCTACCTTGAAGCATTTATTGTTTCAATCGTATTTATTATTTTCCAGACATGACATCACGCCTCGAGTCGAAATTTATAAAGCACATTTAATCTTTTCACAAAGGCACAGTGCCAGGGTTATGCAGGTGCTTATCAGATGAACAAAGGAGGGAGGATAGAAGGGAGAAAAGAAGGATAAAAAAGAGAAAGCAGTGAATCAGCCAAACGGTCCGCTCTAGTGTTTAGTCTCCTGGAGCATCAAAGGACAGGAGAGACAAATAACATGGCGCTGACATTCAGAGACGGCGTTTCGCCAGTGACAGGATCTGCACTTACTCACCACTGTACTGCCTTAGGATCCTGGCAAACACACACACACACACACACACACACACACACACACACACACACACACACACACACACACACACACACACACACACACACACACACACACACACACACACTGCTCCCAAGTCTGTAGCTGGCACAGGGTGAGTGTTATTGATGGCCTGGTGTCCACAGTTAAGGTTATTGCATCAGTTTTCACCAGTTTACAGGAGCTGAGCCTGAGAAGTTCTGCTATCAGACAGCAACCATCCATCACACACATCTGCTCCATGCATGTACGCGCGCACACACACACACACACACACACACACACACACACACACACACACACACATCTGCATGCATGTACGTGCACACATGCACACATACACATACACATACACATACACATACACATACACATACACATACACATACACATACACATACACATACACATACACATACACATACTGTACACCAGCCTCCATGACCCCCAAATTGTATTTGGCCCCGGACATTATTCAACATTATGGTCTTTCTGTCTGTCTGTCTGTCTGTCTGTCTGTCTGTCTCTCTGTCTCTCTGTCTCTCTGTCTCTCAGGCACAGTCTGCCAGGGACAAGATTTGCGTTTAAAAAATATTCCACATCTATCACATTTCTTTTTCAAGATTCTCTTGAAAATAGCAGATAGCATCTATTTTCAAATAGCCGATTTATACAGGGTTAAAGTGGTATTTTGATGCTACATTTAATCATTTTGCTGGGGTTTGCCCGTACCCCACTTTGAGAACCACTTCTCTAAACTGCTGTAGAGACTCCAGTGTTCATCTGGTACCAGAACACAGATCTTCTTCAGATAACACCACTGAGGGCATCATGTTCTACTCTCTACTAGATACAGAGCATCCACATCCGCATGCCACATGAAGAACAGACTGATCTCGTGGTTGAAGTCAAATGGACCCACTGTTAGGCTGAAACCAATGTTTTTTTTACAAATATTTAAAAACACAAGCCTTATCTTATACATTCAGAAAAGGCAACATTTGCACTTTGCACACCATAGGGAGGTCGGATTGAAAGTGGTTGACCAATTAAATGTATTAGAGCTTGTGACTAAGAAATAATCTCACAATAACATTACAGTAGATTAATTGGAAGAGGTTTGACTTTTTTTCATTTCATGAAAATGAACAGTTTTGGACATTTCCACTGACAGCTAAAATTTGTAAAATGTTCCTCCGAGACAAACATTTCAGAGTTTCATCATGCCATTTTTTATCATGTAAGCACCATGAAGCTGATGTGGATTGTACTTGTATGCTTCCCCTGCATCTCCATACAGCACACTGCAAAACCCTGAGTTCATTTAACTCTGAGGGTGTACAAATGGGCCATTTCAAAATGAACACCCATCTCAGGACTCAGGGTTTTACTGTGTAGATATTCCGAGCCCCAGGCAGAGCTTCAGGGCCTGCTGTGTGCTGGGGTCACCATTAATAACAAATGCCACCGTCTGCCACCCCCCCGAGCATCATTAAACACACACACACAAACACACACACGCACGCACGCGCGTATAGCCGGTCTGGGCCTACTTCTCAGCAGACCCTCGCTTTGACTCTTCGTTGTGTTGTGGGTTGATGGACAAGGGGACTCAGAGTTTCACTTTAGCCGAAACTGGTGGCGTATTTATTTCTCTGGACACAGTCTGGACGAAATAAACACAGAATAATGCTGCAGCATTAACACACAGGACGTCTGCAGCACACCAGTCTCCTCACAGGCTGCCATGTAACAAGTGAACGTGGCTAGTATGCCTTAGAAAATATTCAGATATAAAATCTGTCACAATAGTTCACAATACACAATTGCACTTGAAATGAATACACCACCGGTTAATTAATATTTTATGGACAAGTAAATAAAACAATAAAATAAACACACACAAAACTCATGGGAGCAACAGAAACATACCTGGACGAAATAAACACAGAATAATGCAGCAGCATTATGTTGACACAGGACGTCAACAGCACACCAGTCTGTGATGAAGGAAAGACGGCAATTAAGCATGCTGCATGCTGCTGTGTGAGTCCTCAAGTGCTGCTAAACAGTTTACTAGCAAAAAGTTTGCTAAAACACTCAAACCTTTGCAAAACAATTACACAGCAACAAAAAGAATTACATTATAACCTTGTTTCACCATTTATATTGTTTATATATTCTTAAACAACTTAAGAACAGAAATCTACCAAGAGCACAGGAGAAACTCACCTCCTCACAGGCTGCCATGTAACAAGTGAGAGAGGGAGAGCGCAGCAAAGGTAGATGACGTCACTACAAGAGGAAGAAGACAAAAAAAATAAAAACATGAAATAAGCTCCCAAAACAATCTATTGTAGAAAACATTACAAAATAAATGTGACAATAAATAATAGAATGTGAGGGATTTTTGGTGGAATGCATCCATGTGCACATGATCAAGCACACTCACTTTAAGCCAATTTTAATGTCATTTTTACATTTCAGCCGTTATTCTAATGAATCTGTTTGACTTCTCATATGAGGATTAAATGTGATCTCTGTTCTGCTGTTATCCTCATTATTCACTCTGTGAGGTCACAGGAAAAGCATGTAAAATGAATGTTCAACATTATGTTCTCTCTGTCTCTGTCTCTGTCTCTGTCTGTATCTCTATCTCTCTGTCTCTATCACCAACACTCTCTCTCACACACACAAGCACGCACACACACACACGCACGCACGCACGCACGCACATACATACATACTCATGAATTTTCTCTGTCTTTTTGTTCCAGATTGTTGAACAAGGCAAGAATGCGAAGGGTTATCATTACATCCTGAGTAATCTGGTAAGGACTCTGTCACATCAATAACACTGTTTGCGTTCACTGATTCCCTGCTGACGGAGACATTTCTCTTCACGACTCAGTTCACCTTCTACAGTCCCTTTTCGCTGCTACAAAAACATGGACTCCAGACGCTAAATGCTTCATTACCTTTATAGCGCACTGACAGCGCAAATCACCTGTCCTGCACGTATTAATTTAGTCCCAAGCTGCTTCGTTTTATTTCTTTAATACCCTCCCCCAATACACCTGCATGTGTATGCACACGCACGCACGCACGCACGCACGCACGCGCGCGCGCACACACACACACACACACACACACACACACACACACACACACACACACACACACACACACACACACACACACACACACACACACACACACACACACACACACACACACACACACACACACACACACACACACACACACACACACACACACACACAATAGAACAGAACAGAACAGAACAGGTGAGTCTGATTATATGTGAGAGGAGACAGAAGCTTGTCTATAGAAAGGAGTCCAGAGCTGCAGTGAGGCAGACAGACACATAAAGGTCAGACACTAATATGCAATAGCTCTCTTTGTTCGCTGCCATTTTCCCATTATGTCACGTGGTATTTTGGCAGCTCTAGCAGCATTTAGGCTCACTAAAATAGCCAAATGAAGGGAACATTGATAGGAAGAGAAGCGACGAATTTCACTGCTGCAGATTTTAGATCCCCCTCCTGTCTGGACAGTTTGCTTCATACATTTTTAAATGATAAAGCGTGGACAGCAATAAATGCTAATGACCAAAACAGCCACAATAATGTGTAATGACTCCATTAAGAGTCCTGTGCGAGAATGTCTTTCCCCCTATTTCTTTTTTCTTTGGCTTTTTGTAAACCTCATTTACTTTGTGTGTGTGTGTGTGTGTGTGTGTGTGTGTGTGTGTGTGTGTGTGTGTGTGTGTGTGTGTGTGTGTGTGTGTGTGATATCAGGGACATAAGCAAATCAGGGCTTCATGGAATGTTTCCTATTCTTCTAAGCATCAGGAAAGACCGGTTTCTATAGTAACCTGTACAGCTCACTGCACTGCATTAACTGGAACAGCAGAGACAAAAAAAAAAAGACTTTCCGCTCAGCTGAGAAATAAAGACACCTGGCAGCACACATAATAGAGAGACTAAGGAGAGAAGGGTGAATGAGGGAGGGAGTGGGTGAGGCTGAGGGGCAAAGAGGGTCTTGTTTTCATTTCTGTTCTTAGGTTGTCTTTCTTTTCCAGCTGCCACCTGCCTCTATCTGTCACAGTGCAGTGATTGATATAAAGTTGTGGAAAGTGGGACTTTCACTTCACTGCCAGGCATCTTCATCTGTCTCCACTTTGTCTCTGGGCTGGAAGAGAAAGACACATACATTTAGCTCACCAAGCAATTTCTTTACCAACGTCGCAGCTACAAGGCTGATGGACGTTGTGTCGCAACACGAAAACTCATGTATTGAAACAATATATAGGCTACTGTATGGAAGTAATAAGAGAAGGTAGTAGTGGCTTCTCTCTCTGGCACAGCACTAGTCCATGTAACAATAGACAGCTCAGAGACACCTTAACAGTAAATTACTCCATTCTCCTTCCAGGACCTTCCACCACCCCTCCATTGTTCCTGGTGAATCCAGGTGAACCAAGGAAGCTAACTGAAGGCTATGCGGTTTAGATGGAATAATTCCTGCAGAGATCACTTCACTGTTCTCCTGGCAACATGAAATGTAGTTCTCATTCTCACCCCTCTCGCCCTCAAGAAAGATGGAAATGAAACCTCTGTGGAATAACCCCCCTTAGAGAAGGAGAGAGATTTGTCGTTTTCATTAAGTGTTTGACCCTCACACTCTTCCTGTCACAGCTAAAAGGTTTTAGAATGTAGCACACAGTACAGAACACTGCTCTGTACATTCATACAAATGGGAGAGCTCTTGTTCCATACAATTTAACTTGAAAATGTGACAACGAATAATCTGATTAATAAAGACAAACTGGAGAAGGAAAGCAACGGTACTATTTTATAAAAGCAAGAAAATAACTGTGCTTTTCTGGAGCTTACTGCTCTTGGTGCCTGTTTGCCTGGGGGAAATACAGTAGATGCTGTGAAGCTTACCGCCCTTGGTCTTGTGGATGCGGAACCACTTGCCATGTGGTAGCATCTGTCTGTGGTTGGGTTGGCTTGGATCTTTGATAATCCTACAGGCTTTGCCTACGGGCCATTGTGTGTGTGTGTGTGTGTGTGTGTGTGTGTGTGTGCGTGTGCGTGAGTGTTTATCTCTTCATATATCTTGTCTGTGTGCTTCAGGGTTTCGTGGACATTGATTTGACAGACCTAAGGAAGGGTGGAGCCAACATAACAGGTTTCCAGCTGGTCAACAACTCGGCGCCAGAGGTCAGCCGTGTGATCCAGCAGTGGATGGACTTTGACAGCAAAAATGACAAAGTGCCCAAGAGAAGCCTGAAGGTATCTCATCCACCTCTCTACGGGGTTTCAATCGTTCTATTGACTAGCAGTTAACCGATGTTCGCCACTTCTCCATCGTGCTATATCACCCTCAATCACCCCCAAAAAATAGCATTTTGCTCACTAAATCTACGTTCAGTTATTACACCTCTGCACTCCGTGAATTGAATTTGCCTACCACTCCTAGATATCCTTATACTAGGGTCACCATTCTTCTCGCATTACGTGTAAACCCTGGTTTCTATTTACTGCTAAATGCTCAGATCCAGTCTAGAGCCCACCTACCGTATGCAGGAATTTACAAAGACGTATGCACCCACACAGGGCCGTTTCCATGTCCTCTCTAAACAGGATGGCTAGCAAAGTGCTTAGCCTTATAGAGGCCTGCGTGAACTCACCGTGGAGTAGCCTCATGAGCTAGAAACATTTTGTAACTGAGATTTCAATATCAATATAATGAACAAACCTTTAGTTTGAACCAAATCAGACGTTTGGGGCCAGCCCTAATAGGAAGGAAGTGATGAATTCCTTATGTAAAGTGTTATTCGCTGTTGTGTCTCTGCAGTACACAGGTGCTCTGACTTACGACGGGGTGAAAGTCATGTCGACGGCGTTCCAGAACCTGAGGAGACAGAGGATAGATATCTCCCGTAGGGGCAACGCTGGAGAATGTCTGGCCAACCCACCTGCTCCCTGGGGACAAGGCATTGACATCCAGAGAGCACTACAGCAGGTCACTACACACACACACACACACACACACACACACACACACACACACACACACACACACACACACACACACACACACACACACACACACACACACACACACGTGGACATACAGTAGGAATACAATCATACACATCAATGCACAAACATAGATATTTATATGGACACTTGCACACCTCTACGTATGTATCAGAATCACAACTTTATTGTCACATCACAGGTTTACAGGTGTAAAACAGAAAGTGAAATTTGTTTTTGTGCAAGCTCCATCATTCTTCTTATTTCCATAAAAGAAAAAGAAGGAGGGCAAGGGGAAGAGAGTGAGAGATCAACAAAAAAATAACATTTTATCTACACTAGTCCATACCCTGTCGACGCATCCGTGGGGGGATATGCGCACATGATCTGGCAATCCGGGAGCCATTCATCCCATAGCTCGCGGGGCCATCCCACAGCTGGGCAGCCGTAACCATGGCGACATTCTTTTACATAAAAACGTGAATAAACAGCTGACAGTTGGGGAAATCGAAAAACGGGCTTCGCAGTTCCGTGCACATGGTCGCATGGGTAATGGTCAATGGCTGTGTGCAATTTCAGATCAATAGCTCCAGCCACTGAGGAGAACCGGGAAGAACAATTTTGGTCTCACCACCACCCTACCTCACAGAGCTTTGTCAAATTATAGGAGGATGATTGATTGATTGAATGTTTTATTAAGCAAAACATGTAAAACAGCACAATTACATAAAAAATACTTTGACTAAAAGGTCCGTCCAAAAAAGTCCTTGCGGTCTTGTTTCCATTGAGGTCTTTGGTATTTACACATAGTATATCTAACCAGTGTGTTAAATACCTGAGGTAAGACATAAGATGCGTGAGCATAGCAGCAGATATATACTGTACATGATATGCTATGGACATTAGTTAAGGTGCGAGAGTAATACAAATCAGTGCGTTGTACATGGAATTAAGGTGTGTCCACGCATGTCGATCGCATAGTCCACAGGTAGGTAGCTGTCACTGGTATAATCCACAGGTAGGTCCGTGAGTAAGAGCAAAACAAGCTGTTCATGAACCTGGTGGTGTTGCCCTTGACACTGCGGTAGGCCTCATGCCCTGCTGCGGTCGTTGTAGGGGTATGAACAGTTTGTGGCTAGGGTGGTCCTTGATGTCCTCTTCTTGTACATCCTGTAGTGTGGGAAGCTCGCCTCCCATTATGCGCTCTGCCGACCACACCACTCGCTGTAGGTTTTTCTTTTCTCGGGCAGTACAGTTTCCGTACCAGGCTGTAACGCGCTTTCAACAGAGCTGTTGTGGTTCAGCCTGGGGATGCGGGGTCCTACTCTGAACATATTCAGGCGGCAAAACCAATACAGCCGCAGCTGAGCCTTTTTCCCTCACATGTGTGGTGCGTGTGTCCCATTTGAGCTCCTCCTCGATGTGTGCTCCAAAGAGCAAAGCACCACATACACAAAGACATGTGTGTATTAAATATGTCTTGTCATGTGTCTTTTAAATATTAATTTTATATTATCATTAAAATGTTAGTGTAATGCCAATTATTTGGGGCCCACTTGAAGTACCCTCACGCCCTGGCCCTGGCCCACAGGTTGAGAACCAGTGGGCTACATCACACACAAACACACGCAGGCACACATGCAAATACATAAAGCCATGCGTGCATTCATGCAAGTGTTTGAGTGGCACATTGACTAACAGTTCCTGAACCAGGGCTGGCTGAACAAATGAGGTCTCGTTCTGTCGCATAAAGTTCACATTAAGTCCCTGCAGAGCTCACCAGTATCGAATGTGACATCACTGCTAGTAAACAAAACCTGCAGGCAATAAGCCTTGCCCCTGAGCATCATGGGATATGGCATCAACATTTGAGCGCAGTGATGCAATGTTTGGACCAGCCAGACTACTTAATGTAATAGCGAGGCACTCTCCCCAACATTTCACATGGATGTGGAAACATACTTGCCCACTGTAGAGTAGAGTTTCACTTCAGTTCTTCTGTGTGTGTGTGTGTGTGTGTGTGTGTGTGTGTGTGTGTGTGTGTGTGTGTGTGTGTGTGTGTTGTGTGTTGTGTGTGTTGTGTGTGTGCACGCTTGCGCGCGCCCGTGCATGTGTGCGTGTAGCCTGAGGCTTTGTCTGTGGAAAGGACTGGTCAATGTAACCATCTGCCGGGGGGTAGACTGGAGATTGAAGCTGCTCTCGCTCAATTAACTCTCTCACACAGCCAAGAAAAACACTGCAGTGTACACACACACACACACACACACACACACACACACACACACACACACACACACACACACACACCGTCTGTTATTCACTTCCGTATAGCACACACTTTCACAAATAAATGAACACTATGCAAACACATTCAACCCAAGCTAAACAACGCAATGGCGTGTAAACAGTTGACACATAAATGTTCTGCTGCTGGTTGATGGAACATTAATCTCATGCATGATGAGATGAGTTGCTCTTTCCGCTCTGGGTGTCACAGTGACTCCAGAGAAGAGTCACTGATGCCATGTGTTTGTCTCCCTTCACAGGTCCGTATCGACGGGCTGACGGGTCACATCCAGTTCAATGAGAGAGGCCGCAGGACCAACTACACTGTCAGCGTTATGGAACTGGCCCCCTCTGGACCCAAGAAGGTGAGTCTGCTGTCTGGGCTGTGAGGTGACAGAAACAGACAGATTATTTATTTGAATTGGCTTGGATCATTTGGGTGGATGAAGTCTAGTATATTCATCAATATTGCTGTTTCCCTACTTTAATGATGAGTCCTGTTTGCTGTAGGTGGGCTACTGGAATGAAGACGAGAAGTATGTGAGCACAGCGGCCATGAGAGGCAGCAATGACACATATGGACTCCAGAACAGGACCTACATCGTCACCACTATCCTGGTGAGTCTGTGTGGGTTGTCCTCCAATGTAACGACCTGAGATTGTGAGGTACTGAGGGAGATAAAAAGAGACAGAGAGACAGAGAGAAAGTGAGTGACATAGATATTATTTTAAATTGATACAGGGTATTTCACGCTGAATAGATTGAATCCCGTGAAATGACATGGACGTTCTAACTTTCCAGAGATTGACATGGATCAGCATGTTCATATTCCTGCCATCCTATTGTCTATACTCAACCCAAATACCAATGAGTGATTCTTTCCACAAATACAGAATTTATTAAAGTGGATACAGCCTGTACAGCAGGCCTGGTGCTGATACTGCCTCAGGGTATATACACACGTATGTAGGTGGCACTGTATATGTTGTATACAGTATACTAGGTGCATACTGTATGCAGGTGGTAATGAGAGATACAGCAGTGGTCTGTGGAGACAGATTGGTCACCACAAATGCACAAAACACACAGCACAAATGTACCCACACACACACTCACACTTTTTTCCCTCTTTTAACAATTATTTTGACCCGTTTTCTCCCCAGTTTTGTCGTTATGCCAATGAATTCCTCCCCAAACATGTCTGTGTTCCCACTGCTGCCTACTTTGCAAGCATAGTCAAATATTTAGATATTTAAAATACACAGTAAAATCAGTGTACAGTATACAATCCTGTTTCACTATTTGTTTAGGCAAGGAACCTGGGAGTTTATTGAGAAATTATCATTCACTAACACACATAGATCTTCTGAAATGTTACACAAATACACAAAAAAATCCCAATTTCCTTTATTTTCTCTTCTTCTTTTTTTGTGCGTCTACCAGGTGGGGTATTTCTACACATAGTCAGGCATGTGTAGCATAGGGGAATCTGTAAATGCATGTGTGTTGTGTGTGTATGAAATTATTATTTGTGTGTATCTCGGGCAGGGCTTAATAATCTAGCACATTGTCACTGGGACTCTGTAACTGTGAGCATGCATGTTTGTACCTATTTAAGTGTGTGTGTGTGTGTGTGTGTGTGTGTGTGTGTGTGTGTGTGTGTGTGTGTGTGTGTGTGTGTGTGTGTGTGTGTGTGTCATATGGTTGAGTTACCAGCGGTCTCAGTGGAGCAGTTAGAGGTCAGCAAGAGAGTGAGTGCACATTGTATGCCATGCCGTGCGTGCGCCATGCGTGTGTGTGTGTGTGCACGCAACCTTTCTCTCTGCTGTTTCCCTGGGTCCGTGTTCCTCTGCCAGGTGACCCATAGCAGCCGTATGTAACCATGATTACCTTCCTCTCAACCGTAACCCACAGGAGGGCTGCTCATCTTAACACCATCATGAAATATGGAAGTAGGATTTGCTGTGCTCACTGTAGTCTTAGCTTTATGTAACTCTGCCAATTGTAACGACCTGAGGGAACTGGGGCCTCCGTGGTTCGATAGTGGCCAATTCAAAACTGACCTGCTTGAATCCCACTTCCAATGCACTATTCACTTCTTGGCTGCTTGCCGTTGATTTATCTGTTGACAGTTGGAACATCGAAATATTCTGAGAGAACAATGGGTGAGTGGAGAGAGAGAGAGAGAGAGACAAAGAAGGAAAAAATGCCCCAGGTTTCATGTCAGCTGTAATTGTTGTGTGTGTGTGTGTGTGTGTGTGTGTGTGTGTGTGTGTGTGTGTGTGTGTGTGTGTGTGTGTGTGTGTGTGTGTGTGTGTGTGTGTGTGTGTGTGTGTGTGTGTGTGTGTGTGTGTGTGTGTGTGTGTGTGTGTGTGTGTGTGTGTGCACCTGATGCCTGCTCATAATGAGCAGATTTAAACACCCTTTGTTGCTGAATAGCATATACTTGCCAGGCATAAAGGTATAATGACATCTTGTAATTGTATACTGTATAATGATCTCTTCTGTCAATTTGAATTCATGCTCACCCAGTTACTGTTATTTCTATTTATTTTCTGTCAGAAGCCTCAGCTGCTCAAAAAGGATAGTTCTGATCTTTGTGCCTTGATGGCATTATGTATTAAACACATGCTGAATGCCATCATGTCATTTAAGTTCATGCAACTTAACCACATACTTAAACTTTATTGTTCACTATAAATCTGTCACTGACTTTATTACATCATAACTTCACCCTGCTGCTGAAACTGGTTAATACCTATCAGAAGATACAGCATATTAAATGTCAGCATTTTCAGCTCAATGAAATTAAGAGTCAAGTACTGTGTGCAGTAATGTTATATATGTGGTGCATTATGACTGGTCAAGCTATTTCAGTATTACAATGAAACACTTTACAACCAGCAGGGGGTGCATACAAAGAATATTTTTTTTGGCACACGGGACAGTCACACTGTAAAGTCATGAGTGTTAATTTAACTTAAGATTGTCGGGTCCATTTGTACACACTCAGGGCTTATTTTGGCAACACATGGCACAAGGCGTGGAGCGCAGACGCAATTTGTGTTGTGGGTGTGTCCGCGGCAATTTCACTAGTTGTGTGATGGTGAGCGCAAACACGAGCGCACCGTGGCATTACCGAGTGGTGTTAAGCTTTTTAATTAGTCTTGGATGTGTTTATAGTGCTACGTTAATTGAAACAATCGGAGTGTCTATACCCACTCCCTTTAAGAGAAGCTGTGCGTCAGCTAGGCGCACTTGTTATTTAGATAGTGCTATTTGTTTAAACACTGGAGCGCATGATGCCCGCTGATGTGTTGAGGTTGTTGGAATACTCATGGTTGAAACTAGGTTACAGTGTGTAATTTAATTATGTTACCGTGCCCGCATGAGATCTTATATTTGTTGTTTGAGCGTGGTATCCGTGTGGACGGTTGTGTTCTTGAGTGTGCCTGTGGGCTGTGTGCGTCATGGCACTGGCACACAGAGCGATCAGTTACGCACAGCAATATGCTGCTGTGGAAAAGTAAAAGTGTGGGACCATCTAGCAGTAAACACATCCATGATATCTTGACATATCAACTTAATAATCACTTGCTCATTCTCGGTTACGTTCTTCTTCATTTAAACCACAAATTCAAGCACGAGACAAGGCGTCCTTTTGTCTGAGCTTTATGATCATCTGTTAATTGCTGTCCATTGAGCAGAGACAGATAAAGAAACCAGGACGCATAGTTCACGTCATTCATGATGAGAGGTGTTATGAAGAGATATTCTATCAGTAATAATTTGTAGAATAAACATCTATTTGTATGCCTTTCTCTCTCCTCATGGCTTAGTCTCCTTGCAAAGAAAACGGCACTTAGCAGTATATTGATAATATGGGCCAGATTAATTATTTTTTAACCTTAACTCTCTCAGTGCCACGCCCCGAGATATCCCGAGTTTTTCCCGAGTACCCTCCGTGCCAGCACGAGAAATCCCGAGTTTTTACTTTTGACTGTGGTCGTGCTATTCTGTTTATTTTTCATGATCACTTTCGCTTCCTGACTCCTTCAGACTCACTGGGTTCCGGTTTCATGACGCAGATTCCGTTTCCGGTTCGAATTTTTTTCCCGCGGTCATTTTCGGCCAGAATAGGGAAAGTCACGGTTTTTCACACGATATAAAATACGAACGGAGAGGTCCACGTCTACTCTCTTTGGTCTGGGTGACGATCAGTCATCGTAGTCGTGTATCGCATCGTAATTTAGCCCGATCAACGATTGTCAAAAATGTCAACATCCGGTTATGACCGGATGTGACGTGAGCCTGTTTGGGAGGGGGCGAGTGAGCCAGCGAGGTCATCAATGTGTCGATTTGTTGCTCTCTACTGGTAGAACTGTATTATGGGTTTAAACACCCAATCAGATAATTTATTTGAATGAAAAATTACAAAATTAAAAAATAAAAAAAAACGCAAATTGCTGGCACTGGGGGAGTACTTTATGAAAAAACTCTTGGCACTGAGAGAGTTAATGTGGAGTTCCTCAGAAATGGCATCTACCACATTGAACATGAGTGTGATTTCGGATGGATTCTGATTTAAAACGGTAGACCAGATGCCATGCTGCTTGGTCCTAAATAATTCACGTCTTCCTCTTGTAGCTTACGTAATAGCTCCTCATGCCCAATAGACATCTGTCTGTGATATCTTTTTTTTTCTTCTTTTTTTAAAATTAGAGTAGCCAATACTTTTTTAAACCCCTTTTTCTCCCCAATTTAGTCGATATGCCAAGTGATTCCTCCCCACATAAATGTCTGTGTTGTCACTGCTGTCGTATCCTACTGACTCACCTGCCAGTGAGGAGCCCCCACCAGGAAGACGTAGAGCCTTCGTGCTACTCCTCCCGCCCAACACTCCCCGCTGACAGGTGCCGCCCCCAGCCCGTAGGAGTACATGCAATGACCAATATCACCCTCCCCCCGTTCGGCTTCCCTCCCCCGAACACGGGCCAATTGTGTTCGCTCGGCGTGTCCCAGCTAAAGTAGATCAATCACAGCACCTGTCTGTGATCATCATATCTTGACGTATCAACTTAATATTCACATGCACTCTTACTCTTTGTTGATGGTTAACATCTTCTACGTCTATAGAAGCAAGCAATATTTACACCATTACAGCAGACTGCTCAGTTTAATGTCTGCTAATGGAATGTTAGCCCTACATCAAATATGTAGAGTCAGTGTTGACAATTGTGATGTGTCCCTTTTAATATGGATGAATATAGGAGATAATTCACACCTTATCTTATCCCTCCCTGTTGCAGGAGTCCCCATATGTGATGTTGAAGAAAAACCATGAGCAACTGGGGGGGAACGATAAGTACGAGGGCTACATTGTGGAGCTGGCCGCAGAGATAGCCAAGCATGTGGGCTACCACTACAAACTGAAGGTTGTCTCCGATGGCAAGTACGGAGCCAAAGACCCAGAAACCAAGATGTGGAACGGCATGGTGGGAGAACTGGTGTATGGGGTGAGTGAGCCCTTAATGTGTTGGCCTTGAGTTACAGTAGATCCATCACAGCGAATATATTCAGACAGAACTTGTGAAAAAAAAGGAAATGTGAATTAGGCATGTTCCTATCCACTACTGTAATGCAAATATTCATCGAGATTTTGTGTGTGTGTGTGTGTGCGTGTGCGTGTGCGTGTGCGTGTGCGTGTGTGCGTGCGTGTGCGTGCGCGCGTGTGTGTGTGTGTGTGTGTCCTTCCCTCAGAGAGCCGATGTGGCGGTGGCTCCTCTGACCATCACTTTAGTTCGTGAACAGGTGATTGACTTCTCCAAACCCTATATGTCTTTGGGGATCTCCATCATGATCAAGAAACCCACCAAGTCCAAACCGGGGGTGTTCTCCTTCCTGGACCCTCTGGCCTATGAGATCTGGATGTGCATTGTGTTCGCCTACATCGGCGTCAGCGTGGTTCTGTTCCTGGTCAGCCGTTTCAGCCCGTACGAGTGGCACGCCGAGGACTATGAGGATGGGGCCGACCCACAGTCGCCCACCCAGCCCTCGGCCTCAAATGGGGTCCAGACAGGCCAACCGGGTGGCCAGGCAAACCCCAACCAGCAGAGCCCGGAGCAGACA
This sequence comes from Gymnoscopelus braueri, assembly GCF_963280865.1. Lineage (NCBI taxonomy): Eukaryota > Metazoa > Chordata > Actinopteri > Myctophiformes > Myctophidae > Gymnoscopelus > Gymnoscopelus braueri. Next base: position 16,878,828 of record NC_137622.1, read on the forward strand.
AATGAGTTTGGCATCTTCAACTCCCTGTGGTTCTCCCTGGGAGCATTCATGCAGCAGGGCTGTGACATCTCCCCAAGGTAAGCAGACGACAAGGACACAAGGCTTATTTATCATCACATACAGCACAGAACTGCTTTTTCTCTGCTGCTGACTGCACTGCCAAGAGTTCAATTTGTTGTTTTCTTGTTGCAGTCAGGCTGGGCTTTGTTTGTGGGGAGATGTACATCTTTATTGGCTGGTTGTCGTTCATCATTCCCCTGCCTTCGGGTTCTCCCTTTGGCCAGTACTAGTCCTGAACTTTTACATAGAAGGTTTTTTTTTAAACAAAGTATTTGTTCGTTCCGTAGACCAGATCATCCGTAGACCAGATCATCAAATGGACCCGTTAGGGTCCATTTGGTTTCATTTTACGCTCTCAAGATTTAAATTATTGTTAAACATCTGCATTACTTAATGAAAGAACTGTTATTTTGATCAACGTTTGCCTGTTGTCTCCTAATGGTACCACATCAATGCAGCATGGATAACAAAATATTCTAAGTTTTGGGTCTGAGAGTCTGAATCTCATCAAACAGTGGTCCGTGGCTCAAATGCTGAATAAATAATGGACCTTGATATGGAAAGGGTTGAAAAAAACACTGATCTACAGTATACTTTTGTATTATCTTCAAAACTTCTGGGGAACGTAGGGTATGTGGTAAAAGTCAGACTCTTGAAGGACTCTTGTCGAGGATCCCAGTGTGGGGATGGAGCAGTACAGTGTCTTATCACTCCCCTGGAGCGCTCTCCTGAGCTCTGTTATATAGAAGCACCCTCAAAAAGGTCACCAATTAAAAAGCTCATTAATGTGTCTGAAATTAGAGTCACCGAGGGGTTGACTTTCTGGGCTTTCCAGAGGGACTTGAGAGTGAAGGGGAGAGGAGAATGTCAACATTAAAAGCCTGATCTTGAAACCAATGGAGATAGATTGGGTTATAATGGGGAGAGAGAGAGAGAGAGAGAGAGAGAGAGAGAGAGAGAGAGAGAGAGAGAGAGGGGAAAAAAATAGCAGATCTACAAGCTCATAGCTGTATATCTGCTATTTTTGAATAGCCAAAGAAATCTAAAATGACAGATGCTTTCCCCGGTCTTAATCGATTAAACATTATTTTGTCTACATGTATTATAGATATTAATTCATGTAACAGGGCTCACAGCGTGCCTAAAATTTACATTAGACAGTTAATTGAATGACTGTTATCCTTGTACTGAGACTGTACTGAGCCCATTCTGAAACCAGTGGGCATCGGGCGGCAGTGGATTAGGAGGTAGAGTGGCCTCTTGGGATTCGGAAGGTTTGATCCCTGGGTTACAGTAAAGTGTCCTTGATCAAGACCCTGAACCCCTAACTGCTCCCGACGAGCAGGTTGATGACTTGTATGGTTACCTCCGCCATCGGTGTGTGAATGGGTGAATACAATGCACATTGTAAAGCACTTTTGATAAATGTGCTATAATATTAGGGATGTGCGATATATCGGCCAACCGATGTATATCGGCAAACAAATGTATGCTATTAAGCACACACACACACACACACACACACACACACACACACACACACACACACACACACACACACACACACACACACACACACACACACACACACACACACACACACACACACACAGTGTAGGACAGTGGTTCTAAAAGTGGGATCCCCAGCTAAATGATGGGTAGTTAGGAACCAAATGGACCCTTATGGGTCTGTAACTCAGAGTGTACAAATCGAACCAAATGGACCCTTATATGAGTCTGTAACTCGGAGTGTACAAACCAAATGGACCCTTATGGGTCTGTAACTCAGAGTGTCCAAATGGAACCAATTGGTCACAATTTTCAATGATAGGCCTACTGGAGAAACTTTTCAATAGCAGACTAGATTCTTTTTTGGAAAGATTTAATGTAGCCTACTCTCATAGAGTCAATATGGTTTTAGAACTAACAGATCAACAGGCATTGATGGAATCCATTGAAAGAATCACAGATGCAATTGGAATATTAATTTACCTCAAAAAAGCTTTTGACACTATCTATCACAACATATTAATAAACAAATTTGGTATTAGAGGCATTGCAGTAGACTGGATTAAAACAAAGTTATTTGGACAGACGTCAACAGTTTGTGAAGCTGGGCAAATACAGCTCAAATCATTTGGACATTGCTTGTGGCGTCTCCCAGGGGTCAGTATTGGGGCCCAAGCCTTTTATTCTTTACATCAATGATATTTGCCAAGTTTCTAAGCTGCTGTCACTGGTACTTTTTGCAGTTGACACAAATGTTTTTTGCTCTGGGGATTATCCAGATGATAAAATAAAATAATTTGGAATAAACAGGCAGTGCTTTTTCAAATTCAGTGTTTACACCTGTTTTTCAGAATGGATAAAACTGTTTTTTTTTATAGATCATATCGACATTGGTTATATCGGTTATCGGCCATAACAGCAATATATTATATCGGATATCGATATCGGCTAAAATGTCTCATCGGTGCATCCCTATATAATATAGCACATATTTGCTATAATTTGCATTAAAACCGGGAACTCATCTGTGTAACCACTTAAACCATTATTTTATTGTTTGGCTATTCAGAAATAGCAGATATACAAGCTCGCTATGAGCTTGTAGATATGCTATTTTTGAAGCAAACATGTGTAACTCAAATCTTTGCTTCTAGGTGTTCCTGGAAAAATATATTTTCAGATGGGGGTCCGCAGCCAAATACATATCATTTTGGAGGTCCTTGACATGAAAAAGTTTCAGAAGTTTCAGAAAACTGTTAAGATTTAGAAGACATTTTGTAGAATCGGAACCTCAGGCCTTAATTTGTTAAATGCATTTTTTTTTCAAAAGGATTTTATTTGAGATTTTATTATTATTTATCTTATGTGATAAAATGTTACTTTTCTGAATTTCTGGTACAGTGAGAAGGTTTACTTGAAAGGCTTATGTCACTCTCCCCTTCACTGTCGTGCCACTGAGCAAGACATCAACGGGACTTCCTTGTTAAATAAATGAAAAATAGATACAAAAATATGTGTGTGTGAGAAGGTGAATATGAGGCATACATCGTAGTGCTTTGAGTGGTCGGAAGACTAGAAAAGCATTGAATTCAATCCACTTTTTTCCCTTCTACATTATGGAGTAAACAGTAGAGTAGGTAGCCAATTATTATTTTACACATTTTTCCTTCCAATTTAGTCGTTATGCCAAATACTCATAATAGTCGTTATGTACCTTACTGACTCACCTGCCAGTAAGGAGCCCCCACTGGGGGGATGTAGTGCCTCCATCCTACTCCTCCTCACCGTTCAACACCCCCTTGCTGACAGGTGCTGCCCCAGCCCATAGGAGTCACTATAGGGCAGCCACCCTCCCAGCCCGGCTTCCCTCACCCTAACACGGCCAATTGTATTGTCGGCCAAGCACCTAATTCCATTTACAATTTGCTGTCCATTTATCTTTATACAACTTTTGCTTTATGACATTCATGAAAAAACATATATTCTAAGCGTAAACATCTGTCTTACACAACTATCAGAAGGTAGGACATCTCTGTATGTCTTTTCTGTGTTCAGTACAGTGGTACAGGATTGTAGTGGCTGTCGCCTTGTTCATAGAGGCCTTCAACTGACATTTGCCATCTTCTGCCTGGAGACAGCATGCAGTGCTGCCTTTCCTGGGAAGATAAGGACTATTGTACTCAAGTACTGTTCTTTTCAAGATGTCCATCTGCAAAAACATCCTGGTACACCTTCCAGAAAGCGTTTCCAGGCGGGTTCACACCAATGATCCCTTCTCTACGGTTTCCAAACGTGTGTATGTGTTTGCATCGCTCTTTTTGTGTGTGTGTGTGTGTGTGTGTGTGTGTGTGTGTGTGTGTGTGTGTGTGTGTGTGTGTGTGTGTGTGTGTGTGTGTGTGTGTGTGTGTGTGTGTGTGTGTGTGTGTGTGTGTGTGTGTGTGTGTGTGTGTGTGTGTGTGTGTGTGTGTGTGTGTGTGTGCGTGCAAGCGATACCTTGCTGGGTGGACACACGGCAGTGACGGCACACATGGCCTTATCTTAACTGGAGCCATCTAGGGCTGTGTTTAAAGGAGACACAGAAGACATTGTATGTTGGTGGTGCTGCTGATATAGCCCATGTAGCTGCACTGTAGTGCACAGCATACAGGAGACAGTGAAAGGCTGTGTCAGAAAATGTTATTTGGTATGCCAAATTAGCATGTGAGAGTTTTTGTATGTCTGTCTGAACATTTTGTAGGTACTCAATCGTATGTGATAGCTCTAACTATACTGTAGGCAATGGGATTCTATATGGATAAGTACTCCAAACTATTTCACTCACCACTGTTGCTCTCACCGATGTATGTAGTGACCTGTAAGGGCTGAATATGCCCTCTGGTTGAATTTATCTGTTCACATATCCATGGTAACAGAAAGTCTGCCGTCTTCCATCACTTTCTGGAAGACTTCTGACAGTTTCTCCTTATCAGTAGCAGACTGTTTTGCCCTGTCACACAGAGTTTGCCGATGGGGTATAATGGAATCAGCGTCAACCGCACTGTGTTGCTCCAATGTTGATCAGTGTTTGGGCCACCTGGGTGAATCCTTTGCTGAAAATGGCTGCGTGTCAACACAGTCGTTCACAAACTTGGATTTAACATCCAGTGATATCCTTTTGCCGTCTCGACGGACGTAGGAGCTTAAGGTGTTTGTCTGACTTCGCTGGCTTGTTCTCCCTGGCTTGCACACACATGATGTACCATGTTTGATGCTCTGGTTTTGTGGCTATCATACATATAAACAGTGTTGCTGTACTTGACTCATCGTTAGATACTACTGTATGTCAAGCTGCAGCATGCTGAATGTTTACCCTGTATGAAGGGTGTGTGTGTGTGTGTGTTGGAAATCTTGAATACTGCTGGTTTTCTATTCTTGCAGACAAATTGACAGACTAATTTATACATGTGTTGTTGAAAGGTGAATGCAAGAGAATGCAGAGAGAAAAAAAATAACTAGTAACAATATGCTACTTTTGATTATAGCCTCAGGGGGTAATCACACTGAGATGCGTCGCTACAGTTCCCACCGCTTCAAAAAAGCCTTGGCAAAGCGCGGTGCGCCTGTGGAACATGATTGCGTGGGCAAATGGGCGGTCATGTGATTAACCGGAAAACTAATTGATTCAAGCATACGCTGAGCTTTTGCTATATGCTTATTTGAATAATGGGCGACCTTGAATGATATATTACTGCATAATTAAATACTGCTTTCATCTGCATTTGCTATTGCCCCACCGTTCCTACCACATCTATTGACATTAAAACAGGAAGGAAGTGGTTAATCATGGTAGTCCACATCTTGTTTGATCTAATTTGCTGAATGGGCCGACTATAATGACCAGAATAGGGACGCCAGGTTGAATGTGGTTGAGTCAGTCTGTGACTAAGTAATGCATTTGATCCATTGAATTACAGGTTATTTTTGTCCATTTCCTGAAAAGTAACGTGTTTTGACATACAAGGTTTCCACAAAACAGCGACGACATGTAAATGCGTTTAACAATGGACATGCACAGAAGAAAACAGAATGATCACATAGGGAAGAAGATAACTACCATGCAAATCTGAGAGAATGTATATCCCTTTATAAATTTAATACTAACATGATATTAAAACAGATTTATTGGAATGTAAATAGTATGGTAACTGTAGATAGATAGTCTCACATAAAAATAAATGTGGGAAAGGGTAAGAAGAAGCGGTGTGGGTTTGTAACTGAGAGAACAGAATGTTCATTCAGCAGTCTGTCAGCATCTCCATTTAGCCACATACATAACACCAAGGAACACGTTGAAACAACCACTTTGTCCTGGATTAATCAGCACACATGTTTAATTTGTGTGTGTGTGTGTGTGTGTGTGTGTGTGTGTGTGTGTGTGTGTGTGTGTGTGTGTGTGTGTGTGTGTGTGTGTGCGTGTGCGTGCGTATTTGCTGTTCTCCTTCTAAATGTCAGCAGCATCACTCAGGTCCTCTCATAAGCCATTCTGTCTTCTCACATCGCTCCACCTGTCCTCATTTACTGTCCTTGTCCTTTTTGCCTCTCTCTCTCTCTCTCTCTCTCTCTCTCTCTCTCTCTCTCTCTCTGTCTCTCGTTCTCTATATCCCCCTCTCTGCCACCCCCCCTTTCTCTGAATGTATTTCTGGAGGAATTGATCGTGTGCCATTTCCCCTCTCATCTCATTGGGATTTTATATCCCTTCTCTCTGTCCTTCATTATTTGTGTCTTAACCTTCCACACCTCGTAGTGGGACATGGATAATACTCATGCACACATACACAGGCACGTATCAATGTATGGAGAATGAAAGACCCAAAGTGGAAAAAAATAACATGTGACATTATGCGAGCATTGAGAAATGCCATGGGTGGCTCACCTCAGGTTGCCATATTACAGCAGATACATTATTCATTATTGAATGATTCTGACCGTCAGGCTGAGAAATTGCTGTTGTGGTAGGTAGACTGTAAATGACACACTTGATTTATTTCAGCCCAGCAGCATGGAACTGAAGACACACACATGCTCACGCGCACACACACGTTTGTATACTATACTTGTGAGGACATCAACATTTTAGGATGGTGATTTATAAGTAAGTATATAAGTATTACACATTTTATAATTAGTGATAAATTATATTATTAATTCTTCTTCTTCTTTTTGGGGCATTTTTAACCCTACCCCTGAAGCCGAAATTAGCCAATTCTACAAGCTCACAACGTGTTGTGCTGCGATGCTTGTAGATTGGCTATTGTCGGTGAGCGACACCCATGCGCCTAACCAAGTATAAGACAAAACTCTAACCGGTCCCTAACCGCTAAACCTATAGCCCCTAACCTCAACCTGAATATTTTCCTAATTGTCTTTTTTTAACTATATAAAACATGAATTTTGAACAGGAAAATTGTGTGTGTGTGTGTGTGTGTGTGTGTGTGTGTGTGTGTGTGTGTGTGTGTGTGTGTGTGTGTGTGTGTGTGTGTGTGTGTGTGTGTGTGTGTGTGTGTGTGTGTGTGTGTGTGTGTGTGTGTGTGTGTGTGTGTGTGTGTGTACACATACTGTAAAATGTATTACTGTTGCTTTCATTACATCACTCTCACACATGCACTCCGTAGTGCATCTATGTTCCAGAAGTTTGATTTCGTTAATTTAAACCAGCTGAGCTCTTTACTTTTTATTGTCTTAATATAAAACTGTTTCCCAGAGGGACTTGTTATAACCTTGCCTGCTTCACACAAAACTAATTGGAATCTGCAGTTTCTCAAGGAAGTTTCCTCCGTGTGAGAGAGGTGTGATGATCTTGAGTAATACATGCTGTACCTGTTGTCAGAGCGCGGTACCCGTTACCACAGTAATAATAACGTTACATATTACAATCAACGGGTTACTTATAAACGGGCACTGGCCTTCTCGGGAACGATTGAAGTCGGGAACGCTACAAGTTGGAAATGCATGCCCCACATGTTTTTGCAATACCCGTTGTACTTGTTTCCAGAGAACCCATTGTACCCCTATTCAGAGTACCCGGGGCTGTACCCACTATCAAACGACTCATAGACTAGGCTAAATATGGATATTGGTGCAGTGGCACAAACGTGACACAGATGGGTTGGGTTGGCCAATCAGGGAAGCCCCCTAAACGCAGAGATTTGCTGCGTCCTCCACAGACCTGTGGACCGACAGATACAGTCATTCGTGTTTTTTCGGTTCTGGACAACCGATCAGACCGAATTCCCCCTCTGCACTGCACACCTGGGTCATCTGTGACATGCACACAGACAGACACAGGTTTTGTGAATTCATAGAGATGTACATATGCCCAGCAGAGCCCTTAGATGCTCTTACACTGTCACTTAACTGTTCTAAAGGCTACAAAAAGGCATGGAGAAGCAGTTTTTAGCTATTAGGGCTGACCTTTGGAACAGCCTGCTGGAGAATCTACGGGTTTCTGAATCCATGGACATTTTTTAAAGAAATCTTACAACACTGTTCTGGCATTGCTTTTACCTAATAGGTTTTAGAAGTGCAAAGGAGGGAGGGGTAAAAGAGCGAGAGGAAGAAGAGAAGGAGTGAGTTGACCAATCTCCTCCTTTCAGCTCGTCTGGAGTGTTTGTCATGCCGAGTGCTGCCATGGCAACCTGAAGTGACACAGATCTTTTCGTACGGCGCTGCAGCTCTCAGCTCGAGTTAAATGCTCTGTCGTTGGAGTTTAACTGCACGCTACTTACACACACTTACGCACGCGCGCACTCATGCATGCATGGCTTGCGTGCACACACACACACACACACACACACACACACACACACACACACACACACACACACACACACACACACACACACACACACACACACACACACACACACACACACACACTCTGACCTCCCTCCACATACTGTATATGTACTCTGTGAGAGGCATCCATGAGAGACTCGAAGTAGAGCCACTGCTGTTTTGTGTAGAAAGGAGTCAGTTGAGTAGGTACAGACAGTACACAGGCATCCAGTAAGGATATGTCCTGTTCGCCTCCCCAGGGAGGTGTTCCAGCCCGAGGTGCAGGTGGGGGTATTATATCCCGGTGCTGGCCCGGGAATGCCTCGGGGTCCCGAGCTGGCTAATGTGGCCAGGGAAAGAGAAGTCTGGGATTCTCTGCTGGAACGGCTGCCTTTGCGTCTCCTCACAACGTTAACCATCATTAAAACTAGCTATCTCAATGTGTCCCTCACTAGAGTGACTTGCTGTGTGTGTGTGTGTGTGTGTGTGTGTGTGTGTGTGTGTGTGTGTGTGTGTGTGTGTGTGTGTGCGTGTGCGCGGGCAGACAGCGAGTGCTCTCCTTCCACCCAGTGGATCAGTGAGGTATTGCCAGGGTTTTCTCTGGGTTACTTGAGGGCAATACAGCCTGTCTCATCATTCACCCAGCGGCTTGTTAGAACCACAGATAGATACGCACCAACACTCTTTGCACACAGAGAATAGAGTGCGTGCGTGCGTGCGTGCGTGCGTGCGTGCGTGCGTGCGTGCGTGCGTGCGTGCGTGCGTGCGTGCGTGCGTGCGTGCGTGCGTGCGTGCGTGCGTGCGTGCGTGCGTGCGTGCGTGCGTGCGTGCGTGCGTGCGTGCGTGCGTGCGTGCGTGCGTGCGTGCGTGCGTGCGTGCGTGCGAGAGAGAGAGAGAGTAGCTGTTAGAGTAGCCACTACTCTGTTGACTGGCATTTTAAACACTATTTTGCACCATAGCGCTTTAGTGTACATTTTAGACGCTCACTTGGCTGAGTGTAATTGCCAGCCTTTGGCATACTGTACTTACTGCAGGCTGGAAAACAATATTACCATAATATTCTCACTTTAGCTGAAATGCATGGTAATACTAACCTTTCATGAGAAAGAAAGAGAGAAAGAGAAAAATAGAGACAAGTCTCAAGCCTTGACAATCTATTGTTGTGTTCTTAAGAAAAAGGCACTCAGCTGCATGCATTGTGTTACTGTGGCCTTGACGACGAAAGACTTGGCTCAAGAGTCGCTCACAATGGTTCCCTAACAATCAGTCTACCAACAAAGCAAACAAAAAGAGGACAAATAAACGTCATGTGTAATATACATTAGAGAGGAGAAAGACTGAATGTAGATGAAGAGACATACTCCATAAATACAGCCTCAGACCACAGACTCCAGTCAGGAAGGGTTCAACAGAACAGCTGTAGTCTCTGTTGGCATACATGTTTCCGTTGAACTTTAATTCAAATTGAATTGAAACTAGAAAAAGTGCTCCTCGGAGCACAAGTCTCCGCCAGGTCAGGTAGATTATTGTGGCCTCCTGGTGGCGCTATAATAGGCCAATGTGAAAAGGGTGGCAGTTCTTCCTCGGCCTAGTGGGAATGTGCGTGCAAAATTTCACGGAAATCGCACACTGCGTTCATGATTTGAGAAATTTTGTTCAAAAGGGACCCATCCTGCAAACTTTGGAAGCCAATGTTAGCCAAGTAGGATGGAATATGAAATATCGGACACATCCATCTTGATCACATGACTATAGAGATACTGTGTACCGATTTGCGTGACTTTTAGACAGAATCTGAAGGAGTAAGAGCAAAAAATCTGTTTTACAAAACTCAGCCTCCTGGTGGCGCTCTAAAAGGCATATGTGAAAAATGCAGGGCAAAGGTTTTTCCTTGGCCTCTAGGGAGTGACGCAGATCGGTGCAGTTATAGCTAAAAACATGAATTGGCCTGTTATAGCGCCACCATGTGGCTGATGTGAACGTTTTCAAGTGCCATTTCTTTCTGGGCCAAGTGGGAATCTCTGTGGAAGATTTCACGGAAATTGCATGCTGCGTGCATGATTTGAGGCATTTTGTTCCAAATGAACCAATCCTGCATACTTGGGAAGCCAGTTTTAGCCAATCAGGATGGAATATGGAAAATCAGACAGATCCGTGTTGATCACATGGCTATAGAGATACTGTGTACCGATTTACGTGTTTTTTGGACAAAATCTGTAGGAGTAATAGCAAAAAAAATGTTTTGCAAAATTCGGCCTCGTGGTGGCGCTATGACAGGCTGATCTGAAAAATGTGGGGCAGAGGTTCTGCTGTGGCATCCAGGGAGTGTGTGTGCGCAGTTTCACAGCGACAGGGCCAACGGTGGCGGAGATTAGCTGGTCGCAGACAGGACGGACACACACACACACACGGACGGACGGACGGACGGAGGGCAAAACATACTCTCTCGCCATGCCTTTCGGCCTGGCGGAGACAATAATTGTATAGTGGAGGGTCGCACAGTATAAGATCCAGGCAGTTATTTACCTGACAATAGTCAACTGATCTGCTCATTTGGATTGTCTTTGTATTGTGTGGATGTGCCGTGCGTGCGCGCCTACATGTGACCTACATGTTGCAGGCTACAGCACAGCTTTTGGGAATTCATTTATTTCCCTCTTTATTTCTGTTTCCACCGTTGATTTTCCCTCATCATAGTAATATATATGGTGAGTTGTTGATGTTTTAGTTTAGGTGGGAGATCTGCAGGCTTTGTATATGTGTTTTTCTTTTTTTTTTTGATTGAAAAGTTTATATTCAAAATAAACTTTTCAATCAAAAAAAATGAAAAAAACGTGTTTTTCTTTAAAACATTTTTTTATAATAATAATAATAATATTCGAATATCTGCCAATTTTTAAGACCAATATTCGAATATAATTTCTGAGGAAAGTTGACAGCCCTAGTGTGTGTGTGGCTGTGTGTGGCACAGTTAATGGTTTCCACTTACAAATATGATTACTTAACTCTTTGACTGCGGACGACGCGATAACGCGTCAAGTGCTACTTTGTCCAGTTGGCCGTCGACGCGTTCGACGCGCTGGACGCGCGTTCATTGTTTAATCTCTGATTGCGCTATGCTGCTTAATATTCAATGTTATTCTCGAGTTCCACTTACTTCACGGACATCTGCATCCGGTTTCATGACCTGGATTCCGTTTCCGGTTTTTGATTTTTTTCCCCAGTCATTTTCGTCCAAAATAGGTAAATAAACGGGTTTTCACACGGTATAACGGACAAACGGACAGGTTCTCTTCTATAATCTATGGTCTGGGTGACGATCAGTCATCGCCGTCGTGTATCACATCGTAATTTTCGCCGATCAAAACTATCTGGGACGACGTCACATCCGTTTTCATGTTTTTCCTTGTCTAATCTATCAAGAAGGGTGAGAGAGACCCAACGACCTGATCAAGCTGTCATGTGCTGCTCTCTAGTGGCGGATTTGTGCTGGGTCTTTAAATTATGTGTCCTTAAATTATTTTCATGAGAAAAATTCAAAATATAAAAATAAAAAAACACGAAAATTGCTGGCACTGGGGGAGTACTTTATGAAAATACTCTGGCAGTCAAAGAGTTAATAAATGATTATCATTATTATCACATTAATTAATCATCGGCAAGACATGAACTTGTAGTGTAGACAACTTGACTTGTACCTCGCTCTTATCATCCCTACTTTTGCCGTCTAAAAGCGCTGCCGTCTAAAATATGTGGAAAGGAAGTCGGGACTATAGTTTCACAAGACAAACTTTTCCAGAACTGATGTAAGAAGAGAACCAATCACATTGCAGGTCAGGTGGAGATTTACAGTGTGTTATGTGGTCAAAAAAGTGCAGTGACTTGATTTGATATTTGGTGTGTATTTTTATTTTGCTCAATTTATAACATGTTATGGGTATCTGCATTGTGCAGGCGGCACATACCCATGCTATGATACTACAGTGTAGATTGGGACCCCCAATACATTAAAATGGTTGAGTCCCTGGCATACGATTAACGCTTCTGAATTGTGTCTCATCAGAAGGCGCTGTATCCATCCATTAAGAACACATCTCCCAAATCAGCTTAGCAGAAACCTCTTGTCCTGTCCCCGATTTGTCTTAGAATCACACTATAATTAGACACAAATTTTCTCTCCCATTTAAACCTCTGTAATTCCTAATCCATTGTAATGTGGCCAGAACTGTCTCATTTTTTACACTTGCTAAAGCCATTAGTCGTGCTAATTAGCATATCGAAATAAAGGAGGCCGACCAGGGGAATGCTAATGAGAGTTAAGTGCTACACCCGAACCGGTCCTCAAGGAGATGAGGGTCGAGGTGGTCTGACTCTGACACTGAGATGTACAATGTCTGGATAATGTACAGTAATGTATTAGAAGACCGAACACTACACACACACACACACACACACACACACACACACACACACACACACACACACACACACACACACACACACACACACACACACACACACACACACACACACACACACACACACACACACACACACACACACACACTATACACAAACCTTCCTTCTGCTCCATACTAGTATGTACACACGATGCACAACTCCCATGAGGGTGCATGCCTGTACACACAGGCATGAGGCATGCTGATTCAACACATTTACACACATACACCTCATTATGCACAATCACGTTTATGACAGCACATTTACTGCTGCCGTTTCTATTGCTCTTAATTGTAATGCTCAGCAATAATTAATTGGCACAGTGAATAATAGATTAATCAGTGATTATTTACAAGGCTATGATGTTATACGGTCTTTGTTGTAATAATGCAACCTTGGTGAATGTCTCGTTAAGGTGTACGGTCTTCCTGCTGTAATGTATGAGAGGAGGAGAGAAGAGAGGGCGTTTAAACCATTCAATCCGGGAACGCATCTCTGTCATTTTAGATTTTTTTTGGCTTCTCTGTGCCGTGCTATGAGCTTGTAGATCTGCTATTTTTGAAAAACATTTGTGCAAATCTTTGAATATATATATTTTTAACTCAAAAAATATTTTGAGATGGGGGGGGGGGTCCGCCGACAAATACATATCATTTTGGGGGTCCTTGACATGAAATAAGTTTGAGAACCACTGATATAGTATTTTCCAAAAAAACTGTTAGGATTTAGAAGACATTTGTAGAATCCCCAGAAGCAAAGATTTGAGTTAAAAATGTTTAAAAAAAACATACATTCAAAGATTTGCACACATTTTCACGATTTTTCAAAAAAGAATTGCAGATCTACAAGCTTTGTAGCGCGGCACTCTGTGCCACGATATGGGCTTGTAGATATGCTGTTTTTGAATAGCCCAAAGTATAAAATAATGGTTATAGCAAAAAAATCTAAAATGACACAGTATGCGTTCTCAGATTGAATGAGTTAAAGAGTTTAAAGATGGACAAGCATGGATGATCAGATATCCTTCATGCAAGATGTCTCTCGGAACCTGAAAACTGCTGCAGATTGTAACACCATGAGACATAATGGACAGAGGAGCCGGAAAGGAGGGATGGTGAATAGAGAATAAGAGAGGCAGGGAGGGAGAGAGTGAGAGATTAGAGATTGTACTTCCAGCACCACAGGCCTGTAGCAGTTAGAGCTATGTTCTAGCCTGGTTCCAGACCATAGACCCCGCCCACTCTCTGAGTGAGCTCCTCTTGGTCTGGTGTCAAAACCTGTCAAATCAGAGTCGGAGGTGCGGGTGGTCTAACGACAAGCCAATCAGCGAATATCTGCTAAAACAAGCTGTGCGATGACGTCAGATGTAGGCGGATCCGTGGATCTCTTGTGATTGGTTTAGGGCAATTTGAATCCCCTCCCCCTGGTAATCGCGGCCATTGCAGCCAATTTCAGACTGAAGCTCCACGCAGCTTCAGGCTGATAATCAGGCTAGCTATGTTCATCAGTTTCTGTGATTACTGCCAAAGCTGCTCTCTCGCTCTCGCTCTCTGTCCCATCTCTATAACAGTGGTTCTCAAAGTGGGGTCCGGGGACCCCAGGGGTCCTTGGGGGGGTCCCCAGCTAAATGTGTTACCATGGCTATTTAAAAATAGCAGATATACAAGCTCACAGCGCGTCAATTTGTGCCGCGCTGCGAGCTTGTACATCTTGTACATCATCTAGTTTTTGATTTTTTTAACATAAAGCTTCTCTTCTGGGGGTCCATGGCACAACTTATTTTCAGATGGGGGTCCGCGGCTGAATATATATTGATTTGGGGGTCCTTGACGTGAAAAGGTTTGAGAACTACTGCTCTATAACATCTCTTTCATCTCACCTCAACCTTTCTCAATGTGAATACAGACTCCTATTCTCTACAGAGAAGCAGATTAAAGGCTCAGTTACATATCAGCACAACTGAATTCAACTGACAAATGTATACTTCATCACTTGACATTAATTAGATTGCTAATCAGTAGCTATTCAGGCTGAAGGACCTGATAATCATTCATTTACTCACTTGCTGAAGTTTTGCAGGAGCTCTAGATGTGATGTGAGGTCTTTGAATAAAGATGGCACTTTGTTTTTAATCCCTCAGCCACAACATAACCTTTGACCATTGCATAAGAACACTGATCTCTGAAAAGCCATCCTCCCGTCCTCCTATCCTGCACCTGGCTCTAATTTCACACCACCTACTTTCAAAGGCTCTGCATCCACTCTCTGTTTGGTCTCCATTGACACCGGTCTCTCCGTTTTCCTGGGCGCTTTCATCATCCGCCTTCATCTCAAAGCCATTTTAAATTACCCCCCACCATCGCCGATCTCTCTCCTGTGTTGTACATAATCTCAAGTTCCATTTATATTTTTTATTTTATTTTATAGCTGTGTTTATTAAGCACCATGTTCACATTACAGAAGGCGTACATCATAGACAGAGAGAAAAATAAGAAACAACTGAAAAAAATATTAAAAAAAACTTGCACATGATATTTAGAAATACATTTTTTTTTTTTCATAAGAAATATTTTTTTTATTCGTTTAGTGCTTTTTTTCTCCCGCTTTTTTTGTGCTGTTCCATTTATCTTGACAGCAAAAACTACAAACTACTCAGAATTCAGAAAATACGCTTCTTCCATGGTGTGTGACGCAATGAGTTTTCTGCTCTAAGCCATCCAGGCTTTCTTCTGAGTCTAGAGACTTGGAGAGGAAGAGGAGAGGGAAAGATTATTCCAGGGGGAGATTGCTTGCAAATCAAACATTTGTTTTTGAAAGTACTTGTGCAATTATAGTGTCTAGGTGTTCTCTCCTCACCTTTGATCTACTGCAATGAATCTGTTGTTCCATAGAACATACGTACATACTGCACATACAACATTAAAGTGAATAATAAATCATATCTATTTATGTGTTATCCTTTTTGCCTTAATGTCTGACTGTACCACGTCCTGTTTACATTTCTGACTAATAAAGTATTCAATCAAATAGCACCTTTCATAAACAAGTTACCAAGTGCTTCACAGTAAAAACAGATTGAAGTAAATAAAAGTTAAATACAAGTTACGATGAACAAGATTGAATAATATAAACGCTACAACAATGATATAAATTAAGAAAAAGACAGAAGTGAGTTTTAACAACACTGAGTTTGCCTGCCTGAGATCCCCAGGTAGTTAGCCAGTTGTGGGGCCTGCATGGCAAAATCCTGGGTCACCCTTAGTGACAAGCCTAGACTTTGCAACCATTAGTAGACCCCTGTTGGAGGATCTCAGCAGAGTTTGGCAGGGTCGAGGCGCTGTCCAAGGACCAAGGCGGTCCTTGTGGCGCTGGTTATCTTGTCTTAGCACATTGGACTAAGCCCACCAAGCATGTGATGGAATGTAGGTCACTGGTAGTGTAGTGGTGGAAGGCATTTATTTATTTGTTTTGAGAACGTCTTTAATGTTACAAACTGCTGTATTTCTCCAAGGCTGGAGTTACTGTATGTATCCATGTTGCTATTGCATGGAAGTGTAAATAGCCAATGCACAGGGATTTAAATGGTTAATGTGTGTCCTTCTGTTTACGACAACCTGAATAAAGATAAAGAATTGTATACGATTTTATTTTTAGTGATACCAGTGCCATTAGCGATCAGGCTGATTCATTATTGATCCCTGATACATTTTTTGGTGTGGAAAAAGACCTATCTACACAGGTTTTCAACTGTTTTGTCTGCCTAATAACATTTTAACATTTTAAAATAAATCACAATGCTCATTATCTTTTCCTTTTAGTCATCGTAGACAAATGACATAATTGTTTTGCATTGAGCAACCGAAAAAAAATTCTGCATTGATGAAAGGAATAAGCTGAAGGGCATAACATGTTGATTCTCTGAATAATTATTCAGATTTTCAAGTGAAAATCTGCGGTTCCCGATTCAGATCCCTAAACCTGAACTTGTCTCTCTACCTGTAGGTCTCTCTCTGGGCGTATCGTCGGTGGCGTGTGGTGGTTCTTCACCCTCATCATCATCTCATCCTACACGGCCAACCTGGCTGCCTTCCTTACAGTGGAGAGGATGGTGTCTCCCATAGAGAGCGCTGAGGACCTGGCCAAGCAGACAGACATAGCATATGGAACGCTGGACGCTGGATCCACTAAAGAATTCTTCAGGGTGAGGACCTGATGGAGATCAGCTGGTGGAAAGAGATATGCACAAATACAAAAAGCACATAGAAAGCACTGTCTGTCTCTCACTCACTCTCACCCTGTCCCTCCGCGTCCTTCCAGCTCTCCAAGATAGCTGTGTACGAGAAGATGTGGTCCTATATGAAATCCGCGGACCCGTCCGTGTTTGTGAAGACCACGGACGAGGGAATGATGAGGGTTAGGAGGTCCAAGGGGAAGTACGCGTACCTGCTGGAGTCCACCATGAACGAGTACATCGAGCAGCGGAAGCCCTGCGACACCATGAAGGTGGGAGGGAATCTGGACTCTAAGGGTTATGGCATCGCCACCCCCAAGGGCTCTCCCCTCAGGTAATCATCTGTCAGTGCAGCCTGTGGATGGATAAAAGCCTTTTGTGTGAAGTGCTTTTATCAGCCCGTTGCATGATGATCACCATCGCATTTTTCATGCGTTGATTGGTCCATCTGGATCAACAAACATTCATTTCACTTGACCATGCATTCATCTCGCACTGTTTAGCGACACCTGGCACATTTTGCTTTACTCACATATAATTTGTCACATATACCGTATATCCTTGCATGACGCAATTCTCACAAAACCTTTTTCTTTTAACCTCAGATTTGTCCATAAATTAATTTTCCATAATGCCATAACCCCAAATTGACTTTTGCACGTCTGTAGAGCATTTTGGGCTTACATCCATGTGTCTATGTATTGCAGCCAGTCTGAACCTCTGCCAGTGTCCTGTGTGTCTGTCAGAGGTTCAGGCTTGTTGTGTATGAGCGCTAGCATAAGGGGCCGTGTCCACAAAGAACACCTTTTGAGTTGCCAGTGTCTTCCATGTATTTCTATGGTAAAGACGCGCTTCACCCCTCCCGACTTTTTTTGGTGCAGCGTCCTGGGCGTTTCAAGCTGGAAACAGTTCAACTTTTGGAAAGCAGCGCCGGTCATTTGATCCTCCTGATTGTATGTGACAACCTGATCATTTACAACCTGACGTTGAATCATTACTACAACCAGGAGAAGTCCATGTTCACATTGTTTCAGCTAAGCTAACGCAGATGACAGGTCGTTTGAGCAGTGAGCACCTCAATGGTTGATGGGTTCAAACTGTGCGGGCATTACGCTGTGTGTGAGTGCTATGGACATGAGCTCCAAAGCGCTCCTCAGCTCAAAAGGCGTTCTCTGAGTGTGGACATGGCCCCTAAGATGTGAGGGGCTGCTACGAGTCGATGGCTGCCTCCTTCAGCGATGATCTGCTCTGAATTTTCTGAAGGAGGCTCTCACACGCACACAGCTTCATTTAAGTGGGTTCAGACGTGTCACGTATGGTAGCATAACACATAAGACACACATGCTTGAACACACACACACACCCAAATTGAATTCTCTTTCTCATTCATTATGAATAAAAAACATGTTTTCTCTGGCACACCAACGCCGCACTTAGAGCAAGACCACAGCTGAGGAGGTCACATCTCGTATGTCTGCTTTTCCACTTACGCCAGCGTTCATGTCTTGAACCTGACACCAACAGACTTGCAGTGATTTCTGCCTCATGTGATATGATAATCGACCACACAGTATGAAAATACTAACCCACACTGAAATTCAAAAGTAACGGCTATAATCCTGCATAATATCCACACTTTAACCAACCATTTATAATTCTCTTCCTATCGCAGACAGAGAGTGGGGGGGGGGGGCATCAGAAGCGTTTTAATCTGTTTCTGATGCGCCTCATTCATTTTAATGAAAGCCGCCTTGTGAGGAGACCTCACATGGCCTCACATTCAAATGCACTTAGGATTCACCAAAGGATACATATTTGGTGGATGGACAGAGGTTGAAAAGGACACCTAAAGCTTCACTCTGGGGCCCGATTTACATTTCACCACAAACTAGATTCCATACAGCAAGTCTACACTGCATTAGTGATGAAACAAGTGGTGAAATTAATCTTCTCTCCTGCAGTAAGTCTTGGTGGGCTGGGACCTACAGTGTAGCAGTGGACAAGTGCTGAAGATGGCTTCTTATTATCTGTCTGTTATGGTGTTAATTACTAGCAGTGTGTGGTATTCACCCGCTGCCACCTGGGCATTCACAGACAGATACTGTCAGGGAAGTTGGAGTTTAATGGACATTCTTAAAAGGCATTGTATTAAAAGGAGCCAACATGTAGGGCTTTTGTATTTTCTTCATTGTCAGAGGGACAGATTAACTAGTTCTGTCATCCACTCAGGCGGGAGTGGATGTCCTGTGAATACAAAAGGCCAGGTTCAATCATACCTGCTGTGCCAAGCGGCATTTTAAAGATCACATAACGCCAGTCTAGATTGGATTTCACCATTTATATTTCAACGCTGGTCTAACTGAACCAGGGAGGGTGAAAAAGAATCCATGCTCAGTTGATATTTAGCATTTCAATTCACAGCCTGTATTAACAATGTATTTGAAACATAGATTCTGTCATAACTGCTGTTTGTATCATGAGTACTATACAGTAATCCCATCTGTACCATGCCTCCATGAACACCCCCCACCCACCATCCACTAGCCTCCAACCAACTGACCAACTATCATTTAACCAGCAGGTCTCTGGACCATTCATGGCCACACACACACACACACACACACACACACACACACACACACACACACACACACACACACACACACACACACACACACACACACACACACACACACACACACACACACGCACACACCATGATTTCTTTCTTTCTTCTTGAATGTGAGAAAGAATTCCAAGGTTTTACCAGCTGTGTTCCCTGAAAATGTGTTTTCTACAGCTGTGATGTAAATAAAGGCTGTCTGCATCCCCTATGGAGGGAAGTAGAATCATATTATCCTCCAACCCCTTATGAAATTAGAAAAAAATGAAAAAGGAGCACGTCTTTTTGGCAAATTTAGTAAAATTCCAAACCAAGGCAAACACGTAGTACACTATATGTATTATTCTTCCACATAGCCAGCCAGCTCTAGGAAATAAATACATTCACAATCTAGAGACCTAGAAAGAGAAAGAGAGACAGACAGACAACCGTAAAGGAGATGCATTGGATGTGTTGGTTCAGATAGTTGTGCATTTCCTTTCAGCTGTCCAGCGCATTTGTTGAGGCTACCAACGGAGCACACTCAACAGTTAGCACACAAGTGAACCTGACAGCGTAAATACTGAAGCCCCTGACACCTGTCTCAGGAGCTTTTATGGATTAATTGCTGATAGGTTTGTGTAAATAAACATCACAAACCCCTGGGCAGTGTTACGGTGTGACTACTGAAGAGGCCAGTTGCCGTAGTGACACAAATGCTAGTGACAACTGAAAGGAGATTACCATCCACACAGACTGACTTCTGTATCTAAAGCATCTTCATGTGTCTGGTGTCTGCTCTGCCTCCCTCTGAGAGCCCTCTGCTTGGTAAAACCTGACTCCAATATGGCCACTCAGCATTCCAATCCATTACAGATGTACAACTAACAAATATGTACTGTTTACATCCAGAGCCCACGTCCCTGCTCCATGTCCGTAGCCATATAAGCAGTTGTCATGATCACCACCTCCGTAAAACCAATCTCACTATACATGTGTCCGACCGAGAGTGTTCTTTTCCCCCTAATGGCTATCGTTTTATTATCATTTTCAAGAAACCCTGTTAACCTGGCAGTGTTAAAACTGAACGAGCAGGGACTCTTGGACAAATTGAAAAACAAGTGGTGGTACGACAAGGGAGAGTGCGGCAGCGGGGGAGGGGATTCCAAGGTCAGAGCCAGTTTGACTAACCCAGCGGGTAACACCCACCACCACCCGCCACAGTGGGGAGGGTAACCGGCAGCCCACACTGCGCCACCTTTGTGCCAACCCACCTCCACTGCACCTCCATGGGGAGGAGAACAGCCACAAGGATGCCCCCATGGAGGAAGCATTCTGGTTTATATTGGCTCCACTTAAAAAGGATATGCTATCCCCTCTGCTTAGACACAAATGACTGGCTGAGTCTGGATTTGAAATAGCTGAGTCTCTCGTGTACAGTGATATTTGAGCACTGCGTGCATCCATGCATATGTTTAGCGGTTTGGTAATATTTAATCAGGCTTAGTTAATTTGGCTGTTTACCTCGAGTTGTGATGTAGTCAAAATGCATTCAATTGCTAAAAGAACAAAGAGAATTGTGGCAGGTAAAGCAGTGTGCCGGTTACCCGAAGTGATATACAGTAGTAATACACATCTTCTGCCTTAAGGAGCAAGACAATTAAGGTAGATGGAGTATTAATGCATATCACTTTCACTGATGTCTCTAACATGTTAATGCTATGTACTGTGTGCGTGTGTGCGCGTGCGTGCGTGCGTGTGTGCGCGTGTGTGCGTGTGTGTGTGTATATCTGTCTGTCTGTTGAGAGTGTCTGTTTTACAATAAGAAAGATCAAGCATTAACATGTACTGTATGTGTGTTTGCTGGTTGGAAGAATCCCAGTAAACCTAGCGGTGTTGAAATTCAGTGAGCAAGCCGTCTTAGACAAACTGAAAAACAAATGGTGGTACGATAAGGGAGACTGTGGCAGCAAGGACTACTCAAGAAAGGTCAGTCTTCAAACCAGTCCTGTCACCTCACAGCATCCCCCCACCCCCCACTTTCCCCAAGGCACAATCCTGATCTGACCCTAGACCAGCACCAAATTCCAGCCCCAGTATCCCTGACATGCAGCGACACTGTATCACTCCCTGCAGCTCAATGAACAACAGCTCGGGTCTCTCTGTCTCTTCACACTGACGAGTGTTTAAGTGCTAGCAATTTGGCGGTCATTGCGATCAGGGCTGTGCATTGCCCATATAAATAATGCACAGTGAGTTGGATAGGTTTATGGAATATGCAGTGATTCACTTGCACTAAAGTGATCAAACAGTAAGTGGGTCAGAGTGTCTTAATTTCAGTATCAGATGGTGTCTATCCCCTATTCAATGCGCTAGACCCCTGGGAGATGAATGGGAGATGGATTACTGAGGTGGAACGCCACACCTACCGACAGCTCCCAGTATTTACTGCACTCCTTTATTGCCTTAGTTACCCAGGCCGTGCTACTAGTTGGCAGTGCCCGGGATCTAACCCAGAACCTAAGCGCTCTACCAGCTGACCTACCCAGACACAATGATCAAACATGTTGTTTAAAATAATGATAGTCGTGAAGCATTGTGTTGCACAATTTCAAGTCTCTAAATGTGAATCACTATAATATAATAATAATAACTATACTTGTGCCTATATTAATGAATAGCTTTATGACCAGAGAGCGAGAGAGAGTTTTTTTCTCAGGAGAGCTCAGTGTGGAGAGAAGCAGACAAAGCCTTAGGAACGTGTTGAGCTGTGACCCTTGCCCTTTGGCCTCTGTAATGTTCCTCTCCCAAGTCTCTCACTGTAAATTGGAGTGTGTGCATGCCTGGATGCCAAACACTGTCAGTCAGCCAGCAGGCTTTACATCATGTCACGTCTCCCAACCTGCTTGCATCTATTTGCAGTATTGGTCACAAATGTTTTTAAGCAGTATTTCACTTTGGCAGAAGACCATTAGATTTTTTGGCTTGAGTTCTTCTGAAGCTATTTAACTACTTAAACCCTATATACATCGATGACCGTGGTCCACAGGCCGAAAAGTTCTAACCTTTTAATCCCCTATCCGAGTGGTTAAGATTTAGAATTGGGGTAGTTCAAAACCCCAAAAACTGCATTGGCATCACTTTGACATGTGATCATAGAATTATCTCAGCAAACATTGTGTCAATCAGTGATATAAGTTTGATTCATCAATAATGTCTTAACAACACCTCAAATCCAAATCTGATCCACTCAGATAGGGATTTGGGCATGGGTCTAAATTTGGTCTACTTTTTTTCCCGCTACACCAAATGTCTTCGCAACATCACATGTTTATATTAGAATGTGAATGTAAGCAGAAGTGCTAAAAAGTGTAAATATACTACCAGGGTGAAATACTGTTTATAAGTTGTCTTTTATCTCCCAGAAATGATACAAAGAATATTCCCTGACAGTTATAAACCGATGACATTTTGGAAATATGCCCAATGCCAAGCTTCCACAAGACGATAGGTTGAAGAGTTTAGGTCTAATCTTTAATGGTCCCATTTCATTACAGAATATAACTAGACATAGGTGTAAGTAAATGCAGTTATGATAAGCATTATATCTCCAAGCCTCTGATATATAAACTAACTGAACTAAGGATTGATGTGTCAAATGCAGTTTGAGCTCAGTGTATTTTACACTACAACTCCATCACAAATTGTACAGTATTTCTAAAATAATGTATGGAAACTTTGGCAAATTGTGGCAATAGTTAAAGTTTTGCTTTAGTAATATTAGGGTGTAAGTAATGATAAATGTTTATGTTTGGGTTATGTCAACACAGAGTACAGTTTTTAGTATGTTTTTCTGGTGTGTGTGTGTGTGTGTGTGTGTGTGTGTGTGTGTGTGTGTGTGTGTGTGTGTGTGTGTGTGTGTGTGTGTGTGTGTGTGTGTGTGTGTGTGTGTGTGTGTGTGTGTGTGTGTGTGTGTGTGTGTGTGTGTCCATTACGTAATGTACTGTCCTGCGTGTACCAATCAGTCTTGTGTGTTTATACAGTAAGATAGTTGTTAACTCATTCACTGCCAAGGATGACTTTGGCGCCTTTTTTTCCAGGCCCACACTGCCACAACTTTTTTTTTGTGGTTTTTCCACTAGATGGCGCTCTTCACAATCACATGAGTGACCATTTCATCCCCAGATGCACACAGAACCAGGAGATCACTTGATCCCAAGATTTACTGCTCCATTCACTATCTGGTTAACGTCTTTAGGAAATCATGTATTTTTGACGAGACATGCTATTTTCAACGGCCTATAACAAGCGAACGAGGGGTCGCGATGACATTTATTTTATTTTTCTCGGAAGCACAGTGAAACCCGCCGTGATTAGCAACCATCAGGGGATTGATCATACTGGAGATAAATATTCTGTGACTACTTGAAAAGGTAAGAAAATCAAACAATCGCTGGCAGTGGGTGATTCATTTATTTATTTATTTATTCTGGCAGTGAAAGGGTTAATTTAACTCTGACTATTCCAGGATTTTACTGTATATTAGTTCTTCGAATATACAATATTTATCTGTATGTGAATGTCCTGTGTCACGTTGTACAGTGTATGTGAGTGATGTATTGGTGTGTGGACTGGTATCTGTGTCCTCAACTCCTCATCCCTCCTCCCTACAGGACAAGACCAGCGCTCTGAGCCTGAGCAACGTGGCGGGGGTGTTCTACATCCTGATCGGGGGCCTGGGCCTGGCCATGCTGGTGGCGCTGGTGGAGTTCTGCTACAAGTCCAGATCCGAGTCTCACCGAATGAAGGTGTCAGCCCGCTCAGGCGTTTCTCTGCTCAGCCTTAGACAGTGGCGATTATGACCCCTTACACTCATAGATATTAGAAACCTAGATACCTCCTTGGCCTCTGCAGTTCATTGGGGCGACTGGTATCGCAATACACGGCGGCTCTTCCGTCTTCCGCAGGGAACCTGTCACTCAAAGTGACTACTGGCCAATCACAGCGCTCACAGTGCGTTGACTACTGGCCAATCACAGTGCGTCTTTTCCGGGACTTGTCAGTGCAATGGTTCTCAACCAGTGGTCCTTGAGGGGGTTCCAGGTGGTACCCAGCTAAATGATGGAGAGTTGATAACCAAATGGACCCTTATAGATCTTTAAATCTTGAGTATAACATTTCACACTGTCAAGAGTCAAATTGTTAAACATCTGCATTACTTACTATACAGGTACACAATTAGAGAACTTAACAATTGTTATTTTGACAACATCTTATCGAACGATAACATATTCTACGCTTTGGGTGTGAGAGGCTAAAGCTTATCAAACGGTGTTCCGTGACTCAAATGCTGAATAAATAATGGACCTTGATATGAAAAAGGACCATGTCTCTTATTTGAATTTCACAAATAGAGTGTGGAGTTTGCCAAGTTCCAACTAACTAGATGCTGCGCACAGCTGCTGCCTCTCAAAGGGTTAAGAGCTGGGTTACAAAAAGACCCGCCCCCACCTGCCTCTGATTGGCCTACCAAACTTCCGCTTCTGTGACGCACACGACAGCCCTGCGGAAGCAGGAAGCGCGCCCGAGATACGAACGCTTCAGAGCCGAAGGAGGCGTCTACCTTTATATGTCTATGCCTACACTGAGCTGCAGAGCTACGGCTTGTATGACAAAAACGATTATATTATACTTCCTAAATCAGAGACAGGATGAAATGCTCTTTATGCACAAAGCAAACATGAGACAAGGAGTGATCTTCTCTGTGAGTCTCAGAGTTTTTAACGAGACACCTGATCCGTATGCTTATGAGATGGTACCTTATTAGTCCAGTCTCGCCTTTATTCTGTTTGGGTTTAAAGCAACAACAGAGCAGATCCAATTAGAGCGAGCCATAAATCTCCAGTCCCCCATGCAGTCCAAACAGGTTGGACTGGATCAAGCTGTCTTTGTTGAAATCTAATCCGTTATAGAAATGAGACGTAGGCGGACGGGAAATACACAGCAACACACATACGTGCACACACACGCACGCACGCACGCACACACGCTCACACACACGCACGCACACAGAATGAGACGCACAAATCGCATCATTAGCTCCACTTTCGGGCCCACTGGCCTCCATTGTAATAAATTGAAGAATGAAGCAATAAAACTGATGAGAGCTCCGTTCCTGCACCCACACTCCTGCTCTGCTCCGCCTGTTACCAAATGAGGATGTTGATGTATGTCTTGCTGCACTGGAGAGTGACGCTCAGGGCTACATATAAAGACAATGAAAGCCAATGCCCTGTGACTCTTAAGCTCAATTTATATACTCCATCGCACAGCGGTGTCGCTTGCTGACAAGAACTGAACTTCAAGATTGAATATCAGCTCTTGCTGGCAAGTGACTCTTAATACTACGGAGTGTAAGTTAGGCTTTAACAACTGGGGACAATTTCTAACAGCAACACGTTGAGGTGGTGTCATTACAGCTGCTGGTGCTCATCTATTCATTTAACTAGAGACTAAGACCGGAGGAGATGCATGTAGCTGAAAAATACATTTGATGCTGCCATCTTTGTTCATGTACAACAGAGAGCCCCCTGAGGGATACAAATCAGACTCTGTTTACTGCTAGCGCTAATCGGTGCATTAGTCTTCCCTGCTCCTATGGGGATAAACACATGTCTGTGAGTCAGATAGAGTGAAATCTAGCCGACAGTCAAAGCGCAATTTGAACCCTAACGTGATGCTGTGTGTGTGTGTGTGTGTGTGTTTTGCCTTCCGACAGCTATCCATCAACGACGCCCTGCGTTGCTCCACACTGACGAGGATGGTGAGCGGCGTTGACGGCGGAGGCGGAGAGAACGGACGCATCCTCGCCCACGACTATCCCCAGAACGTCCAGACTCTGCCCTGTATGAGCCACACCACCAGCATGGGACTGGGCGCCTCCGGCATGTGATCTTCACCAAGAATCTGGGGGGTGTGGCGGGGGGCTGGGGTGGGTGGGGGGAGGCGGTGGGAGGGGCGGTTGGGTTGCTGGGGGGGGCGCAGGAGACTCTTTGACCTTTGACAAACATGGCCAACCAGTTTGACCCCCTCCACCCTGCTGCCCCACCACGTCTCTGATTTGTGTAGTACTTGAAGACTTATCCTAACTTGGCTGCAGAGGATCCAGACTTCCACAGGAAGTGCCAGTCGTACATCGATCTCCTCAACACCCTGATAAAGCCAGTGGCAAAGGCTCTCAGCAAGGTCACCTGTAAAGCCAGGTCTGTTAAAGCGTGTGTAAGTGATTATTTTGTTAAAATAGTTAAAGACGGGGTGCCGTGATTTTCAGTGATTTTTCCCCCCCTAAAACATAATCATCAGGCATTATGGTTATACTAGGAGGAAGATTTTTTTCAAAAAAGTGTACTGAAAGTGTTAAAATTATTGTTTTTATGTGGACACGCCTCCAGTTCATTTAGTATACCTGGTTCTCACCTTAGCACCTCCTCCACCACCTTAGCACCACCCACCTGTCCTAGTCCCTCCTCCTCCTCATGCCCACACCTGCTGTGTTATGATAATGAGGGGGAGGGCATGTTTTTACTATGTCACTAAAGCGCTGTTTTTCTATTGGCACGTTTGACCCTCAAGGTTTCAGCCTCCAGGAAGAAACTCAAAGTAGTCAGAGAAGACATAAAACACCACCAGGGGGCTTAATAAAGTTCTATCAACTTCATAGACACATGAAAAACATAAAAAGTGCAAAACCATGGCACCACCTCTTTAAAATAGTTCTATATTCAGAGTTTTTGTTGCGTAATAGGGGTCTCCCAATCTCTCCTACTCTTTAGTAAACATAAAATACATTTTCAGGTGGGGATACCAATTTTAAACAATCAGAAGAGAGAACTCATAAAGGATACAGCTTAAAGAATTGAAATTTGTAGTGATGAAACAAACAAAAAAAGGTAGGTCAAAGTAAATTGAGGACTCACGTCTAACTTAACCCGCAGTGAATAAAGAGTTACAGTGTCCCTCACCTTATTTTTAAAGTCCTTAAAGTGAATGGATCTGTTCGATCTCCATGCTAAGTTGGCAACAACATTACACGCATTTCCCTCGATCCAGTTTCACGTCACGGTATCACTACGGCATTCTCACTCTGCAAACACGACTCGTTTTCAGATCGTTAATATAGAAATCGCATATTTTTAGCTGTCCAGATATCGGCAGTTGAATAGTCCATTTACCCAGACTGGATCAGCAACCTGCAAATCGATTTAGTTGATCCCAATCTAAAATAGTATTAATTTTACTCAGATGAGGGTACACATTTAACCAAAGTAATGGAAAAGTAATCTAACAAGTTACTTTTATTAGGGAGCAATAAGTAAAGTAATAATATTACTTACTAAGAGCAACGAGTAATAGTAATAATAATATTACTTTTTTGTAAGCTCAGCACTGATCATCAGTGGCGATTCTAAGCTAATGGAAACTACAGCATTTTTCTTCATGGAAAGTCGGTACACTCAAATAAAAGTTATTGTTCTTGCATCAATTAAAAAATATATTATTATTAAAGTTTTAAATCAAATTATATTAAGATAAGGCTGAAGTGCACCTTTTAACTTTTTAACAACATTTATTTTTATTTTTACAAAAACATATCACTTACCCCTTTGATCCTTTAACGACTTCTTTCACGTTGATGGTACATCTGCTGTACTTATGTGAAGAAACTTCACGTCTTGTATCATTCTAGGTATGACCGGCCGCATCGTTCAGGGTCAGAGGAGCATCCATGACTGCCAGAGACTCCTACATAAAAAGACAAAGAATGACATGCTGAGACCTCCTTGAAAAGCAACATGTCTCTAAAGAGGCGATGACACTATTACTGTGAAGCCATCCTGATTCTGCAACACTTCCAAAGGCCAAAAGCAGTGGAAGAATTGACAGTAAGTAATTTCCCTTCACAGCTTGAAGTGTTTTTTTTAATGATTTAAGATATAACATTTATAATTATTTATAATTCTAGACAACATTCAGCCACTAGATGTCACACACAACATGTTTACAACACCTCTGTTACAAAAGGTTTATTTCACCGTCACCTGTAAGGCAGCAAAGGCCTGGCCTGCAACACATATATATATATATATATATATATATATATATATATATATATATATATATATATATATATATATATATACACACACACACACACACACACACACACACACACACACACACACACACACACACACACACACACACACACACACAGTATATGCATGCAGATGGGCTGTGTGCAGGGGGGATTTGTGTCACTATTGCCAGCATACATAATTATATATCATATTCATTCGTCATCTATGCCTACATATCAAAATTATATTGTTCCAATAACTCTACTGTGCTCTGTGCTCTATATTTATTTCAGGAATAGTTACATAATGTGCATCTTGGGAAGATTACCACATCTAATTGTTTTTAGAATTTTGTTTGAAATTTGTCTTGGTTTCTTATCTGTAACTAACATAAATAAACACATTTTACTTCTTAAAGAATATGGTCTAAACCTTCTCTATGTGAAAAGTGCAAATAGGTAACTGGGTAATTTGGTACTTGGGGGGGGGGGAGCAAGGCAGTGATGGGGTAACACTGATGCTGGAGGGGGGGAAAAAACATGTCCAGTAATTCACACTGTATCCTATTGTTATGTTTTTCAGGCAATACAAAGGCTGGGGGTGAAACAAAAACTGTTGATGGCGGAGTGTGTCAGCAAATTGCCACGTTTGCCCTCACTATGGAGGAGGCAGCAGTAAGTTCTCTAACAGGCTGAAATGGCTCACTGTGAATTCCAGTAACACCATCAATAACTCCACAGATATTGACTTCATCACATCTTGTCTCCGCAGATTCTGGAGGGATACTATCTGTGGATTTTCTTTCTGTCCTCAAGTGGCCGAGTGGATGATATTTGCATACTACTGTACTATTTGTTGTGGCTTTGGGCAGGAGCCATCAAGAGCGCCTAGTCAATCAAAGCATCCATTCCTGGATTCTTTGATTCTTTTATAAGCATCCATTTCAGCTGTGATATACTATTGCTTGAATTCATCTTAAGTATAGCCTCATATGGACCATAGGTCAGGAGCCTATCTTCTGTTTCCATAGCGTGAGGCACCTTGATGGACATGACACTAGTATGACGCAAGGACTTACCCCCAATCCAACTCTTGATGCTGAATGTCAAGCAGGGAGGAATTGGGTACCATTTTTTATAGTCTTTGGTATGACTCGGATGTGGACTGAACCCCGACCTCCCACTATCAGGGTGGACACTCTGACCACAAAGCTACTGAGCTGGATGGAATTAATCGAAGTGAGGTTCCGCAACTCTCTTGATTCCTGGTACAAACAATATGGTCACACCTTTATCAGAGTTGTATGGTTTCCTTATGGTTGTGTTTTACGTATGTTCTTAATCGAAAGCCATTCACAGCAGCTGTTGCGTTAGCACCTAATCAAAGGCACTTTACATTGTGCTGTGTGCAATTATTGTACTATATTTGTAGTACTAGTTTTACTGGTATTATAGTTTTTTAGGCGCTGGGCAGAACGGATGCTGGTCCCCCTTGTATTTGTGTTTCTTCTCTCTTTTTAGGAGCCGGGCAGGTATTCTGCCGGTCCTTCTTGTACTGTACTCATCCTCCTCCTTCTTCTATCTTCTTCTCTCTTCCCATGCACACAGGTCACTGGGCCAATAGTCCTTATGGTGCTGCTACAGCAACCATCATAAGTTTGAAAACCTAAAAAAGGTATTACAAATAAGTCGTGATATGCAACTTTAACCAAAATGTAGGCCCAAGTGAGACGAAATATTGCCTAATTTGTTGTTCAATCGACACTAAACTGTCCTCCACGAACGATCCAGGCAGATTCTTTAAAAAATTTACATTTTGCCCACAGGGCATCAAAATGTTTTACTGTAAACATCTACAGCAAAGAAAGCTCCAATGTTTATGAAAAATGTTCACCATCTTTCGTATCATGGGAGGTGTAGTGTGGTGAATTTCAGAATTGTATCTCAAAAACCCAATTGTTGGCTGCATTTTGAATTATATCATGTATCCAATTGCAGTCAATGCAACTACAGCATCTGTAAACGTCAGTTTTCTCTTACTGTATGGAGTCTTAAAAAAAAAATGTTGTCTAGATGAACAAAAACAATTATTTATAAAAACAATCTTTATAACTGATTTGTTTTACGATAGTTTGAAATCTGCCATTACATGCAATATACTGTAACAGTCAACCTACAATAACCACAATCCCATATCATTCTGCCCAGCTCTACACAGCTCATTTGCTTGATTACATGGACTTCACTCAGTCACATTTGCATGAGGATGGCAGTAGCTCAGAAGGTAAAACGGCTGTCTGGGGATCAGAAGGTCCCGGTTTGGACCTCGGCTCCTCCAGGCTTTGTTTCTCCTGGTTAAGTGCCCCTAAGCAAGACCTCCAACTGCTCACCCTTCAGAGGATTTGAGTTATTTTTTGTAATCTTTGAGCATTATGTAGCCTATAATATGTTAATATTTCAATATAGTGAATCGCAAGTTTCTGCGTTTGATACCGGGCATCGCCAACTATGAGCAGCCCAGCTTTGGTAACAAAGTAAGACATGCGGTGGAATTAGAGACACATGACTCTCATGATGCTGATTGACACTCCTGTATTCCTTATTTGTTGTCTTTTTGCAATTTTTTCATACAATTTTCTACTTCCTCCTGTCCCTTCCACCTCAAAATTCCTGGCCCGTGTGTTTTGGGGTTGTTATTTTTTCTTTCTTTTTTTTGCTCTTTTCCTGTGGCTGTAGTGTTTTGGAATTGAAACCTAAGAATAAGTTGTATAGAATGCATTTTTTTAAGAATACATCTTTAAGAATACACACTTTTACGCTTCATAAATAAAGTTTATTATTAATATTATGATTATCATTACATACACGCACACGCACACACCTATGTAGAGATTTTGTGCATTTATAGTAGGATTCTTTTATTTTCATTATTTGTTATTATTATAAGACTTATTATCATAGTAAAATCTCTACAGCAAACAATAAATGTATAGTTATAGGTTATTTTGATCATTTTGATTATCTTGATTATTATAAGACTTAGAGACTCTACAGCAACCAATAAAGTGGATGTGCTTTATCTTTAAATGTCTCTGTGTGTATGGTCTTGAGACACCGGTATAACTGAAGTCAAGTCACTGTCTGCCACCTACACTGTAGTGGATGCACAGAGCGGTCAAACGTTAATGCTATTGAGTATGGCCTCTCTTATCACTTAACATTGGTGACCTTCTTACCTTTATGGTAAATTTTAGGGCACTGCCTGTGTCACATTTGTCCCTGGTTATATCCACCATTAGAAATAAAAGGATACCTGCAATTTTCAGATTCCCCACAGACTTCTGCTGGAGAGTGGGGGAGCAGGGGTCATGCTAGTGTGTAGCACCACCCAGTGGCAACTACCTAAATTACTCATAGGTAATCATTTAAACAGAAAAGAACAGCCTCTTGACATCTTGTAAGCCAAAATTAACCCCCTTATCTACAGCCCTCGGGTTGTGGTGGATAGGATATCATTAAAAATGTAAAGCAGGATTGGGATTTCTATCTCGGCCAGCTAGAGTGAAAATAGCACAAAGTACAAGTGGGTGCCTCGCCAAACAACGTTGACCTGGTCCAAGGCAGTGGACGACACAAATTGTGGTCCTCGTTGACACCCAAATTCCAGTGCTCTGCGGATTTCCAGACGATCTCCGGAGGCAAGGAAAAAGTCCCCACTGTGCCTTGGGAAATGATCAATTCTCTGGTCTGCTGCACACTCCTTGGAGTGACGTTGGTCTGTCAGCCAGAAACTGCTGTGTTCTGTGGAGCGTGAAAAGAGAAGGGGTCATGTAATGAGTTATATGGGGTTAACTTGTGTTCTGATATCAGAGTTTAGGTAGGATAATAAGATCAGATTAAGCAACAGGGAGGAGAAGAGAGGAGGATGCCAAATCATACCTGCGAACAAAGAGACAAGTCATTGTTATTCAAGTAGAGCTCTGTTTGAGGTGCAATTACAATCCACATAAATCCTCTGAGACACGTTTATCAGCTCTAAACGAACACTATGAAAGGACTGCTTGAGATTTTGCGAGGACTTTAAAATACTTTTAAAGTCGCTTCAGCTGTGCAGGGATTTTTCTCGAACAAATCAGATTATACTAAGACCTCCATGTTTCTCTAAGCCCAAAAGGTAAGTACTTTAACTTAAAGTGCTGCATTTGAATATATTAATGAATGAAATATAGCCAAGTAAACAAAGCGGGCGTATCTAAGGAAAGTGTGTGGTGTTATGGGATGCCTGTAATGGAATGGCGTTCTAAATTGCCAGCAAGAGCTGATAAGGCCACTGCTACCATAGTTCATGGTTCCTCTACGACTAATGATCCAACATCTGGTTGGTGCTGTGTGTTCCATCACCTGGGCCAATGAGCTTCAGTTAGGAGGAGTTATCTCACCTTGCCAGCTGGAGAGGAGAGACGGAGAGGAAGATAGGAGGAGAGCAGGTGAGCAGGAGGAGGGAAGATAGGGGTGGGAGTGGAGAAAGAGAATGTTTCTGCTCCAAACAGAAAGCACGTTTATAATGCACCTTATCAGGTATCAGGGTAATGGGTAGAGGTAACATGAATTTAGCGCTGATCGGCAAATTGTTTGTGTGTGTGTGTGTGTGTGTGTGTGTGTGCACGTGTGTGTGTGAGTGTGTGTGTGTGTGCGCGTGTGTGCGCGCGCTTGATGTGTGTATGTGTGTGTGTGTGTGTGTGTGTGTGTGTGTGTGTGTTTATGTTGAGCAGTGTCTATCATTCTTCCTTGAGTATCTTACTAACTGAGGATTAGCTTGAACTTTGTTTCAGAGGTTTCATGCATCAGCTATATCCTTCCTACTTGTCATTGGTACAACATTCTTACAACAACCACTGCACTGCAGGCTTGAATGGATTAAACAAATTGACAAATGATTGGTTAAAACCATACATCCATGAATTAGATGAACAAACAAATGATGGCATGAATTAATTCATCCACCAGATGAAGCAATTAATGCCAGACAAAGAATAGATTTAGTTTAGCCTCTGGGAAAATATAATTGGGTCTTGGCTTTGGTCATTCATTCAACCCCAGCAATTACAAACAGTTTCCTTTTGCTGCTATGCAGTCAACCATTCAGTGATCCATGAAGCCACAGCGAGATGTAATTCTAATACAGCACTTGGTCTTATAAAGGCATCAAATGGGTCAGATAACTTACGCAATAGATTGGAAAGCATTTAATGATCTAATGTAAATACGGTTGTGAATATTATATTTGATCCTGGCATTCAGGCTCTATGACATGCTGTACAGTGGGAATTCCTCTTAAGAACAGGGATATACTCTATATCACACAAACCTCCCAGAGGATACAGACAGAACCCACAGGAGAAACACTGTTTCTCCACTGTAGTGGAGTTGTGGGGGCGGTCAGAGCAAAGAATCACATACCAACATGCATTTGTATGTGACAGCTGGAGGAGCAATGTGTGGAATGAGGTGAGCTTAAATAGCCCACCAATTTCTTGACAAGTCACAGTTACACATACAGTTGTGGTGCTGCACGTGCATGTGACCTCGAGTATCTGTTGAACTAGCTCGTAAGTTACACAATTTTTAGGTGGTTTTGGAGGCAGTTATTTTATGACATACTGTAGTGAGTGTAAAGTGACTGACTGACTGACTCACTGACTCACTGACTGTTGTTGGGTTGTGATTTTTACTATCATCCCTCACTCTTCACTCTACAGTATATGGCAGGATCCAAGCAGCCAAACAGTGTGGATGTGTGGAGCGTTGTACCGGATGTTTTAGGGAAGGTTCTGACAGCTTCCCTGTGTTATCTGATCTGAGTGAGCAGGAGGGGTTGCAGGGTTGGACCAGGCTTTGGACATAATGGGGGTGCCATACCTTTGGTTGCTTTGTAGGCCAACATCAGTGTTTTGTACTCTGTGCGGGCAGTAACTGGGAGCTAATGGAGAGAGCAGATAAGGGGGGAGACATGGGAAAATATTAGCATTATAGACCCGACCTTTAAGTAAAGTGTTACCCAATAAACATCTGATAGTATGGCATACAAGTCACACTGTACTACTACTCAAAGCAGTAACACTTTATTTTTATTTTTATTTTTATTTTTTATTTTTTTTAGTGATGCACTAAAATGATATTGCAGCACTACCAACAGCATCGATGTTGTGACAGGTCTCAGTTATAACCAGACATTGCAGAACATAGCTTTGAAGTGTTGGACTAAATTATAATATAAGATATCTATTCAATGTTTGTTTGCAATAATTTGTCATACTATTACTACAGTTTATTCAAGCGAATGGATATGTAAATCAGGTCTGGTTGATGGCTCATTTGATTTAAGCAGTCACCTGGCCTGAGTCCAAACTAATTGAACTCTGAGCTGGATGTGACTGCACATCATTTCCTTTTGGAACTTGACTTGCTATCAAAAGGTACAGGAAATGGAAACTACTGCGAAATATTGTGGAAGGGGAAAAAAACTCATGTGGAAACTTTTTGGAATGGTTTGGTTAATGACCTATATAACAGTATTATAACAATCTTAAATAATATGTTTAAGTCTGATATCTTACTGTTATACAGTATTTTACTTTCCCTCTTATGTTACTGTATTTTGTTTTCTACTACTGTATGTGTCGGAGAGCAATGTACCAATAGTCAAATTCCATTTATGTGAAAAAGGATTTTGACAGCTGCTCCAAATTTTAAGGGAAAATGTTCTAGAGATAATAACTTGCTGTCAACTCACTACGGTTTTCTGCTCTTGACGTCTTGTCAAGAACTGTGCAGTTATTGCATGTTAGTGAGTGTGTTCTCAGAGGCAAATACAGACTACTCCACACACTGCTTCAGGCAAATGATAGCTATTTCCTCACACAATATTGCAGTGCCAGCTCTTCCTACAATTGCTGTAGTCAACCCTTAATCTGTAATTCCAAACAGAAGGATGTAAACAATGCTAGGTGGTTTTCCAGCTTTTCCTCATTAGAGCATGTGACAACAGCTGCTTTAATGATGGGCTGCTAAGGCCTAGGTTCGGAAATCAATTGTTAGTCTACATTTGAGTTTAAGATTTGAGAATAATATGCATTAATTCTCTTAGTAG
Source organism: Gymnoscopelus braueri (assembly GCF_963280865.1). Lineage (NCBI taxonomy): Eukaryota > Metazoa > Chordata > Actinopteri > Myctophiformes > Myctophidae > Gymnoscopelus > Gymnoscopelus braueri. The sequence continues at coordinate 16,914,790 of NC_137622.1, forward strand.
CCCTTGGTAGCCCAAAAATGTCGCTGTCTACCAAAACAGGCAGTGAAAACACCAAAATACAGCGAGAGGGCAGTGGTTGATAACTGCTGGTATAGAGGGAAATGATTAGCCTGGCATGGCCAGACTAATATCCCTACGTAGATATTATATTAGGATATTATATCTGGAACTTCGGTGTGGAAGATTCATTTACAAGGGGCGGTTACAAACAGATTCAAATGTCACAGCAAAACATTTCCAACTTTGAATAGTGGGCTCTGATTGGTCACCCAAGCTGTGGCAGATTCGTCTGGTTTCCAGGCTAGGAAATGATGGGATTTTTTTTGTTTTGTTATGTAAACACAGGGCAAAGTTACATACCACCATGCCTTTCAGTCTTTTCAGTCCCAGTTACTGTCTCATCAATCCCAAACAAAAGTCTGTGTTGTTGTTGTTATTGTTGTAGTTTCAGTTCCCCTCTGTGTGACAGCAAAGCGACCACTGTTCAGGAATTACTACTCACACTCCTGAAAGGCTTTAATATGAGAGATTAATAAACACACAACTCTGCCTTCTGAAACAGGATTTACATTTAAAAAGACACACTCTGCCACATGCCAGTTCATGTGTAGGTAGTAGTACTGTGTGTGTGCGTGCGTGTGTGAATGCATGAGTGCGTGCTCGTTTGCTCGCACATCATCCACTGTACATATGTTATCTGCACACAGCCACCTGTTTATAAGACAGGGGCAACAAGCATTATTTGAATTCCAATAAGCCTCACCCCCAGAGTGTACACACGCACACGCACACGCAGACACACACACACACACACACACACACACACACACACACACACACACACACACACACACACACACACACACATTCCATTATCATGGAGCAGAGCCATTTTCTGTTATCTAAATCCCTTTTCAAAATACCTGTGTGTGCGTGTGTGTGCCTGTGTGCGACTGTGCGTGTGTGAGTGGGTGCATGCACAATGTTGTTGAGAGGGAGTGGATGGAGTAAGGGCGAGAAAGACTAATACTGTATTGCCAGTTCAGAGTGGTTTGCTAAGTGGGGTTAAGATGAGGCTTTCTCTCTCAGGGATGGATCACAGATGCCCTGGGTTAATTAA
>NC_137622.1:16920909-17038409 GCF_963280865.1 Gymnoscopelus braueri
GACCACAGTAAGATACTGTAAGTACTGCGTCACTATTTAAGTTCACTAGTGATGGGCATAAACAGTGTGATTATAATAATAAATAAGTGTGAGGGGGTTTTATGCAGTGGCCATATCATTATGGTCAGGTTAAAACAACATAGAGTAATAGTGCCCCCTGGTGGTCTCTTACTGGTTTTCACACATGCTCTAGTATAAAGTGTGTAGAGCTACCTGAAAGAAGTAAAATAGCATTACACTGCCTTCCTCTGTCTACTTGTAGACATCACTTTTTAAATGTATTACATGAGTTAGCTACAACAGACCACCTTTCAAAACTAAGATGTATCATAATAATAATAATAATAATAAGGGTAATAATAATAATAATAATAATAATAATAATAAGGTGATACCCGAGCACATTCCCCCGACAGGGGTATTGTAATTCCTGTTGTACCCAGTACTTTGTGCGGTACCCATTATCGTAGTACTTAGGCCTAGTTATGTCATCAGTACTATGACATCATATTGGTTACATCAGGGATCTCCATATATGGGCATATATGACAGACAGACAGACAGACAGACAGATATAGAGATTTTTTGATTTTCGGTTCTGGACAACTGCTGGTCCAACTGAATTCCCACTCGGCACAACACACAAGCTGGTCTTCTGCGATACACACACTACTGTAAGTTTGATGTTGATTAGTTGGACAGTGCTTGAGTTATGCACGAAACAGACAGACAGACACACAGACACACAGACACACAGACACAGACACACACATTTAATCATTTATTTATGTCCATATAAGAGATACAATACAAGGACACAAATATTACAAGGTGCTGTCAAAAATGTACAGTCAGCAAATCATGGACAAATACTCCCACACCCTTTAGGGGTACAAATAACAGCGTCTTTGCCATATTTGGCGGCTACCGATAGTAGAAGAGATTCCACAGAATTTTGCAAGCCGTTTAGCTGCTTTTTTTGGCATCCCAAGTTGTTGGAGGCCTCTTACAACCAACCTATGTACATGTCCTAGGCTGCCAAAGATAAACACAAATAGATTGCACCTATAACCTAGCTCTGTGATGGTATGGAGGAGCGACTGGTATTTAATGACTTTGGTCATAAAAGCTTCCTCTAAGCTAGAATCAAAGGTGATGGCCATTTCAAGAATGGAAACTGATCTGTTTCCTTCATTGACAACAACATCTGGTGTATTAGCAGAGAGATGTGCAAAGATTTCAGGATTTTCAGTACAGAGTTGAAACATGGAAGGTTTGACACAGGAATGTTTGTACATTCTCACTGACGGTGTAAAGTGTTTAGATATGTCCTTAGTTATGAGATCAACTATTCTGTCGTGGCGTGCTATGTAAAGCCCTTTATAGGCAAAGCAGCCATTCAGAATGTGTGACATGGTTTCTGTAACAAGCCCTGTGGTGTGATGCAAACAATGAGGTACATGAGTGGTGGGAAACCAGAGGGAAAGGTTGAGTCTGGTGGGAAGGATCTGTAACCTGGCTTTTACTGTAAAGGTGATAATGTCCTCATTGAGAGCAGTGTTCCTTAGAAATGAATGGGAAACAGTGTGGTCAGCAGAGGGAAGACAAGCAAGTTTTCCCTGAAGTTTAAGACCAGTCCAGTGTTGTTGTTGCTGATGTTGAAAAAGATCCAGCAAGGTCCGCCGAGCACCTGCAGATGTCAGCAGGTGAGTGTGTCCACCGTAGGTCACTGTACCTCTCACAGAGGTGAGGGGGTCAGTTATTAAGTCCTCAGAGACCCTCACAGTCTCCGAATCAGACCGGACCCACTCCAAGGACACTCCGGTTTGGACACAGAGGTCGTTCAAGTCCGGCCAGTCCGATGAAACGCCAAAGTCCGGGGAGTGAGTGTCCAGTTTCCCACTGGGTTTCCTTTTGAACCCTAGGAAGTGGGGCTCTGACTCCCTGGCTAAAGGGACCTTGCGTCTCCTTAGATCAAGGAACAGGGAAGATCTGGCCAGTTCCCTCACATCCCTGTCATCATTATTCAACATGCTCAGTAGATGGGATATGCGCATGCTGGTATAAGTCCACGACACATTGGGTACACCCAGCCCTCCCCCCACTGAGGGTGGAAAACTATATCACGCACGCACGCACGCACGCACGCACGCACGCACGCACGCACGCACGCACGCACGCACGCACGCACGCACGCACGCACGCACGCACGCACGCACACACACACACACACACACACACACACACACACACACACACACACACACACACACACACACACACACACACACACACACACACACACACACACACACACACCACACATCACACACCACACATCACAAGTACAGAGCATATTGTATATAGACCAATGGCCATATGTTTTGAACATTGCTGACTTCATTAGACGAAACCATTATAAATGGTATGGTGCTGCCATCTTCTGGTCACTTGTAGACGTGACATTTCTTGTTCCAAATAAAATAAGCATTCAATCAGTATGATATTCAATATCATACTGCTTATTTTATTGTGTGTGCAGTTGTGGAATAGGATAGAGACACTGTCTCTCTATTGAGAGGTTTAGAATAGAATAGAATAGAGCGGGAGCTCAGCTCAGCATTTAAAAAAGACAGAAAATACAGACAGCACAGAGAAAACATACATCCTACAATCCTACATATATCCTACCATGCTCTTTAAAAGGATAATAGAATAAATAAGAACTTCCTAGCCTAAAAACAAATAGCAAATAATAGTGCAATTCATCTTACCATGATCTGTCATGATTCAGTTAATGTGTTCTAATTCAGTTCATCTGTCATATTGACTACTGTCCTTAATGTCCTCGGCTACTAATCGCAGTGGCAGGAAGAAAACTGTTAAAAAGGCGTGTTGTGTTGGTGGAGATGCTCTCTGGCCTGTGGTATATAAATTGTGTAATTTTGTTCCACTCATAGGAGGGCTGTGGACACTTCAGAAACAGTGACATCATTGTTAGGAAGGTTTTTTTTTTCTTCAATATTTCACTTTTTTTTTTTTTATATATTATTAACGCGAGAACAATGGCTTCCATTGTAGCATGCTAACTTTCCAGGAATAAAAAGCCTGTAGTTTCTATTATCTTGGATGCCCCATTGATGATGTCACTGGTAGACGGGTTTCTGAACTTTCCACAGCCCTCCTCTGAGACACAGAGTGAGTAGACAAAAATGGTGCCATGTTATCATGAGCATTAGCGAGGAGCAATTATATGAAGACAGGTTGAAAATGGGTGAAGTCGTCCTTTAAGTATGCACTGTGCTCTCCTCTTACAGGGCTGTGTGTAGATTGTGTCCATGGCAGGGAGATCCGATCAAATAATCCTCTCTGCAGTTTTGATAACTCGTTGGAGCGATTTCCTCTCAGCTTGGTTAGTGTTTCCAAACCACACCGTGATACCGCTGGTGAGGCTGCTTTCAACGAGGCCGGTGGGGGCACGGTGGTGCAGTCGGTAGCGCTGTCGCCTCACCGCTAGAAGGTTCTGGGTTCGATTGTGGGGACGCTGTGGGCGCTGGGGGCGTGTCTTCTCCTCCGCGTCACCAGCGCCCATACCCTAGATGGGGTTGGCGAAAGGGCCTACTCTGTGTGGAGTTTGCATGTTCTCCCCGTGTCTCCTAGGGTAGTTAATACCCTCACAAAAACAAGTAGTAATCCTGGTACTATACTGCCTCCCCCTGGCCAGCCGGGGCGCCTGATGGAGGGGAAGGGAACTGGTTGGAATAACGTGTTCCTTCCACGCGCTACGTCCAACCAGGGAAACTCCCCCCTGTCGGGTGACAAGAAGGTCAGTTGGCTCTCATGCATTGAAGGAGGCATGAGCTCAGCCCTGGGCTCCCTAGGCTGGTGGGGGGAGTGTAGTGCCCAGGATCACTTAGAAAATTGGCACCGGGTGAAAAAAAAGGGTTACAAAATAAATCGTGGGATAAAAAATAAATAAAGAGTCCTCTGTAGGCCAGAGTGAGGGGCTGAGGACTGAGTACGGCCTTCTTCAGCATCTTAATGATGTACAGCCGCTGCTGTGCTTTTTTCACTGTAGCAACATTGTTTTCAGTCCAGCTCAGATTTTTTGAAGGCCAAGGAACTTAAAGCTCCACCTCTGTCCCCTTGATGGTGAGGGTTCGCAGTGTGGGAGGTCCCCTCCTAAAATCCAGAATTACTTCCTTAGTTTTGTCCACATTGAGGACGAGGTCATTGTATCTCCGTAGCTAATGACGTTGTTCACCTGTTCCCTGTACACTGACTCGTCTCCTCCCTTAATAATTAAGGCTCAGGATGGTTGTGTCATCGGCATACTTTATTATGATGTTACTCTTCTGGGTGGAAACACAGTCATGCGTGTACAAGGAATAGAGTTTAGGACTAAAGCAGCAGCCCTGAGGTGTTCCAGTTCTAACTGTGAGCTCGGCTGAGTTTATTTAATCTTAATTTTAATCTTATTTCCCATCCTCCCAATCCCATCCTCACCACTTGTGGCCTGTCTATCAGGAAGTCCAATATCCAGTTGCAGATGGGTGTTGGTACACCAAGGTTTGTCAGTTTCACAATTAGCTTCATAGGCTGTGTTGAAAGCTGAGCTGTAATCCAGACAGAGCAAACGTACATATGTTTTGCTTTTCTCAATCAGTATGTAGTTAGTAGTTTGTCGTCACACAATCGGACTGTCAGATTGTTAAAACAGGTCATTTGAAGTCACTTTTGTGTAGGCCTTGTTCATCAGTGACATTTCAAACTGATGTAAACATAGAGAGAAGGTTTACCTTTAAACAAGAGGTACGTTTACCAAAAAAGGCATAATTACCTCCATTGTGGCATCATTAGATTAATCTGTGTACAAATTCAATGTAACTAAACATTCAACCAGGCCTTAGGTAAGTTATGTCAGAAGTGGCAAGTTTAAAGACGCACAAAATCATGTTATGTTATTTTTAACATGTTTTTTAAGTTCATCCATGAAAATCCTGGTGTATTTTGGCACTCTGTTTTTCTCTAAAGCATAACCTCCAAAAATGGCCTTAAGACCCACCTCCTTTGAGACTTTGCAACTTTAACCAGAACATATAGGACAGTGTTGCCATCTGACCACTAGATGGTGCTGCAGAAAGCACTGCTGAGACACTTTGGAGGATTTAGGAGGTGAGCTAATCATGAGGTTTCTTCGATCCTCCCTTTCCGTTTAGTAAACCAAAGATGGTGGAGTAAACCTCTGCTACAACCATTAGCTTGGCGCACCACCATATCTGGCACTGATGTTATTTAAACTCATGCAGCATGCTGCTTTAAGATGAGCTGTCTATTCTAAAATAGGCATGCATGAGTGTGCAAATGTCAACTGTAACAAGACCCCTGGGAGGGTGTAATGAGTATCATGATGTCAGCATGGGACAATGAGTGATCTGGTTCATATAATGTGACTTTATTAAAGCTTGATGTTAGAAATGTTGTTAAAAATAAACTGTGTGATGAGTGGTGATTATTCAAATAAGGACATTGATTACAACCTCAATAGATTGAAAAATATAATGTGAAATACATCATAGCAGTATAATCTGATACATCTCTATGATATTGTTGTACACTAGTGGAGACACAGCCAGTTAGTCTGTGTTGTTGCGGTTTTAAATGGAAACAAGCTGATATTTATACAAAAAAGACCAATTACTGAACAAATTGTGAAATTTACTGTATAGTGGTTGTATGGTTGGAAAGATAAGTGAGCTGAGTTCTATACCACAAGTAAGACGCGCGAACGCTGGAAGCGAACGCAGCTCGAAAATATTGTGTATTTACGGACTTGTAATCCGTGTTATTTCACTGTGATGGGGAGAGAACATTGTGTGTGTGTGTGTGTGTGTGTGTGTGTGTGTGTGTGTGTGTGTGTGTGTGTGTGTGTGTGTGTGTGTGTGTGTGTGGTGTTGCATTTAAATCAGAGCATTGTCTAAATTCCTGCACTCTGGCGCCCTCTACATAGGTAGTGCATGCACACAGACAGACACACAGACAGACAGACAGACAGACAGACCCACAACCTGAGCAGGGTTACATAGTAAGCTCCACTTAGTCGGAGGCGCCTCCTTCCGCGTTCGCAATCACAATCGGAATGGACTGTTCCAAAAAGGTCTGGGCAATATCAATATAATATTGATATCATGATTCTAGATATCGTCTGGGTTAGGATTATACTATCGTTTTTGGATATTGTGAAATGGTATAAGTGTTGCCTTTTCCCTGTTTTAAAGGCTGATTACAGTCAAGTGATTCTGAACTTAGCTGACTATTCTAACTGTCTTATTTGCCTTAACCCACTTATAGGACCTGTCACCTATATAATAACTAAGTGGGTAAAGGCAAATAATAAAAACATAGTATGTTATAGGTACAGTAGATTGTTATTTTTCAAAATGCTCATTGTGTAAATATTTTGTGAAAACACCCATGGTCATCCTCACAATATTGTCACATTGTTGATATTGAGATAGGCCAATTTGATCAAAAACTATTGTGATATTTGATTGTGTACCCAGCCCTACAATAATGAAGAACACATGTGCAGGGAAGTGCAACTTCATAAAACACATAATCCTCGTAGATGCACACAAAACCCTGTTTCATTTGACTTTAACCACTTAAACCCTATATAATTTGTTGGTCAGTGTCCCCCAGGGTTCTATACTTGTCTTGGCCCCCTCCTTTTCTCCCTCTACAGCGTAGATCTACAAGATAACGCGTCACATGCATGCGTGCATGCATTGCGAGCTTGAAGATCTGCTTATCGAATGTTCACATATTTTTGCTAAATGTTTACCTATTATGACACGCCCAGAATAGGGACACTATATTATGTTGTTAACACAACATGTCCCTGACCCACTCACTCACTCAGCAAAAATACTGTACGTTACAGTCTGTGCCGACTCAATAATTAATCATAATGCATCTCTGATGAGCTAAGCTGCACAGCTGTTTGCTAGGGGCAGTCTATTTCTCTATCTATTCCCTAAAGAGTATTGGCACCAGGAAAGAAGGCTGAACAAGCTTCTCTCGAGCTTCCCTCCCACCCACCCTCTGTCTCTCTCTCTCTCTCTCTCTCTCTCTCTCTCTCTCTCTGTCTCTCTCTCTCTCTCTCTCTCTCTCTCTCTCTCTCTCTCTCTCTCTCTCTCTCCTCTCTCTCTCTCTCTCTCTCTCTCTCTCTCTCTCTCTCTCTCTCTCTCTCTCCCCTCCCTCTCTGTCATACCCTGATGCAGGAGCAGGCATATTCACACCGGCAGACTCACGCAGTTCCTGTGCAGCTCTCTCCCTTCTGCCATCTCGCCATCTCTCTCAGTCCCTCCCCAGTCTCTCTCTCCCCCTCTCTCTCTCTCTTTCTCACTAATCTTCTCTCCACTGGTGGATTTTTCAGCCCACTGCTGTGTGGAACCCCCCGGTAAGACAAAAATGATTTTTTTCTCTCTTTTTTAAAAAATCTCTCTCTGTGTCTCTTCGCCCTGCCTTCCTGCATCCTCTCCTTTCTCTGGCAGCCAAACAAAGGGATTGGGGTGTGGCTGGCTGCTGCTGGCAACAGAGGCATTGATGATGATTATGATGATGATGATGATGGGATGGAGGGAGGATGACAATGAAGATATTGATGTAGAAGGACAATAGGGTTAATGTTTGGATCATAAGAGACAGCTATAGACCATGACATGTCTATACAGAGATGGGATGGTCACGGTATCACCATGAGCTCTGAAAATGGCTTCGGGCGCCAGCTTAATTAAGGATTCTGGGCACGTGCCCAATACATCTATATGCCTGGTGAACATCCAACCATTTCCATTGAACCCTATTCAAATTTTTTGAGTGAACAAGATTAATTTTCCACTTGCTTGGTGTGAAAATTACTCGCCGCAGGCTAGCGGGTCCATTGGGTTGTTTTAATTTCAACACCAGTCTCTGACAGAAGCACTGGCCGAGGAACTGACAGCCTCATGAGCTAATCTCTATGAGGTGCAGCAGACCTGGCTCGGGTTGGGATTTAAGACTGCAGTGTCTGCCTGCCTGCGGAGCTTTGCTCAGCTTCAGGTGGCTGCAGGGAGGGATGGATGGTTGCAGAGAGAGAGAGAGAGAGAGAGACAGAGAGACAGAGAGACAGAGAGAGCTATGGATATGAGAATAGATATACGTGTACACATTATAACGTGTACATGTATATCTTGTGTGTGTGTGTGTGTGTGTGTGTGTGTGTGTGTGTGTGTGTGTGTGTGTGTGTGTGTGTGTGTGTGTGTGTGTGTGTGTGTGTGTGTGTGTGTGTGTGTGTGTGTGTGTGTGTGTGTGTGTGTGTGTGAGTGGGTGGGTGTGTGGCTCAGAGAGAGAGAGAGAGCATACGTATGGGTGTGTGCAGTGTGTGTGAGTGGGTATGTCTGCTAAATTAATCTCACTACCACTCCTTTCATCAGCATGCAGGTTATATAATTTAAAGATATGAACGATTTTTACACCCTCAGAGTCAAATTCACTCTGGGATTTAACTGTATAGTACAGGTACGTACAGAACATGTGTAGAAAATGACAGCTCAGGGGGGGTCGAATCATTTGGGTGTCTCGCGTTTATGACTCTACTCTGATCTCTTATCCCTCAGCCAACATGTCCGACAAACCTGACATGACTGAGATCGCCCGCTTTGATAAGACAAAGCTGAAGAAAACTGAGACGAAGGAGAAGAACCCTCTGCCCACCAAAGAGAGTGAGTGAATCTCGATTTGTGTGTGCATGTGGGGGAAAAAATCCCATTTTTTTTACTGGAGCAGAGAAAGGCCAAGCCTTTCTATGTTTTTCCTATAATGTGTCTCCCCTGCAACTGTTTTTCCCATCAGCAGTCAGGTGTCACAACCGGGGCTGCCAATACATCCACCTCTTCCTACCAGTGTTCAAACCAACCTCTGCATCACTGCATCATCAGCAGCACTGCATGCAACCCAAGAACAGCATTCCCATGCATTTCCACATCCACCCTAAACACACTGTGTATTTATGAGTAGCAACTATATGACATACAAAGTATGCATCTATGTAGGCTACTTTGTCATGTTCACAATACAGTCTACTTACTGCAAACAGCGCACACTGTAGTCTAAGGATCCCCACTGGAGATTTTAAAGCTACAATTATTTTAACTAATAAAATGTCATTTTAACCAACAAGCAGAGTGTGTTAATACAATTTAAATAACCCATCTGCTGTGGTCGGAGGTGGTCTCCCTACTCTTCCACTGAGAAATCTTGACCTTAGTGTTGGGTAGAACACCTAGCCTACTGGATCTGGATGTCAATAAAGTTATTTGAAGCAGACGCGCATCAGATTAGACACTTGATGCACCGCCCTTTATTGTATAGTTCAGACTAGTTGCAATTACCTCTATGGACAACGGACATACACCTTAGCTTCAATACGGTTTATATTTTATTTTTAGATTTCAGGTCAAACCAGTTGCTTTATTCTCAAGTTTTCTGTTTTAATATCTATTTTGTTGACTCTGTATTGCTGTGTATTTATTTTAAATGGCTACCGAAAGAGCCTCTAGGTTTTGTCTTATCTTAAGCCCACACCCGCTGACTGCTGTTCCCTCTGGTCTCTTCCAGCCATCGAACAGGAAAGGAAAGGTGATGCCACGCCTTGACTTCAAGAGCACAAGAAGAGAAGAGCAGGCCACGATGCCGCAGCCAAAAGCACTTTGTTTTCATTCTCACAGTATTCAAGTCCCTCATTTTGTTAATAAGGGTGCTATGGGGCTCCCTGGGGTGCAGTAAGGTTATACAGCATCCTCATGGTCGCTCTTTATCATTGGGGTGGAAAACATTTAGCCTGGCTGCCTGTCTGCCACTGCTAGCCTTTTTAGGCTTTTATATTGCCAAACTGGGGAGTCGTGAAACGATCTTGCGTACAATTACAGGCAGGCATCCAAACTAGGAGAAGCTGGGGATGGTCTACGAAGAAGCAAGGGGGCAATCAGATATTAATCATGCGGGATGCTTTCATAACCAACTTTTTACTTTTCTTTATGAAATAAATGAAAAGAAATGGAACCAATCAATATTATGTGTTTTCTCGTCTATATTGGTGATCCGAATCGATGTTGTCCAAGTATCTAAATCACTGGTACTTTCAGTGATTTCTTGTCAACACCATTTGTCTCTAGGTTCTGCTGTGATCAGCACTGAGCAAGAGCTCAGTGCTGAGCTGAGCAAGAGGCTAACATAAACATAAACAGAGCTGTACTCTATAGGCAGACAACCAACCTGCGCGTTCACAAACCAGAGCTCAAGGCTCATACTTTGCTCGCTAAGATGATGTCAAACACTTACAATGAGCTCTGTTCTGAAAATGCATTTGATGGTGATGCTTAAGCAAGTTTTGAAGGTTTATAAAATTATTTGGTCTGAACCAAGGGCCCATGCATTTCCGGGTTCTCTTTAAGGGAATAAAATCCTTGGTTCTCTTGAGCCATGAAGTTTCTATTAATGACCCAGCAGATCATAGATGTCGCTATTTCACCTTCTGCAGGACAGTGAAGACTGCAGGAAAATTTAAGTGAATGAGGTTTTGGCCGAACTTTACACTTTATTTTATTACCTTAGTAAACATGTTCATAAACACTTTATGTTTTCAATCGCTAGTTTAAAGTATTTTTTAAATCATTATGATATGCGTTTAGTAAAATTGATGATAAAGTAGGGTATGTTTCTAGGGTTCTAACCAAGCCCTCTAAGCCACAGAGAATGATTGAAGCCTCAGAAGCCTGGTGGCCAAATCTGGACTTCCGCATTTGGGACGCTACTGCACATGCTTCTATCTTCTGAAACTGAGGTACCGAGACTAGGGGGGAAGATCATTTACGACTATGTCCCTATCGGTACGTAACTCGGACGGCACTGAGTCGACTGAAGGTGACTTTGGAACGCTCGGCACGGCGTCTCGCTCACTTTAGCTCGCTCGGTGGTGCCTCTCGTGGCACAAGTACCCTTCAGTCGGTGCGCCTCCGTCGGTGTCTGAAGACAAGCGCTCCTGCACCCCGCTCATCCTAGGGAAACACCGCAAACGTCATTCCAAATAAAAGTTGAACGTTTTAATCATTAATGTAATTAATGTTTTTCCACACACATGAATTAATGAATCACAACATTGGAATGACATTTGAATCAATTTTCAAGGGAGGCAGCGTTCCTTCTATTGTAGCTGCTAATTTTGTTTGTTGTTGTCGTCAGGTCTTAAAAGTCCTTACATTGTCACTTCACTGTCATCTGGGGACCCCCCAAATCACGTGAGGACCCCCCTGGGGGTCCCGACCCACAGGTTGAGAACCACTGTCATATGGGACCATGCACTATGGCAACAGCAGTGGACCTGGGGACAAGCAGAGTTTAGGGGCGGTCCAGTGAGGCTCACCACTGGGCCCAGCCTTCATTAGCACACAGCAGGGTCCTGTGGGAAACACAAGCCCCCCCCATGGGCAGGCAGGCAAATGGACAGCAAGGGGAGGGTTGTGGTCTATCATTTTACAATGCCACTCTGCCAGCATATCATTTGTTCTGTTTTAAACCCGATTTATACTTTGTGGTATGGTCTCACACTGAAAATAGCAGACCTACAAGAAGCACAACCTCATAGCATCCAACACATTGTGAGCTTGTAGATCTGCTATTTTCGGTGGAGTAGGCCTACGTCAAAGTAAAGGCAAAGCATAAAAGAGGTATTATTTTGAAGTTGAATGAGGTTTGTGGTGGTAATTCCCTCTGTATGTGTGTCATTATTGTCTTTGATTGAAACATCACCTTATACTAGAGTCAGATTGGAGGCTGCATCTTCATATTTTCTGAGGATTGATAAATACATAAAGTCTTACCTAATCTACGGCAGCTCTCCATGGCATTTACATCAACACCACTGGATCTTAAAGCTGCCACTCGGAACCTGAATAAAACATTATTAAACCAAAAGTATTTTAACAACTTTCAACATGGTGTCCCTATTTTGGGAATGCAGCTGGGTGAAAATATTGACATTTTTGATTTTTTGGGGGGAAAATGTTTGCTATTTAATAAAATAGGATTTAAAGGTGATTTATCGTACATAAAACAAAAGTTGTCTGTAAAAAAAAGTTAAAGCTCTATATTCTGCAAGTATCGAGTAGGCTATTCAATAACAGGGTGTCTCCCCCCAGCCTGATCTCCAGAGATGTCCGTAACATTACAGCCTCCCCCAGCTCTTTAATAAACAGAAAATACATTTTCAGGTGGGTCTCTAATTTAATCCAATCAAGAAAGAGAAGAGAACCCATTTATCAGCTTCATATTCCATTTGTGTCTGCTCTTTTCTTTTTCTTTTTTCACCACTACAGTTTCATTTGTTTATCCTGTATGAGAGTCTCTCCTGATTGGAAGAAATAGGTATCCCGTCCTGACATTCATTTTCTGTTCGCTAAGAGCTGGAGAGATGGGGACACACTCTATAGCAATTATATAGAGCTATTTAACACTAATTTTAACACACTTACACCCCCCTTTAAGTGGTTAATATAACTAGCGCATGTGAAAGAGTACTATTTCATTGATAAATGTAGACCCTGGCGTCGGGTAGAAGGAGGACACCTACCAGATTGTAGCTTATGTAATACCGCCTGAAGCTCATAAGCACAACAGCCCCCCAGGGTCAAGCGGGATATATGGGGTTCACCCTCGGAAGAGCCTCTCCTCTCTCCTCCATCCAGTTAAACCCCCACGCTTCTCTCCCTCAGGCACGGACCCCCTGGGCCCTGGTGAACGTAAACATCCATGCATCACTCATTCAGCCGAGACACGGTGGCAGGTTTATGACATGTCCAGCAGAGAGGGATATTTTTGGGGAGAATGCGGTCCGGGGGGGGGGAGGTAACCCTAAATGAGTGATGAGTGGGTGTCATTCTACATATGCACTTTTTGATGAGCAACACATTAGCCTAATTATGTAAAAAAATAAAAAAATAAAATAAAAATATTTGCTATGGAAGTCCTGTCAGTGTCACCCAGTTGTTCTCAAAGTGTCCACCACAGCAAAATTAGATAGCAGTCAGTTTAACCACGTTAACCCTATAATTTATAGGGTTAACGTGGTTAATTTATAGGCTATAAATCAGACAAAAATAGCGGTGTCGCTTTTACCTTGAAAATCAGCTCTGGTTGCAGTGGTTGCCAAGCTGCATCGTGTGTCGCTGCCTCAAGACAAACACTGTCTACACACTGTTTCCCAAGGGTTTTGTGCCACTCATTTGTGGGTCGCGGACACATTTTCATGGGTCACGAGTAAATATCCATTCTTGTTTTGGTTCCTACGTTTTGTTTTTAATTATTATAATTCCAAAACATTCCCCCCCCCAAAAAAAAAATAATCTAAAATGTTCATGAATTTAAAAAAAAATGTAATGATTTTTCAAAAGAGTTTCATGAATAAATAAATACATTTATTTTAAATTCCATAAATTAGAAAATTCGAAAAATTAAGAAGTAGTGAAAATAGCAGATCTACAACTGTGAGCATTGTGAGCTTGTAGATCTGCTATTTTCACTAGTTTGGGTGTGCATGGGGATTGGGATAGGCTACATTAATTTCTCATGGGTCTCGAGCTAAAAAGTTTGGGAACCAGTGCAGACTGTCATCTTGGTTTCCTCTGTGCTTTGATTTTATTGTAATGAATTTGTGTTGATCTCTGGCTCTAAGGTGTGATGATGGCCTGGATTAACATGCCAAATACCTCATTTGCGGTCGAACCGCGCCCCCTAGTTTGTCCTTCAAAGCCTCGCTCGTTTTGGAACGGATCAACGCATGTCATCTTCAAAGTGCTGGAGATCAACGCAAGGATCAGCACCTTGTTGAGGTGTGAATTGCACCATGTTACCCATGTAATCCCTCATTTAAGTGTATTCCCCACCTCATTCTTATTGTGATGGACCACTAGGCCTAAACCACCTATACAGCTTAAAATAAATTAGTGTCGACTGTGTGAATTTAGGAAATAAACAATCATTTGTGTATCCGACAAAAGGACATTATATTGTATTTTATTGAAAAAAGAAAAAGTACACGGTGCATAAATAGATTTGGTGATACTTTTCTTAAACATCAAGGAGAGAACCATAAAAAGTGCAAATATGCGTGAAATATCGTTATTCTTCTTTTCAAATCAGCTTTCATTAACCAAAGCTCTAGTGTGTTTATGTCCGCGGTGTCTCCTTCTATAGACATGTCCAGTGTCTCTCTTGGCACAGAAGTGCTTGACCCTGACCTGGGAGCAGTCCTCGCACTTCACCTTGCAGCACCAGTGGAACTTGCAGTTGCAGCTGCTGACCACCTCCGCCAGCCTCTGCTCCACCTTCAGGCCGCAGTCCGTGCACAGCCGACGGCAGCTGCGCTTCTCCCGGTGCGTCGCGCCGTCTCCGTTCTGCAGACACTCGCGGCCCTCGGTGCCGTGGAGCCCCAGGCTGACGTTCCTGCTGCAGTAGTCGGGAGAGTCCTCCAGGTAGATCAGCTCCGTCCGGGCGACGCCGCTGAACGCGTCCGCGATGGCGCCTCGGCTGTCGGCGCTGTTGCCGGACCGCATCTGCTTCTTCTTGTCCATCTTCAGTCTGCGGGCCTGGTCGTGCTTGGCCTTCAGGTAGTTGCCGATGTCCCTGAAGTCGGACACCTGCATCCAGCAGGTCTTGACGCTGCAGCTCTCGGACATGCCGTGGCACCGGCAGATGCGCTTCATGGTGGCCTTCACAGCCTGAAATAAACCACAACATGTTCTCTGTTAGGCACTGGCGGTGGTGGAAGAAGTACTCGGATGTTTTAGTCAAGTAGTAGGCTACTATAAATGTAGAAAACCACAAATACTCAGTTACAAAAGTCAATGTTCCAAATTTTGCTTGAGTAAAAGTACAAAAGTATTGGCATCAACATAAATGTAATGGCCTGTTGCATTAATGTGTTTATTACTTCAGCATAACCTATAATAATACATCACTCCATGTAGGCCTACGTTTTGTATTAATAATCTTAAAGAATATATATATTTAATTTGCCTCTGAAATAGTGAGGTAGCCTATACTGTAGAAGCATAAAATAT
The DNA here is from genome assembly GCF_963280865.1 of Gymnoscopelus braueri. NCBI lineage: Eukaryota > Metazoa > Chordata > Actinopteri > Myctophiformes > Myctophidae > Gymnoscopelus > Gymnoscopelus braueri. The sequence continues at coordinate 16,936,068 of NC_137622.1, forward strand.
AAAAAGGTGGAGGTTAATTTAAAGATTGTTTATTATTTATATCAACTAGGTGACCACACTGTCGTTCAACTCACCAGCCGTCCGGCCTCGTTGTTGTGCAGGTTGATCGCTGCTCGGGAGTCCTGGCCGGTCTCCAAAGCATCCACGTATTGTTTGGATATGGTTTCCCCGAATTCGGCGTTATCACTGCAGCCGCCCCACAGCCAACCAGTCCCTCCTGCAGGCAAAGGATCATATCACTTAGCATCGGGAAACGTATTAAGAGGCTATATACACCATGAAAACACATTAAAGAAATAGGCCTATATATGCGCTTAATTACCGATCTTGCCGTTCTTGGAGACATCACAGCCGCAGTTGTCCAGATCCCCCATGCTGCAGTTTCTGGTCAGCGTGTACATGACACCTGCTGCACTGATGGCGTGGACGAAAGACGTCTCTCTGGTGGCTGAGGGAAAAGAAAAAAGCTGATCAGCCTTCAATCTGCATTATCATTATTTTACGCACCGTCCATCTAGCAAGTTTACGCGTGCGTAAAAAACAATAAAATAAAATAAAAGATTCAATGATGTCTGTATTTAGTCATACGTTTAAGATAACGCTATGAACTGAAATAATCATTCCTATAGTCGTATAAATTACACCAAATATGTGTCTTGTTATTTGGAAACGTACCACTTCTGAGTCCCTTCAGTTGGATCGCACTCTCCGGACAGTTCCACCGGTCCCAAGCGAACTGGTGCTTACACTCCTCCATGCCGGCCTGTGCGCCCACCTGCACACTGCTGGTATAGGTCAGATAGGCCTTGGGTCCTGTCATCAGAAAGTTGTTTGCTGCCCTGAAATGATCAAGACACACAACACGCAATTTAAAATAGAGAAAACTGAAATCATAAGGATCATGTAGGCAGTGGTGGAACAAGTACTCACTTTTGTTACTTAAGTAAAAGTATCAATACAGCAATGTAAGTACTCTGTTACAAGTGAAGGTTCGCTATTCAAAATTTACTTGAGTAAAAGTACAATAATATTGGCATCAAAATGTATTTAAAGTACCAAAATAAAGTACTCATTATACAGAATGTCCCATTTCACAGGTTTTCAAATGTATAAAACCTTTTTAAAATAGCAGATCTACAAGCTCACAATGTGAGGTAATGTATATTTTGTTATATTAATCCAAATCTACAAAGTAACTAACTAAAGTTTTCAAATAATTGTAGTGGAGTAAAAAAAAAATGCCTCTGAGATGTATAGTGGAGTAAAAGTACTGACATTTGGAAATACTCCAGTAAAGTAAAACACCTAAAAGTTTTACTTAAGTACAGTACTTGAGTACATATACTTAGTTACTTTACACCACTGCATGTAGACTATACATATAACACTACAAATCCACAGACGAACTACAATAAATAAAGACTTACCAAGCGTTTACCAGACAGCCGTTGTGGTAAAAAAGTGACACCAGCAAAAATAATGAAACAACCATTTTGAGTCTGCGATGTTGGCCGTACAGAGGAGCTCTGGTTATGTTGCGTGGTGGTTGAATCACAACCTTCTCCTTTATATTTGACTGAGGAACCACGCTTTGTTTCCGTGATCCATGCTGATTGGGTGATGGATTTAGGAAACGCCTATGCGCACTTCAAAGGGACACGTTTAAAGACAGTTTATGTTCCACCCGCTGGCTCACATGACACCAGGGCCACGATGGATCACTTGATCCCGGGATCCCCGCAGAGCCAGGGAACCACCACCACACCAACCAATATACAAAATAACAGCAGCACAATTTCAAAGAGCTTGACGAATCCACACAGCACGTTGACAAATGAGACGGAGCGAGCCATATTATTAAAATATTTATTAAGGTTTTATCATGCAAAAATACATCTGACACAAAACGTCACACACACACACAACATCGAACGAGGCGACAGTGACACTGTCGTGTAAACACAGTGACACTGACTGACAAGGGAGGGTGAATCCATGGGGAAGTTGGTAGGCCTGAATACAATAAAGGTTGTCAGTTTGGAGATGATAGTCTATCACCCCAAGTTATATAAAGTGCATTAAAGGTCTTTTAATGAAAGGCTGTCGGTTGATGCAAGTCCAGGATGAGGCCAGACTCGTCGTCATGTATTGATTGCAGAGACATTCACATTAATTGTCTTTAAAAGTCAGTGCTGGCCCGTCAATGCTTGTGCCCAGTGCGCGCCCGTTGCCTCCGTTTGGTTTTATTGTGCGGCCTTCTTCCTCCGTTTGGTTTTACTTTGTGCCCTCTTTCCCGACGCGCGCAATAATACTTCGCAACGACCTGCGTGCACCTCTCGCACTTGACCGTGCAGCACCAGTGGAATTTACACTTGCAGCTGCTGACCACCTCGATGCGCTTCTCCTCCACCTTCAGGCCGCAGTCGTGGCACAGCCTGCGGCAGCTCTGTCTCTCCCACTGGGAGCCGTTGTTCTTGCCGGCGGCGGGTCCGCGGAGACACTCGCGGCCCTCCGTGCCGTGGTAGCCCAGGCTCTGGTTCTTGGTGCAGTAGTCCGGGGAGGCCTCCAGGTAGATGAGCTCCGTCTTGGGGATGCCGCTGAACGCGTGTGCGATGGCGCCTCGGTTGTCTGCGCTGTTCCCGGCCCTCATGCGCCTCTGCTTGTCCATGTCCAGCGTCCTCGCCTGGTCGTACTTGACCTTCAGGAAGTTGCCCACGTCCCTGAAGTCGCCCAGCTGCATCCAGCAGGTCTGGAGGCTGCAGCTCCCAGACACTCCGTGACACTTGCAGGCTTTCCTCATGGTGGATTTGATGGCCTGTCGGGAGACAAATGGGAGACTAATGTCAGGCAACTTCTATACTCTCCAGTGTATACTGCTTTTATTTGGCATTAAGTTATAATGAAGTTAACGTATGTTTAATCATTTCAAAGGTAATGAACCACTTACCAATCTGCCAGCTTCGTTGTTGTGCCGGTTGATGGCTGCACGCGAGTCATGTCCATTTTCCAGCGCGTCCACAAACTGCTTGGAGATCTTCTCGCCGAACGCAGCATTGTCACTGCATCCGCCCCATATCCACCCTTTGCCACCTGCACAATCAAAAAGCTCTGAGTTATAGGCCTGCTTCTCATTTCATGTTAAGATATAGAATTGTCCGTTCATTTCTCAACCTTTTCAGGCCGTGACCCCCCAACATAATCATATTTGAACTGGGAACCCAGTTGATGCATTAAATCTTCGGTTCCACAGATACATATTGTGAAAATAACAGATCTACAAGCTCACAACACTCCAGCGTAGCGGCTATTTTCACAAATTTTGCCTCTTTCTTATATTATTTATTTGGCTAATGTTTGACCAGTCTTTATAGTACAGTCTTTTCTTTGTTTTTGATGTATATTAAACGTAAAGGTCTTAAAAGTCCTTAAATTGTCACTTCACTGTCATCTATAGGGACCCCCCCAACAAAAATCATGTGGAGACCCCCCTGGGGGTCCCGACCCACTGGTTGAGAACCACTGATCTATACGCCAACGTACCAGTTTGTCCAATTTTGGAGTCATCACATCCACAGTTGTCGAAGTCCCCCATGCTGCAGTTCTTGGTCAGTGTGTACATCACTCCTGCAGCGCTGATGGCGTGGACAAAAGACGTCTCTCTTGTGGCTATAAATTGAGTTGCAAAGAAAATATATGTTATCCAAGTGTAATATATTATTTTGCTATCAAAAGTGGTACCATTACGCCTTCATTGTGGTGTCCAATCTCTGTGCGTAACCATGCGTAATCGCAAATGTCCTGGCCTAGGCGCCGCCATCATTGGCAAAAGTCAGTGGTGGAAAAGTAGGCTACTCACGTTTTTTTTACTTAAGTAAAAGTATCAATATACTGCCATGTAGAAATACTTTGTTAAAAGTAAAAGTTCGGAATTCTAAATTTAATTGAGTAAAAGTATACCAAAAGTATTGGTATAAAAGTAGAAAGTAGGCTACTCATTCATTATGTAGAACGTCCCATTTCACAAGTTTTGAAATATATAAAAATATTTTGAAAATAGTACTTGAGTAAATGTACTCAGTTACTTTACACCACTGGCAAAAGTACAATTAATAAAACAAGCTCCTCACCACTGCGGAGACCGTTGTGTGTTGATAACTGGAGCGCACTCTCCGGACAGTTCCACCTGTCCCATGAAAACTGGTGCTTACACTCCTGCATGCCGTTCTGTGCGCCCACCTGCACACTGCTGGCATAGGTCAGAAATGCCTTGGGTCCAGTCATCAGGAAATTATTGACCGACCTGTAGAAAGGAAAGTAAAGAGACATTAAGTAAAGTAGCTCACTGTTTCCCCAAACACTGGTTCGGGACCTATTTGTGGGTCACGAGTAAATATCCCTTTTTTTTGTTTCAAACATCCCCCCTTTCTAAAGAATGTCATGAATGAATATTTAAAAAATACAAGAAATTCCATAAATTAGAAAACAAATGTTTAAGAAGTATAGTGAAAATAGCCGATCTACACAACGCCTCATATCGAGACATTTCTCTTAGGCTCTCGAGCCAAAAAGTTTGGGAACCGTTGAAGTATCTTATAAAGCAGAAATCACAGTATGTGCTGTATTTTAAGAAAATGGACAAAACAAGTAAAAAATAAATAAATAAAGAGAATAAGTGTGACTTACCAAGCTGCTGCAAAGTGAATCTGACAGAACATGGACAGAATTAAGTGAAGCTTTAGATCCATGGTATCTAGTGTTGTTTGTATAGTCCAAAGGCAAATATCCCCAAAATATGTGTCTTTGTTAGTATATATCCAAGGTGTGTGTTCCGTGAGAGGGAAAGGTACTGAATGTCAGGACAGTGAAGACTGATGATATTTATACTGTTGTTCCATTTGATTGACAGGTTGTCTCGTCGCTAACATTTGACTGTGAAAATGCCCCAACGAGGACATTCATTGCCCTACGTGTCCTATAGACGAATAGGAGACGTTGTTGCATAGAGGCACTTCAAAGAGTTGACAGACTGTTAAACCTCATTCATTCACCTGCCGTTCCCAGGCCTGCTTATAGACTTTTCCCACGAATTGGGACATTTCCAAGTTATCTCGGTTTAGGCTTATGTAATACTACTACTACTGCTACTACTACTAATAATAATAATTATTATTATTATTACTGATGGCTATTCATAATAATGGTTATTATTATTATTCCTATATGCCCCCCTTCAGACTAATGGCTGCACATAGGAGTTGGATAATGCACACTCACAGGGCATACAAAACAATACAAATAACAATACATGTTTTGTACCTCTCCACAACTTAACAGATTTAAAAAGAAGCACCAGTAAAAATGAAAAAATATCTAAATAAAATGCTTGAGTTCCTAAATAACAGTGTCAGTCACACACGCAAAACCTTAAGGAAGTAACAAAACAGAAACAAGGTTTCATTATAATGTGTTTTATGGTAGCCTACATGTCAGGCGCTGAATGTTAATGTGACGCTCTGGGCTGTTTGGAGGTGGTCGGAAATTTGTTCTTTAGCAAATGACATCAGTGTTATGAGATATAGGAGATAAGCTACAAGGTGACTACGAAGCCATAAAGGGGAGATAATAGTCATGTAAATAGCACCTCGCACAGCGGCGACATTGACATGGCCGTGATAATAGGTTAATAGATGTTTCCGAAGGGAACAACTTGGTGCGAAAACAGTCTGGAATTGACAAGAATGCAAGAATGCTGCAAAAGCAAACACGAGAAACAATGTGGACGTGGTTCTTTTGGGGCTATTACTGCCTGCTTGAGCATCATGCTATATAACAGGGGTCTTCAACGTTTTTCAGGCCAAGGACCCCCTAGCTGAGAGAGAGATGAAGCAGGGACCCCCTCTAAATTGTATACAATTGTGTTTCAGATTAAAAAAAGTTCTACTTGGTCTGCTCTTTTCCCCCTCTATACCTAATACCTCTTTGCCAAAAATAGCCGATCTACAAGCTCAGCTTGTATTGGCTATTTTTTGGCTAAAGTTCTCCTCAGAAAAGGGATGCTATAGGGTTCAAGTGGTTAATGTAAAAAAAATGGTGGCCCCCCTGTAGTAACTCTGAGGACCCCCTAGGGATCCCGGACCCCCTGTTAAAGACCCCTACTAAAGTTCCTATACATCTTAAACAGTTATAGGGTTATTATTATTAATAGGTTATTAACCAACACCAGATAATACATGGTGTTATTTTTCATGATCATGTAATTACGATTTTATTTATGTCTTGTCACTGTCATAATCAACAGGCATTAAACTGCTAGTTTCTATCATTTAATACTCAATGGATTTGACTTGATATAAGTGTTTAAACCCTCGCCTAATTATTGATTAACAATAGGATCATCAAATCCCCTGTAATCCACTCAAAATCCTTTAAAACCACTTGTCACCCGTCGATGGGCCATTAATTGGGATGGGGATCATGCGGTCCTTATGGCAATAGAGGCGACGATAATCCCCAATAATTCAACTTGAGGCTGAAACCTAAATATCTTGACATTGGGGATGTAAGGGGGGGGGGGGGGTGATGACGTTTGGTCAATAAGTCACAATACGACTTTTGGGGTGAGACAGTGCTGCACATAGGCCTGGCAATGTATGTATTTTTGGTTGGTTGCTTTTATTGTCATAAGCAGTATGTGTTCCATTTTTTTTATTCTCATGTGGAGGCTCCTACATCTTAAACAGTTATAGGGTTATTATTATTAATAGGTTATTAACCAACACCAGATAATACATGGTGTTATTTTTCATGATCATGTAATTACAAATTTATTTATGTCTTGTCACTGTCATAATCAACAGGCATTAAACTGCTAGTTTCTATCATTTAATACTCAATGGATTTGACTTGATATAAGTGTTTAAACCCTCGCCTAATTATTGATTAACAATAGGATCATCAAATCCCCTGTAATCCACTCAAAATCCTTTAAAACCACTTGTCACCCGTCGATGGGCCATTAATTGGGATGGGGATCATGCGGTCCTTATGGCAATAGAGGCAACGATAATCCCCAATAATTCAACTTGAGGCTGAAACCTAAATATCTTGACATTGGGGATGTAAGGGGGGGGGGGGGGGGGTGTTGACGTTTGGTCAATAAGTCACAATATGACTTTTGGGGTGAGACAGTGCTGCACATAGGCCTGGCAATTTATGTATTTATTTATTTTTGGTTGGTTGCTTTTATTGTCATAAGCAGCCTATGTGTTCCATTTGGAATGGGTAGCTCTGATAGTTAACAAGAACATACAGGACTAGCCTATGCTACCACACAAATTGACACGTTCAGATGTTTAATTGGTTAACGTGTTGACAAGGCTTTCACATTGTGCGTGAATGTGGGGGGCATTTCACGCACTCATTCACGCATTGCTATAATCTATTATCTACCATCGAAACCGCCGAGGACAAAATCGTGCCTCGATCGGCTCACGTGAGTTAATCTTTAGCCATATGATTATTATGGATATGATGATGACGATGATGATGATCATGTAATTGATCGTTGTGATCAATATTATAATTTAATCCATCATGCAAGCTCACCTCGAGCCAATTCTATCTGGCTGTCACTGATAGACAAATATATAAATAGACGATATTAAGACCATTATTATATTTTATTATGATTCCTTGGTTTCTTTTTGTATAGGCCTATGATTAGGCATACGAGTAGGCTATACCAGGTTCTCAAGCTTTTCAGGCCGCGACCCCCCAAAATAATCATATTTGAACTGGGGACCCCCCAAAATAATCGTATTTGAACTGGGGACCCCCACCCTGACAGGAGTTGTGGCATTATAATTTAGTTTGACTCAGGTCCCACTGAAAATAGCAGATCTACAAGCTCACAACGCCTGCAATGCAAGGCCTAGTGAGCTTGATCGGAAATGTTCACAATTTCTGCCTCTTTCTTATATTATTTGACAATTTGATCACAGTTTGTCTTAAAAGTCCTTAAATTGTCATCTGGGAACCCCCCAAAAATCATCTGGGGATCCCGACCCACAGGTTGAGAACCACTGGGCTATACGACCGATGTGTATTCGGCTCAATCCGTCGATTTCCCGAGGTCAGTCAGTAGCCTGGTGGTCAAGACATTCAGAGCAAATAGCCTATGCTTAAAACAACACCAAGTCAAATCCGCTGTAATTATAATGCCCTAACAGGCATTTTAGACACATTAAAGCGGCCCACGGTGTATTGATGGGTGATTTACAGCGGTGTAAGGGTGAGACAAATCGAGCAATAAAGTCTGTGGAGGTGACGAGGTTGACAGGCCGAGGCCAGGGGGCAGGATTAGCGTCGCCAGGGAGGGATGTAGAACACTGTCAGGCTGGGCCACTGCATGTAGCCTATTAGCAAGTGTCGAGGTTGGCAGTCAAAATGTTTATATTATTATTATAATAATATATATATTATATATATATTCCCCCTTTATAATTCAGACAAACGTCTGAAAAACCTTTGCAGGAGTTTTGTTACTATACAATCATCATCATCATATTTGTATTTTTCTCTGTGTGTGTGTGTGTGTGTGTGTGTGTGTGTGTGTGTGTGTGTGTGTGTGTGTGTGTGTGTGTGTGTGTGTGTGTGTGTGCGTATCATAATTAAAAGAAATGAGCATTTTCAAGTTTTCAAGGGCTATATTGGTTAGAGGCTGCAATATGTTGGCCCACAAAGTGGTTAATGGTAGTTTATCAAGTTAAATAAAATCTGGTCCATAGTCTGTACATCAAATATATCTTTGGCTATGAACAGCCATATATATATATATATATGAAATAATCATAATTCAACTGGGGACCCCCCACCCTGACAAGCACTTGGAATTGTAGGGGTTGAGGCATTACTTTTAATTTTACTCTGTTCCAAATGAATATTGTGAAAATAGCTGATCTGCAAGCTCACAACGCTTTGCGTTGCAAGAATTTGTGAGCTTGCAGATCAATTATTTTCACATTTCATTTTTGCCTATTTCTTGTATTATTTGACAATTTGGTGAATGTTTGACCAGTTTTTATAGTATAGTTTGTTGATTACTTTTGAATGCAGTAATGGTCTTTTTTCATTAATAATTTTTTCTTCTCTTTTTTTTTAGGTATTAAAAAGGTCTTGTCATTTTAGTGTCATCTGGGGACCCCTCAAAATCATGTGGTGGTCCAGACTCACAGGTTGAAAACCAATGCTTAGAATAAATAAAACTCCATGCATTCAAAATATTACTTTAGTAAAAGTACTATTGCCATCAAAATACTGTAGGCCTATAGGCCTACTCACACAACATAAAAGTTATAAATGCAAAATGGCCCATTTCAAATGATTGGAGTGTAATATATTAATGTGTTCATCTTTAATGTTCTGGTAAAGGTGGGTCTGATTTGAATTGCTTTATAGTCTACTTTAACCTATAATAATACATCATTTGTCAGGTAATATATGTTTTGTATTAATAATCAAAATCTGCCAAGTAACTGCGGTTACTTTACAAAACTGTAGAAGCAGCACTAGGTAACTTTCCTCTACACCCCAGATTTGAACCCGGTTTCCTGCACAAGTGCTTACATTTTTACCATTGAGCTAATAGAGCCTGCCTATTTTCTCAGTGAATAAATTGAATCTTGACCATCATGTCAAAATTCATGTCAGATCCTGTGTCTAGATGAGACATGACCTTTGACACGATCTAAATGTCTCAAGAAGAGCAGGGAGACAAAATACAACCACCTCAATTGTATAAGTTATATTGTATTAACATACTCTACCATACAGATTTGAAAAAAACATTTTTTTATTCATTAAGAAAAAGTTACATAGTGCGGAACTGTCACAGTCACAGACTTTCTTGTTTGTTCCTTAGTCTAGGTTTCTTGGTTCTATGTTTCTGTTTGCCCCAGCTGTATCTCCATTGTAACAACACCTCATGTGTATATCAGTCTTGTTCCCCGGTCAGTCCTTGTTGAGTCATTGTTTGTGTCACATGTTTTAGATTGTCTTGAGATGTTCATGTTCACCAATGTCGTGTATTAAAACACCCAATAATGGGTTTTGAACACCACTTTGCCTGGCTGTCCTGCATTTGGGTTCACCAGCACGTGACAAAAGTTGTTCTTCAAATCTCGTTGTCATGTTGGCGTTCAGTGTTGCTATGTGAGCGTCTCATGCTGGTTCCGTGTATTGTTGTTCTACCACATCACTTCCACCTACACTTTCTTGAAGAAAGAGGGACCAGAGGAAAACGTTTTTCTCACTACTGCCCAAAGGTCGCCACGGGTTCTTCTTGCGAACGTATACGGTGAATGCACGTCGGGTTGAGTTCCGTCCACAGGTGGACGGATGGCAAATTGTCTGCCCACGGGTCTTACGGACACGGGCCTTTATGAGGGCAGAATGGGGGAGGAATGATCCCACGTGGACCCCCCAGGGTGACTGTATTCACCCAGACAGGCCTGATCAGCCCCTCTCCCCAGCACCCTTCTCTGTCACTTGGGTGTGAGATACCAGGCTGAGCTGGGTCACAAGCACACAAATAAACACACCTGCCTGCACACACACACACACACACACACACACACACACACACACACACACACACACACACACACACACACACACACACACACACACACACACACACACACACACACACACACACACACACACACACACCCACACCCACACCCACACACACACACACAAAAGCCTTGTACATCATTTAAAAGTTGGGACACAACATAAGTAGACCAGTTTTTAGGGTACAACATACTCTATGTGTGTATATTTCAGCACTATATTTTTGCTTTATAAATGTTTTTCATTTTCAAAAACCTGTGTTAACTCAAACAATATGACAAAAGATGGAACTTGAATACAACTTGAATGACAAATGGGCCTGAGGATTACATAATTATTTCAACTGTAAATAAAAGGAAGTTGAAACAAGCCTTACAGTGAGGTGGCAGAAAGGTTCAAATTAAGTAGCAATAATTATGTGTATAGAGGTATGAATAGGTCATCAATACATCATGCAAATGCCAAGAAAAGTCTCTGCTAGGCATCCACCTACAGTGTAAAATCCTGAGTGTTATTAATTCTGGGTGTACAAATTGACCCTCTCAGTCTATTTGACTGTATATACAGTACAGTTATGCAAGCTATAATCTTCTTCTTCGTCTGTGGCCACTTCCCCTTTTAAATTATTTTTTAAATATTGCTTCCTGTGTAACATATTATGTTACACAGGAAGGACAGCAAGAGAAATGTTGACAAGGCTGCATTGCCTGTCAAATCATCATTATTCAGACCACAAGACAGTTCTGAACTCGCCCACTTGTTAACTTTACATGAAGGTGGGGTGTATTGTAAGGTTCAAGCAAAACATCTTCCTTACGGCGATCAAGAAATATTTACTGCTGTCCAGTAATACTTTTGTCTCTTTACTGGATGAGATACTGAAGAGAGATAATCATGAGTTTTGACAGTATTCCTTCCAAGACAGAGGTGATGGGATGGAATGCCCGGACTCTGGCTGACTACATGAACAGAGTGAGTACTGATACACAAATTACACTCAGATTGGAAGAACAATCTTTTAGCAGTAACCTTGCCTTACCATCTGTGTTGACTCAATCTGTTTGATAATGTATCTTCAAAAGTTGTTGTCAACTTTCTGTGATCATGCTCAACTTAACAACATTAACCCTGCCATCCCTATTTCGTATGAGGAAGTATAGGGCTTAAATGGTTAAAACATGAAGATGAAGAATACCATATACCACGGTTCTCAAACTTTTTTGTGACCCCTATAACTAGGTCCCTTACTGCCCCCCCCCACACCAATTAAAATGTAAACTTTATTTTCATTGTGTATTGTGTCGCTTATATCATTTAGAAAACATCTAATCCATTTCCAAATATCAGATTTTACATTCAACTGGACTGTTAGTAGGCCTATGTGATTATTATCTGTTTATTAGCCTAGCCTAATCCCAGTCCTCCTATAGTTCATTGCTTTTCAACTTTACCTAACTGCTAATATACAAAAGAACGCTTCAACAATACAAGAGACATTTGCAAAGACAGACTGAATGATGGTGTAGTGGTCTAATCATCAGACTCTTACCACAGAAATGCCATGTTCAAATACCAGTCCTCTTAAAGTTCATTGCTTTTCAACTTTACCTAACTGATGGCTAACATACAAACAGTACTAAGAGACATATGCTGTGAATCAGTGAGAGATGCCCTAGTGGACTAGTGATCCGATTCCCAGTACAGAGGTTCCAGGTTTGAATCCCAGCCTTTCTATTGTTCATTACTTTTCAACTTTACTAACTGAAGGCTAACATAAAACAACGCTTCAACAGTACGAATATACATATGATGTGAGTGGCAGAGAGATGGTCTAGTGGTCTAAAGATCAGACTCTCCGCATAGAGATGTTATGATCAAATCCCAGTCTTTCTATGGTTCATTGCTTTTCAACTTTACTAACTAAAGGCTAACATAAAATAACACTTCAACAGTACGAAGATACATATGATGTGAGTGGAAGAGAGATCGTCTAGTGGTCTAAAGATCAGACTCTACCTAACTGAAGGCTAACATACAAAAGAGCACTCCAACAGTACTAAGAGACATATGCTGTGAATCAGCGAGAGATGGCCTAGTGGACTAGTGTTCCAACTCCCAGTCCAGTGGAGTAGTGGTCTAAAGGTTGGACTCTCAGCACAGAGGAGGCTCCATGTTCAAATCCCAGTCGTCACATACTTCAGTGTTGTAGTGCTTTGACATTTTCAAGACCAAAATACAAAAAAGCAAGTCAAGATCACAAAGAGACCTGTCTGGAATGGCTGAGAGATGGTGTAGTGGTCAAAAGGTTGGACTCTCAGCACAGAGGTTCCATGTTCAAATCCCAGTCCTCCCATACTTCCGTGTTGTAGTATATTGAAATTTTCAAGGCCAAAATACAAAAAAGCAAGTCAAAAGTACAAAGAGACATGTCTGGAATGGCTGAGAGATGGTGTAGGGGTCAAAAGGTTGGCCTCTCAGCACAGAGGTCCCATGTTCAAATCCTAGTCGTCCCATACTTCAAAGTTGTAGTACTTTGACATTTTCAAGGCCAAAATACCAAAAAGCAAGTCAAAGCCACGAAGAGACATGTTTGGAATGGGGGAGAGATGGAGTAGTGGTCTAAAGGTTGGACTCTCATCACAGATGTTCCATGTTCAAATCCCAGTCCTCCCATACTTCAGTGTTGTAGTAAATTAAAATGTTCAAGGCCAAAATACAAAAAAGCAAGTCAAAAGCCCGAAGAGACATGATTGGAATGGCTGAGAGATGGTGCAGTGGTCAAAAGGTTGGACTCTCAGCACAGAGGTCCCATGTTCAAATCCTAGTCGTCCCATACTTCAAAGTTGTAGTACTTTGAATTTTTCAAGGCCAAAATACCAAAAAGCCAGTCAAAACCACAAAGAGACATGTTTGGAATGGCAGAGAGATGGAGTAGTGGTCTAAAGGTTGGACTCTCAGCACAGAGGTCCCATGTTCAAATCCTAGTCGTCCCATACTGCAAATTTGTAGTACTTTGAATTTTTCAAGGCCAAAATACCAAAAAGCCAGTCAAAAGCACAAAGAGACATGTTTGGAATGGTGGAGAGATGGAGTAGTGGTCCAAAGGTTGGACTCTCAGCACAGAGGTTCCATGTTCAAATCCCAGTCATCATGTTCTCCAGTGTTGTAGTACTTTGAAATTTTCAAGGCCAAAATACAAAAAAGCAAGTCAAAAGCGCAAAGAGATACCTGCTGAGGGCCCAAAGGTGCGTTGGCGCAGTGGTCTGGGTGCTTGATCGGTTGCCTCTGCTACTGACAGTTGGCAGGTTCAAGTCCCATGCCATCAACGTACTGGAGGACCATCGGGGGGACTGTGTCCCTCCCCTGTTTCCTGATAGTTAAAGGTGGGGGGTTATGTCTGAAAGAACTCTGCCCAGCTAAGGTTTTACAGAAGGACACTCCAACTCATTCAGTCCCATCGAGGTCCTCCATGTGCCTCAAAGGCTCCGAGGTGTCCCCTGTGCTTTTGGTGCTTTCAGTGATTATCCACCAGATGGCCCTGTTCACAAACCAGCGATACCATACGAGTCCTGCAGAGGCTTCAAGGGCCTGCCGAACTCCTACGGAAGCGGTAATCAGCCCGATGGGTTCACGAGATCTAAATTTTGTTTCTGTAAAACCTTAGTTGGGCAGAGTTCTTTCAGACATAACCCCCCACCTTCAACTATCAGTTGAAGGTGGGTCCTCCAGTAGGTCCCTCCGATGGTCCTCCAGTAGCCTACGTTGATGGCATGGGACTTGAACCTGCCAACTGTCTGTAGCAGAGGCAACCGATCAAGCTCCCAGACCACTGCGCCAACGCACCTTTGGGCCCTCAGCAGGTGTCTCTTCGTGCTTTTGTCTTGCTTTTTTGCATTTTGGCCTTGAAAATTTCAAAGTACTACAACTTTGAAGTATGGGACGACTGGGATATGAACATGGAACTCCTGTGCTGAGAGTCCAACCTTCAAACCACTACCCCATCTCTCAGCCACTCCCTTCACATGTCTCTTAGTGCATTTGACTTTCTTTTTGGCCTTGAAAATGTCAAAGTACTACAACTTTGAAGTATGGGACGAGTGGGATTTGAACATGGAACCTCTGTGCTGAGAGCCCGACCTTCAGACCACTACCCAATCTCTTAGCCACTTCCTTCACATGTCTCTTTGTGCTTCTGACTTGCTTTTTTGTATTTTGGCCTTGAAAATGTCAAAGTACTACAACTTTGAAGTATGGGACTTGAACATGAAAGCTCTGTGCTGAGAGTCCGACCTTTAGACCACTACCCCATCTCTCGGCCACTCTCTTCACATGTCTCTTTGTGCATTTGACTTTCTTTTTGGCCTTGAAAATTTCAAAGTACTTTGAAGTATGGGACGACTGGGATTTGAACATAGAACCTCTGTGCTGACAGTCTGATCACTATCCCACTACACCATCTCTCACTGACTAACAGCAGATGTCTCTTAGTACTGTTGAAGTGTTCTTTTATATGTCAGCCTGGGATTTGAACATGGAATCTCTGTGCTGAGAGTCCGACCTTTAGACCACTGCACCATCTCTCAGCACTCCCTTCACATGTGTCTTTGTGCTTTTGACTTGCTTTTATGTATTTTGGCCTTGAAAAATCTCTCAGCCACTCCCATAATAAGTCTCTTCGTAATCTTGAAGTGCTTATATGTCAGCCTTCAGTTAGTAAAGTTGAAAAGCAAGAATGACTGGGATTTGAACATGGCATCTCCATGTTGAGTGTCTGATCTTCAGACCGCTACACCATCTCTCAGCCACTCCCATTGCATGTCTCTTCGTCTGAAAGAACTCTGTCCAGCTGAAGTTTTACAGGAAGAAATTCCAAGTGAATATGATGTTGAAACTCTCTTGTAAAAATCAATGTGTCCCTCTCGAGTGAGACAAGACCTCCAGACGAGTCTTGTCTGTAACTTAAAATTTACCAGCAACCAGCAGACCAAAAAAAACAAAACAGAGAAGTAAATAGAAAATCAAATGAAATAAAAAACATAATGTAATAAATAAATACACCCATTTATTTATTTATTTTTGTTTATTTCATTGTGGTATTTATTTTAGAATTTTTACCTTTAGGGTTTCAGCCTAGATTAGAAAGTAGTAAAACATTATAAAGACCACATTCTTTTACCATCTGATAGAGCTCATGGCGACCTTTAAAATGATAAGAGTACATTTTTGGCAAAAATGTCACATAAGCCCTTTGTGCTCCAAGCCCTCGATCTTGCCAACCCCATTTTGTCACTGACCCATATACTGTGTGTGTGTGTGTGTGTGTGTGTGTGTGTGTGTGTGTGTGTGTGTGTGTGTGTGTGTGTGTGTGTGTGTGTGTGTGTGTGTGTGTGTGTGTGTGTGTGTGTGTGTGTGTGTGTGTGTGTGTGTGTGTGTGTGTGTCTGAAGCTGTGAGATTGTGACAAAGCATAACCTATGAATGTGTGACATATGTTATGTCTTTCTCAGCTGAAGCTGTCAGGCTGTGACAAAGTGGTGATGAAGAAATCCATTGACGGAGCACGGTTCTTGGTAAGAGTGGATGAATATCTTTGAGATTCAACAGTCTTACCGTTTCCTTAGTTGGTTTACCATGTTCAAATATGGATTGGCTCTCTATGTCCTTGCCCATGTTCTCATTTGTACCATCCAGAAAATGACAGATGTTGATCTCCAGAAGTTCCCTAGAGTGCATGTTCCGTGAGTATGCTTAAACATACTTGTAAACCAAGCATGAATCCAAAACTATCATCAACAGAATGTGATTCAGCTGTGGCTTAAAACAATACGCATAAAAATATAGCAGGACGTTTATTTTAACTGCAGAATGAGAGAGAGAGAGAGAGAGATTGTATGTGTTTTTTTGCCTCAAGCACTAATTATATCTGCCTTGTAACCATTTAGAATCGTCACCAACATTCAAAATGAAATCAACAGGAGAGGAATGAAGAAGAGTTTTAGTCTGAGGTGAGAAAACGTCTCTCTTCGTACTGCAACATCTGTTGTTCTGCAGCTGTAAAATATTTTAAGGTCTCAGTTATTGTAACTATTTTCACATCCATTTATTTCTTGCAGATTAAACGCTTCTAGGTATCCCAAACAAGGTATGTAAAATGTAGGTCAAATCACACAATCAATGTCATCTTGATTGTCATGCTGAGTTGCTGCTGTTTCTTCTCTGGTAGATTTAATACCAGATAAAGATACCCGGGACGCTGATCAGAGTGTAAGTTAATTTCTGCAAATTAACTACAATGATGCACCTGATAAACATTTAACATTGCATTGTCAGATAGAGTGAGCAAACCGTAACCCCAAAATGTGAGTTTCATGCAGCTAACAAAACTGAGCCACTGGACAGTTATGTGTTAAGCACTTTGACCCTGGCTTCCCTATCTTGAGGCATTATATTATACCAATTGCTAATCATTTCAACCAATTTCAAAAGCAGCATAATTATCTACAAGCTCACAGTACGTCATAAAGCTTAAAGATCACCTATGAATAAATTAATTGAATTAATTTATTTGGTGATAAAATTAAAGAGCACATCAGCACTTCCACAACATATAACAAACACAGATCGCCTATTTTGAATCAAGCTTAAGTGTTTACGCTGTAGTTACTTTACATTTGGTTCAAAGGTAAAGTACATTATAAATAAAATGTATTAAAATGTGTCATTTGTTTGGACTCTGGGTTTCCTGTGTTTCAAGGAGAGCGAATGTGATAATGAATATGATTGCCCAGAAGAATGCATGGAGAGGGAAGAGAGCGACATTTGCCCCATGTCTGAGCCATCTGAAGCTGGGCTAAGAGAGAGCGAGGAGGGTAGTGATGATGATTATGAGGTCCCTCCCTCTGAACAAAATGTCCTCCCCCGACCTCTTGGCCTGGGTAAACCTCTAGAAGACGGCGAGTACATAGGTACCACAAAGCAACCATAACACTTCTACATATGAAAAGAAATTAGAACATATAGGAATCATATCACCTGATGCTGCTTATGTATTTATAACATAATATATTTCAATAAGTATGTGTGTGTGTGTGTGTGTGGGTGTGTGTGTGTGTGTGTGTGTGTGTGTGTGTGTGTGTGTGTGTGTGTGTGTGTGTGTGTGTGTGTGTGTGTGTGTGTGTGTGTGTGTGTGTGTGTGTGTGTGTGTGTGTGTCCGTATTTTCAAGGCGGGAGTCTTCATCCCCCACCACAGCGTACAGGCAGAGAAACAGCAGCCTCCGGCGGCAGCAATGTACTGTTGTCTTCATTCTGCAGTTAGAAAACATGCATAATCACACTTTAAACATCTTACTTGTTTTGTATTCATTACTGTACTTTAACCGATGGAGTTCAAAGTATATTTGTTCATCGACTTATCTCTGTGTTATTATTCTTATTATATTACTTATTTTCTTTTTCCTGGGGGGTTAGCAGGCCCATCATCCCCTACCCAAAATGGACGCCTCTGGCCAGAGGTCTGTGAAAACACCAGCCCTTCCTCATTTTGACAGATCCAGGAAGCCTGGCCAATGTGGCCTGCCCAAGAAAGACCTTACAAAATCAGGTATGTATGTATACTAGTATGTATGTATGAATGTATGTATGTATGTATGTATGTATGTATGTATATATGTATATATGTATATGATACGCACAGCAATGAACAAAATCAGAACTGATCTAAGAGTCCCTCTTAGATCCTTCACATAAAGATGTTGTGGGGAACAGAGTCACTTTTGTTTCGGAGTACAATACTTCATCCCAAACTATTAAGAACATCATTAACAAAAACTGGAATCTGCTTAAATGTGATCCTAATTTGAAAACCTTGGCGTTGTCACCACCAAGGTTTTGCTTCACAAGAGGAAAGAACCTTAGAGACTCTGTCGTCACATCACTATATAGATCACCTAGCTCTAGTTCTAACTGGTTAAGAGAGGAACTATGTGGTAACCACCCGTGTGGGAGATGCACACATTGCTCTAACACTTCAACCACTAAGGTCTTTTTTCACCCACACACAGGACAGGAATACAAAATTAAACATTTTATCAACTGTAACACCACCCATGTGATTTACATGTTGAAATGTCCCTGTGGTATGATTTATATTGGTCAAACTAAACGCAACTTAAAGATACGTATAGCCGAACACAAGGCAGCCATAAGAAATGGCAATATGGAGTACGCCATAGCAAGGCACTATAGGGAGAGGGCCCATGGCTCTGCAGCCACACTCAAATTCATTGGCATTGAAAAGGTCACTCTGCCTCCTCGAGGTGGAGACCACAAAAAACTTTTATTACAAAGGGCAACATACTGGATCTTCACATTGAATTCAATGGAACCACATGGCTTGAATGAAAGCCTGGATCTAAGTTCCTTTTTGTAAATTTGATGTATTCCCCAAACTGCCACATATGTTTAAGTATTACAATTAGTTGTATTACTTTGCATAGGCTGCAGCCTTTTTAGTCTTGCTTGGCCTACTCCAAATTTCACTGAGCTGTGTATACATATACTTGGTGTACTGTGTTGTATAGAGGTCAATGAGAGAGAAATATAAAGAAGGGGGGGGGGGTGGAGTATTCCAAATGTACTGCTGCTAAATTGGAGTATTTACCTTTATGTATTTATATCAAGGTGGTTCTGTGTCATGTTGCATCATATGTGTATATATGCATTTTAGTATGTGGATATATACATACACACAGTAGGTGTGAGTGTATGTATGTGTGTATACACATAGATATGGATTCTCTCTGTATTGCATTTTATTATTATTGTCTGTCACCTTTTTTCTGCTTTTGTACCTGCCCACTTTTGATACATTGTATAAACAATTGACTGAGTAGCCACACAGGTGGGCGGAGTATCTGTTGTCACGGGGGATGTCACTATAAATCAGAGTGATCAGTCACGCCTGGCCTGTGTATATAGCACCTGATGAAGCCAACACGGCGAAACACGTTGTGCTAATAAAGCTTAAAAAATTAAGCATTAACTGAGTCTGAGTCCATCGTCATTTGGAGTGTGCGGTACCTTCCAAAGAGAAGCAGTGGGCAGGTTCCTTTCTTTCTTATATATACACACACACACACACACACACACACACACACACACACACACACACACACACACACACACACACACACACACACACACACACACACACAGCCTACATTATATACAGTATTATATACAATTCAAATATTTTATATAATATTCTATCCACCATGTC
The DNA here is from genome assembly GCF_963280865.1 of Gymnoscopelus braueri. Classification (NCBI taxonomy): domain Eukaryota; kingdom Metazoa; phylum Chordata; class Actinopteri; order Myctophiformes; family Myctophidae; genus Gymnoscopelus; species Gymnoscopelus braueri. The sequence continues at coordinate 16,955,975 of NC_137622.1, forward strand.
CAGGAGAGGGCAGCCCAGCCCCATTTAAGCACAAGATCCCCCAAACAGAAGACCCCAAACCATCAGACAGGTAGGCTACCCTGAAGAATGAATAAGCCGTTAAATAGGTCTAGGCCTATATTCTGATAGCAATAGGGGCTCTTGAAATTTTAACAGAGTAGACGTAATTTCCAGTATTCTGGTGGATTTTGGGAGTTTGACACTTTTATCAGGCTTTACTTGCATAGGATCCATTAAAAAGTTAAAAGTAGCAATAAAAAAAGCCATATTAAATAATAACATTTTGCTGGGGACCCCCTGGAACCCCAAGGACCCCTGGGGGGAACCACTTTGAGAACCAATGCTTAACGCTTTTTGAAAGTCCTAAAAAAAATACAAGACTCGCGCAAAAAAAATCTGCAAGTGGGAGTTGAAAGTGTGACTTCTGCTGGTAATGCTCTATCCATATAGCTCAGTCGGAAGAGCTCTTGACTTCAGACCATAAGATCGTGGGATTGAATCCCAGCACAGGAACCTTGGCATCTGAGCAATCTGGCTCTCAAGGGTCTACTATCTTTTTTCGCCTTCATCATAAAGGTTGCTGGAGGATGAAATGCATAATTTATTAAATAATATATAGGTAATATCAAATACATTGTAAAAAATTAGAGACATGACTTTATTAGCAAGATAGTCTTTTATTATATCATTCCTCATTTTGCTGGTTTCCCCTGAAACCCCTTTACTGTTACAGAGTAGAACTGCATTAGAATCTCTGCTGATGATGTGGCCATAGCTGAATGGTTAGAGAGCCTGCCTGGCAAGCCATAAATCCCAGGTTTGATCCCAGGCCTCAGTAATGTGTCAAAGTGTCCCTGAACAAGACACTTAAAAGAATAGTTCACCCAAAAATTTCTTATTTTCTATCAATTACACACTCCATGAAGCCTTGAATTCATGGATATTTTTTTGTTTTTGACACATTCCTGAGCACAGACTCAGACATAATTGGTTGTATCGGCGGTGCCACGTAGGTGTGAGGGTAGCGTAGCGGCCAGAACCTGAGTCTAGTAGAACATAATCACGATTCAAAGAACCACTTTTACCACTATTTAGCACCATTTTTGTTTAGTGTGACATATGATCTACAGCCTGTAGATCATGTGTTTACCTGTAGACTACAGGTAAACACATTTGAACATGAAGTTGATGATAAAGTGACAGCTTCTGTAACCTAACTTACTATCAGAATACAGGAGAAAAAAAGTTAAACCAAAACATATCACTTACAGCACCTTTAATGTATTTTTCTGTTATCTCTCCCTTACAGGTCCGCTAAGTTCAACCAACCCCCTCCTCTTCCTCAATCACCTAGACCATCTATTAGAGGTCGTAGTTCACAACATGGTCAAACACCGGTTAGTTTATTCAAAATGTGTACGTTTCCTTATAGACTTTCTCCATGACAATGAGGTAACTTGTGTAATTAGGGAAGGTGGACAGCAGATGGCAATGTTTTAAAACGAATATGGCTGTGGAAAATAGGCTCTATGCACAGCTACCATATTGGAAAGAAATTTGGCCAAAATTACATATAGCAGCTTTAATTACTTCCTTCACAGGTCTTGAAACCTGACATGACTGAGATCACTCGCTTAATTGATAAGACAACGCTGAAGAGGACCTCCTCTCTTCCCTCATCCACTAGGTAGGCTACCCTGAAAATGTATGAGCCATACTGGACACACACACACACACACACACACACACACACACACACACACACACACACACACACACACACACACACACACACACACACACACACACACACACACACACACACACACACACACACACACACACACACACACTGATTAAGCTGTATACTTTAGAACAACTTGTGTTCAGGGATCTTGACATTGCTGTATGCATTTCTGGTTATGTTCATGTCTTTTTCTGTATCTCTCCCTTCACAGCTCAACTAAGTTCAACACAGCCCCTCCTCTTCCTCAATCACCTAAGTGGCCATCTATTAGGGGTCGTAGTTCACAACATGGTCAAACACTGGTGAGTTGATTTTTAGAACTTGTCTTTTTAGACTTTTTCAATGATTAAACATGTGTAACTTGGCGAGACAGACAGCAGATGGCGATGTTGTGCAATAAATACGGCTGTGAACATCTCAATTTGTCTAAAGAACTCAAAATAATAGCATGTTTGTTGCTAGATTGTTGTTTAGTAATTTTCAATAGATTTTAACAGTATTTCTGACAAAACGTAATATGACTGTAACACAGAACTGACTGAGCATAAAGATAATGTGTTACATTTTGGTGACAATATGCAGACAGAGTCAGCAAAATTACTGCACAAATTCACAAAATGTGAGTTTCAGCTAACACAACCCAACCATGTGTAACAATGTGTCATCTGTTTGGGCTTTCTGTGTTTCAAGGAGAGCGAATGTGATAATGTATATGACTGCCCAGAAGAATGCATGGAGGGGGGAGAAAGCTACATTTGCCCCATGTCTGAGCCATGTCCAGCTGGGCTAAGAGAGAGCGAGGAGGGTAGTGATGATGAATATGAGGACCCTCCCTCTGAACAAAATGTCCTCCCCCGACCTCTTGGCCTGGGTAAACCTCTAGGAGACGGCGAGTACATAGGTACCACAAAGCAATCATAACACTTCTACATACAGTATGAAAAGAAATTAGAACATAATATTATTATTATTTGATATTCTATCATTTGATGCTAGGTTCTTGGTTTACATATGATCCTATTACTGAGGCACTACACTGCCTCTCTGCATTTGATGTACTGTATGTGTTTACCTTGCTTACTGTAAGTCGCCCTGGATAAAGAGCGTCTGCTAAATGCCTAAATAGTAAATGTGTGTGTGTGTGTGTGTGTGTGTGTGTGTGTGTGTGTGTGTGTGTGTGTGTGTGTGTGTGTGTGTGTGGGTGTGGGTGTGGGTGTGGGTGTGGGTGTGTGTGTAGATTCTCCAGGCAGGAGTCCTAATCCCCTTCTGCAGCGTCCAGGCAGTGAAGCAGGAGCCTCCGGCCGCATCAATGTACTGTTGACTTTACATGTTCTGTTAGAAACCCTTTCACAATGTCACACTGGAACACTGATACACTTTTTTGTCATATTTACTGTAGTTCTTTAGCTGCTGGAGTTCAAAGTATATTTGATCATCCATTCATCTCTGTCCTTATATTTTCTTTTTCCTGCAGGGTAAGCTGGCCCGTTATCCCCTACCGAAAATTGACGCCTCTGGTCAGACACACACACACACACACACACACACACACACACACACACACACACACACACACACACACACACACACACACATACATATTAATGTGCCGACTCTCCTATTTTTTTTTTCTCAGTCAACATGTCCAACAAACCTGACATGACTGAGATCACCCGCTTAATTAATAAGACAAAGCTGAAGAAGGCCTCTTCTTTTTCCTCATCCACCCAAATGAGCCCTCAAACAAAAGACCCCAAACCATCAGAAACCTCCAACAGGTAGGCTACCCTGAAAATGTATGGGCCATGCTGGGAACACACACACGCACACACACACGCACACCAGAGAGTGATTTTTTCTGATAGAGTCAAGCTATCTTCAATAAATTACAATTAACTGATTAAGTTGGATACCTGACAACAACTTGTGTTCAGGGATGACGTTGCTTTGAACTCTTGATATTGCTATATGCAGTTATGGTTATGTTCATGTCTTTTTCTGTCATCTCTCCCTTCACAGGTCAACTAAGTTCAACACAGCCCCTCCTCTTCCTCAATCACCTAAGCGGCCATCTATTAGGGGTCGTAGTTCACAACATGGTCAAACCCTGGTGAGTTGATTTTTAGAACTTGTCTTTTTAGACCTTTTCAATGATGAAACATGTGTAACTTGGGGAGGCAGACAGCAGATGGCGATGTTGTGCAATAAATACGGCTGTGAAAATCTCAATTTGTCTAAAGAACTCAAAATAATAGCATGTTTGTTGCTATATTGTTGTTTAGTCATTTTCAATTGATTTTAACAGTATTTCTGACCAAACATAATATAACTGCAACACAGAACTGACTGTGCATAAAGCTAACGTGAACGTTCAATTTTGGTGACAATATGCAGACAGAGTCAGCAAAAGAGGGGGGAGAGAGCTACATTTGCCCCATGTCTGAGCCATCTCCAGCTGGGCTAAGAGAGAGCGAGGAGGGTAGTGATGATGAATATGAGGACCCTCCCTCCGAACAAAATGTCCTCCCCCGATCTCTTGGCCTGGGTAAACCTCTAGGAGACGGCGAGTACATAGGTACCACAAAGCAATCATAACACTTCTACATACAGGATGAAAAGAAAGTAGAACCTATTATTCATACCACTGTTTGCTGATATATTTATATACTGAATATATTACAAAAGACATTCCAATACATCTGTGTGTGTGTGTGTATTCTCCAGGCAGGCGTTCTCACTCCCCACAGCGTCCAGGCAGGGAAGCATCGGCCTCCACCTCTAGCCACAATAACGTACCACTGTCTTTGAATGTTCTATTTAAACATCTTATTTTTTCATTCATAATTACTGTAGTTCTTTAGATGCTTGAGTTCAAAGTATATTTGATCATCCATCATCTGTCCTTTTGTTTTTCTGCAGGGTAAGCTTGACGTGATCACCCGCTTTGATAAGACAAAGCTGAGGAAGGCCTACTCTGTTCCTCTTCCTCAAACAAAAGACCCCAAACCATCAGAAACCTTCAACAGGTAGCCATGCTGGGAACACACGCACACACACACACGCACACGCACACACACACACACACACACACACACACACACACACACACACACACACACACACACACACACAAGAGAACGATACTTTTCTGATAGAGGCAAGCTATCTTCAATAAATTACAATTCGTTGATTAAGTTGTACACCTGACAACAACTTCCATCCAACCATGTGAGCTCTTTAAAGACTGCCCTGAAAATTCTAATTCATTAATGGATTAAGCTGTATACCTGACAACTTGTGTTCAGGGATGATGTTTTGAACTCTTCATTGCAAAATGCAGTTCCGGATATGTTAATGTATTTTTCTGTCATCTCTCCCTTTACAGGTCCACTAAGTTCAACACAGCCCCACCTCTTCCTCAATCACCTAGGCCATCTAGGGCTCGTAGTTCACAACATGGTCAAACACTGGTGAGTTGATTCAAAATGTGTCTTTTTAGACATTTTATTTGACAATGTAACTTGTGTAACTTGGCAAGGCAGATGGCAGTGTTGTAAAACAAATACAGCTGTGTAAAACCTCAAATTGACAGAACTCAAAATAATGGCATGTTTGTTGTTAGTTGTTGTTTAGTTATTTAACATTTATTAGAACAGTTACTCCGACCTATGACTGCAACACAAAACTGAGCATAAGTTAGAGTTCCTCTAATGTGAATGTTCCATTTTGGTGAATTCTTCAGGATATGGACCCATGCTGGTACAAAGGACAAGTGACCAGGCCTCAGGCTGAAGCTGCACTCAGAAAGGTCAACAAGGTCAGGATGGATCACAGCATCAGACAGACAGACAGACAGACAGACAGACAGACAGACAGACAGACAGACAGACCACACACACACACACACACACACACACACACACACACACACACACACACACACACACACACACACACACACACACACACACACACACACACAGAAAAGTTATATTATTTTATTGCATTTTTGATAATAGCAACATATCTCTGAACTGCATGGCATTGTGTGTGTGTGTGTGTGTGTGTGTGTGTGTGTGTGTGTGTGTGTGTGTGTGTGTGTGTGTGTGTGTGTGTGTGTGTGTGTGTGTGTGTGTGTGTGTGTGTGTGTGTGTGTACGCAGGATGGGGCGTTTGTGGTGCGAGACAGTTCCACAGGGTCCTCGGAGCAGCCGTACACGCTGATGGTGCTGTACCAAGACAAGGTTTACAACATCCAGATTCGTAACCACGGCAACTCTTACTCCCTGGGTACTGGCCTAAAGAACTGTGAGGTACAGCAACAAACACCATACTACCATCAACACATTTCTAAGAGCCATTGAGTACATTTAGTTAATAATACTTTTGTCTAAGAATAATCCAAAGTTACATGTTGCACTTTGCCTCAGGGATTTATCTGTCAGTGACCTGATTATTTTACTACCATATTTTCATTATGTTTTTTTTCTGTGCCTTAAGAGTTTCCCCAGGGTGAAGGAAGTGATCGACTACTACACACACACTCCACTGGTGCTGATCAATTCCTTGGACCGGAGCTCTGCATCTCAGAGCCGTCTGTTGCACCCTGCAGCACTCTGACCAGAACCAACTGAATAAGGGTGTCTAGGTGTTTGTGTATACATATGGGTACTGTGTTACATTTATTCAGCAGGAAAAATGTTATTAATAATATAGCTAAATACACATTGTGAACATATGTGTGTTTTGCTTCGTGTGTGTGGGCCTGCATGCACATGTGTGTTGCAATCATGGTCGTGAGATTAATGATGGAGTCATGAGTGGGCCGTTACAACCCAGCAGTGTCAGTTGTTATTGTTTTGGCTTCAGTTCGTTTGGTGTACTTAGCGGCTGTCAAAGTGAGTGCACTTCTATGTACACAATGGCATTTGTACTGTATGTAAATGTATATTACAATTCCATATAATGAGTGTTGCTTTAGTTCTGCTTAAACATTATTCTAGTTTTGTTCCATTTTATTTCAGAGCCCTTTTTGTAACTTTCCAACCACTTTCAAACCGGCATTTCAAGTTGTAAGCTTGTAGATTGCTATTCACACATTTTTAAAATGAGGTTTAAGTGGATAAGAAAAGTGCAGATGATTTTATGATTACAAATATTTTGTTATAGCCCTAGTTTTGACATCACACTGACATGGATATCCATGCATTACATTTTAGTTGCCAGGGCAAATTCCTTGCATGTACCCCATACTGGGTAATAACTAAAGTCGTTCTATATACATACCATCTATTCTTTATGTCCTTCCTCACTCCTCACTTTCAGACCTTGAACCCGGTTGCTTCATTCCATCCTCAGTTGTGCTCAGAAATGAAATGTTGTCAGGGTGACCGACACACACGTTGAGATCACACAGCCTGAGTTCAGTCCGCACTGCATACAGAAAACCAAACAAGAATAGATAATTACATCTCTTGACAATCGGTGGTTAACCATTTTTATTAAAAGGAGCACACCGGTGATTTTCCACAAAGCAATTGGTTTCTGTTCATTTCAGCACAGTATAAATGTTAAATGGTCTATAGCGCCTTTTGTCCAAAGTGCTTTACAAGGTGCATTATACGGTATGATCAGGCAGATGGCTGCTTGAGATTTCAGCTCTCTCCAGTCAATGTGCATTATAGTATTCACCCATTCACACACTGACAGCGGAGTCAACCATGCAGGCACCTGCATATCGGAAGCAGGTAGTAGCAGGTTCAGTGTCTTGCTCAAGAACACTTTGACACGAAGCCATGAGCAATCGAACTGGCAACCTTTGGGTTCCCAATTGGTCGCTATACCTTCTGAGCCACTACCAGCCAGCATGAAAATCAACTTGCAGAGATTTGACACTTGCTTGATAGGTAAACCAAACCAACAGGATAAATGAACTGTGCTGTTATTTGTCAAAGCTATGATATAATTGCTTTTTTTATGCATTACAAAAAAAAAGTTGATTAGTCAAATCTAGCCGAAAATAGTCAGTGGAAAAAATATAATTTTGGCCAACATTAACATTTTAAAACCCTTAGACCAAACGTTAACAAACGCCAAGTTTGTACAACTAAAAATTAAGCCATTAACAGGAAGATAGCACATCCTATATAGCCAGAGCTGTGAATTGAATGGAATGTATTGATGCTATTGATGTATTCTCTATCATGTGTTTTTTTTTACTAGTGCTTATTGTAAGAACTCAGAAATAAATTGCATGCATGAAGCATGGTAAAATACAAATAAAGTGATGTTTTATGTATTATAACTAAACTTTGGCCAAAAAGAATTAACCCTGGTATATAATATTGACAGGCATGCCCTAGAACATATTCTTCGTTACAAACATGTGATATTCATTAAAACAAAATGCTGCAGGTTGTTCGTATCACAAAAGAACTGACCTGCTGTGAAAGCAGATAATGCAGGCACCTGAGCCCATAACTGCCACAGACTGTAGTTTACATTAGAGTGTCGCTCATCCGTACATACCATAACAGCTTATCTTCACAATCATTACGTCGGGCATGTTTTTCTCACAGTTACGCTTCACCATAGGCGGTATTTATTCAAGGATATAAGGGTCAAATGTCACAATAACAGTGCACAGCCAAGATTCCCTCTATATACAGTACACCCCCAACTTTGAATTGAAATGTGCTAAAACACTTTAGCTTTCTGTGGCCCCTGGGCTTGCAGTTTTGAAATGTAGCCGATAGTTGTAATCAGGCCTGACAGCACAGTTGCGAGGATTACTGTCTGGATGCTTGTTTGCCCACCAACTGTCCCCCTTGGCAAAGATGAAGGCACACCATCATATCTTGCATCAAATGGTGTGATGGGCAACCTGTCTATGTGATCCTTCAGTTACTCCCCTATCTGTGCTACTCATCAGCAGGGATCTATCTGTCAACCATCACGACACCCCATACCACTGGAGTCTACATGCATGGCTAAACTGCAGAGCAGTTGAGGTTTTGTTATGCAGTTCTTGGTATCACATTTCAGATCTAGCACACTAGTTGTGTCATGTAATTTGCATGTGTGCTAATGGATCCTCATCAAGATCAATTTGATGACACAATCAAGCCTTGTAGCTATTTTTTTAGGTGGCAAGGGAGGGGAAATAGAATAAACAGTCATACATACGTGCCAGTTGGCCCACGCAGTTTGACAGTGAGTCCAGTCCCCTCAGTATGTGTTCAAGATCAATGGAGTCACTTTGTTCTGTGCTCTTTGCCGTTTGCTCCATCTGAAAGACAAAATGTCAATAATAAACAGACCTTTGGGAGCCATCATCCCACCACCAAAGAACTGGAAAAAAGTGATTTTTATAATGTCTCTGAATGAACAAAGAGAAAATTATTTTCTGCAATGGGATTGGCAGTCTCACACATAGGTCCATGTCAAAAAATCAACAACTGAATCCATTTCCATTACATTTTTTTATTTGTTCCACTCAACAACAGAAACAAAACTAAGCATTTCTAATGAACACGGTATTTGCAGAACCAACAATCAAACCAACATCAACTGATTTAAATTCAAAAGGGGTGTAGTCTGTGTGGTAATAAAAGAAACATTTTGTGCAGCACAAAAACCACTACAAGCCGGACAAAGTATCTAAACAGCACATATATTATTTGCTAGATAGTGGTTAATAACACACTGTTTAATAATTCACACCTTTTGAGAAAAAGGCTAAACTGATCACTAGTAACATCAAATATCATTCAAAGGGGGGGCTGGTGGTTAAACTGAACACCAGTAACATCACAGATCAGTCAGACAGGTGCTGCTGTGGGTCTAAATCCTGGCCATCATCCCCGGTCCCACACACGGCAGCCCTGCAGTTAACATAAGCTTGTTCCAGCCTCAACATGGCATCTGACAGCGCTGGGTTGGTCCGCAGCACCACCATGTCATAGGCCATCCAAGTCAGCTGCACTGTAGGACAAGATAAGATCGAACTTTATTGATCACAGTGGGGAAATTCAGGTGTCATAGCAGCAACAGCATGAAACACATGGGATGGGTACGGGTGAGAGTTGAGTTTTTTATGTATATATATATATATATATATATATATATATATATATATATATATATATATATATATATATATAGCTATATATATAGCTTTGTCTGATGACCCTAGCCATCTGCACTTGGTGTGACCTACTTGATTTAACATAATGTATATTCTACCAATGGTAATGTACAATCTATCACCAGTGAATATATGCATTAATATACATCTATCACCAATGAACATACAAATAGATATTATGAACAGAATATCAGTGAATGAGACAAATTGTGTACAGTGTCAAACTGGCCCTCAACCGTGGGTATCTGGATAGTTAGCCTTGGATCAATCGGTCATATGACAGTCTTGTATCCAGTGGTGTAAAGTAACTAAGTACATTTACTCAGGTACTGTACTTAAGTACAGTTTTCACTTTTCAGGTATTTTTACGTTACTGGAGTATTTCAAATTTTCAGTACTTTTACTTCAACTCCAATACATCTCAGAGGCAAATATTGTACTTTTTACTCAACTACAATTATTTGAAAACTTTAGTTACTAGTTACTTTGTAGATTTAATTGTTCTATTTAAACTTTGGCTATTTGAAAACAGCGGATCTACAAGCTCACAACGCATCGCGATGCGACGCGTTGTGAGCTTGTAGATCTGCTATTTTCAAAAGATTTTTATACATTTTATACAAAGGATACCTTGTGAAAGGGGACATTCTGCATAATGCATTCTTTTACTTTTGGTACTTTAAGTACATTTTGACGGCAATACTTTTGCACTTTTACTCAAGTACATTTTGATTACCTGACTTTTACTTGTAACAGAGTATTTCTACATTGCAGTATTGATAATTTTACTTAAGTAAAGAAATGTACTTTTTCCCACCATGGCTAGGATAATGTATGCAGAATCTATCAACAACACTGAATAAGCCAAGGTTGTTCAGGTGTGTATATTTCACTGGCCTCATAAGCTTTCAGCCGTGTTCGACCTATTGTCAATCAAAAACACATGCGTTGAAGCCTGTGTTTGAGTGACGTTTAGAGGAGAAAAGCACAACTTATAACAACCTGATTGATTTTCAACGTGTTCAGTCATTTTCTCCAGGTCTTCGTTCACATCCAACATGTTGTCCTGGTTGCTGTTGTTGTTCTGGTGAGTCTCAGAGTTAGAAGATGTTGACCCGGCCATCTACGAACCAACAATAACAATAGACTAAACACTTTACCAGTGGTGTAAAGCGTTGGTTCTCAAAGTGGGGTCCGGGGACCCCCAGGGGTCCTTGAGGGGGTACCAGGGGGTCCCCAGCAAAATCTGTTAATAAATCACAATCATTTTAACCACTTTATCCATATTTTATACTTTGGCTATTCAAAAATAGCAGATATACAAGCTCATAGCGCGGCACTCGGTGCCGCGCTATGAGCTTGTAGATCTGCTATTTTTGAAAAAAAAAATGTGCAAACCTTTCAATATATATATTTTAAGCGAACATTTGTAACTCAGATATTTGCTTCTGGGGGTCCCTGGAACAACATATTTGAGATGGGGGTCCGTGGCCAAATGCATTTCATTATGGGGGTCCTTGACATGAAAAAGTTTGAGAACCACTGGTGTAAAGTAACAAAGTACATTTACTCAAGCACTAGTTTTGAGGTATTTTTTACTTTACTGGACTTTTTAGTCTTACTTCTACTCCTCTACATCTCAGAATCAAATATTGTACTTTAACTCCACTACAATTATTTGAAAACTTAAGTTACTAGTTACTTTGTAGATTTTTATTAGTATTACAAAACATAGGCTACATTTACCACTTCAGATCAGCATACATTTCGGCCATTTGAAAATAGCCGATCTACAAGCTCACAATGCAGCTTTTTTTTTTATTCCGGACTTTTAAGCTGGACTTTTACTTGTAACAACAGTTACAGTATTTCTGTAACATTGCAGTATTGATACTTTTACGTAAGTAAAAAATATGAGTACCTTTTCCACCACTGGACTTATACTGAACGTGTATAGCTTTAAAGCTGACCAAAGAACAAGCATCGTCGTTTAGACGGAATATAAAGTTAATAAACGAGGCTTTAAAGGTAGACTTTCAAGAGCTAAACAGGATGAGTAAACCAAACGTCAAAAGTGGCCTGTAGGTTCACAAAATAAACTGTTTTAACGCTATACGAACGTTTTCATTGGTTTGGAAACGTTACTTCATATTAATTCGTTCAATAATAAGCGTTATATTTTGGGGGAAACATTCAAATAAGTGTTATATTTTGGGGGAAACATTAAACAACCTACTGTTAAATTCCCTTCTTTTGTCTTGTGACGCAGTGGTTGGTGATGTAATCTCGCCTCGCGCCCCTGACGTCACGTGCATCGATATGATAGGCAGTGTTGCCAGATTTTGTGCGATAAATAAGCAACCAGGTCTAGGAAAACAAGACCAAAAGAAGCAACTATAATATATAGGCCACGTGAGCACTTTAAACCTATTTTGCTATTTGAACGCGTTGTGAGCTTGTAGATCTGCTATTTTCAAAAACTCGCTTGCAATAAAATGTGGAATATTTGGAATATTCGTTTTGAAACATTCTAACAACACAAATGCTCCCTGGGCACAAAACATTTTCATGAAAATATTTGAGAACCACTGGTTTAAAAAACAATTAAGCAAGCCTAAATAAGCAATAAGCTTTAGAAACAAGCCCAAAAAAACGCAACCACCAATTTTTACAAGCAACTTTACAGAAAAAGAAGCCCAAAGTCCCTTATAATAAGCCGACATGGCAACACTACACGCGCCTTGCACTGATATTATCGCTCACGTGCCAAATAGAACAGATCAGTGAACAGATCTACAAACTCGCAATGCTCGAGGCGTGTTGTTGTGATCTTGTAAATCTGTTGTCTTTGGCACGCGACACCGTCGTACTGTGTCTGTGGAGCATAATCTCAAGTATTGTTATGTAAATGACTATTACACTGCCCAATGCCCGGTGGTGGAAAAAGTACTCACATTTGTAAAAGTATCAATACTGCAAGTACAAGTCCGGAATTAAAATGTACTTGAGTAAAAGCAGTAAAGCACACAAGTGTTGGTATCAAAATATACTTAAAGTACAAAAGTAAAAGTACTCATTATGCACAATGTATATAGGGCTGAAGTGGGTAATGTATGTTTTGAAATAATAATCAAAATCTACAGAGTAACTATAACTAACATTTTCAAATAATTGTAGTGGGTCGAGTAAAAGTACAATATTTGTCTCTGAGATGTAGTGAAAAATTGGAAATACTCCAGTAAAGTAAAAAAGTAAAAATTCCTCAAAAGTATACTTAAGTACAGTAGGCTACTTGAGTAAACGTACTTAGTTACTTTACACCACTGAATGTTACACTGCCCCGTCCTATATGCTATATTACTATCTTTGACACTGCCAGTTCAACTACCACTATTATTTCATACTATACAGTAGTTGGCTACTATGAAATAATAATAAAATAAAAGTATATATTTCATGACACATAGAATATAGCTTAAAGTGCTGTGTATTGAGAAGTGTATCTATATATAACCAGAAATGCTAAATACACACTAGATATATCAGAGTAAAACCTATTAAAATGACAAGGCTTGCTTGCTTTGTAGACTGCTTGTTTTTTTAATTATTAGTTACGTTTACAAATGGAGGCCAAATTGTTTAAGATAAAGGAAAATAAAGATTCTCTTTAGGGATATATTTTTATTAGGCCTAATGGCACTTTCAAATAGAAAAAAAAACTAAACAAATGCCTTTTGGAAGTCGAACTATTTGACCCAACCGATTTATAATTTCAGAATAATTACAGCTTTATGTGGACTAGATGTGTGAGAATGGAAAATTCCTTAATTGGGAGTGAGAAAAACCTGGAGGGGAAAAGGCTGACAAAAAAACATTACCTGAGGAAAGCAACCAATCAGAAGTGACTGTGGGTGTAACCAGGGAAACAGATAAAGCAGGTGTGACATGTGACATCTGACACAAAGCAAAGAGCCTACCAGTCCCAGGTAGACAGGACAAAGAGGAGAGAGAAACATTTGGCTCACAGACAGCAGTGCCAAGACCTGCCAAGGACTCTAAAAAAACTCCATTGACAGAGAAAGGAACAGGACAACCACATACAGGCTGAAGGAGAGGTTCTGGATAGGTGAGAACAACCTTACAATGTCTTCCTTCGAGGCCCAGGGTCAGTCTCCTCCACGGTGCGGACCTCAATTTCCCAGCCTGGGCCAGGAACCCCCTGAGCTCAGCATGTACAGCGACTGTTACTACCCTCCTCCCTCGCTGCCGAGCCCCCAGCGCACCGCCCCGACTTCCTATGACCTGGGCGACTACGCCACCTCACCCAACCCTTACCTCTGGTTCAACGGCGCCGGGATCAATGCGCCTCAATACCTGGCCGCCACGGCCCCGCCAGGGAACCCCGGACCCCCTTTTGTGCCTCAGCACTATGGAATGCAGAGGCCTTACCTGGGGCCTGCTGGGGTAGGGGGTCCTGGAGGGGAGCTGAGCTGGTTCTCCCTTCCCTCTCAAGAAGACCTGATGAAGCTGGTGAGGCCCCCCTATTCCTATTCGGCTCTCATCGCCATGGCGATCCACGGAGCACCGGACAGAAGACTGACGTTAAGTCAGATCTACCAGTATGTGGCTGACAATTTCCCGTTCTACAACAAGAGCAAGGCCGGTTGGCAGAACTCGATCCGACACAACCTGTCACTGAATGACTGCTTCAAGAAGGTCCCCAGAGACGAGGACGATCCAGGTATTTAAATTCTTATATAAATTAACTGTTGTTTGACAAACCCTTTTCATATGTTTTTTTTAATCTAGTTTTAAGTGATTCTATAAAATGAAGGCTCTTGTAAAATGAGTCTGGTTTTCTCTCTCTGATATACATTTTCATTATTTACGTTTTTACTGCATTACTACATTCTACGATCCCTTGTGTTTATACTGGTGTCTGGTTTTCTCTCTCTGATATACATTTCCATTATTTACGTTTTTACTGCAGTAAATTCTACATTCTACGATCCCTTGTGTTTATACTGGTGTCTGACACATTGTCTGAGTTAGCCTACTTCGCCCAAATTGCAAAATCTAAACCCTCTCTATTTTACTTTCTGATGTTGCAGGGAAGGGCAACTACTGGACGCTAGACCCAAACTGTGAGAAGATGTTTGACAATGGAAACTTCCGTCGCAAGAGAAAGAGGAAGTCTGACTCCCTGTCCGGTGGGGAGGGGGGCTCAGGAGGTCCCGAGTCAGGCGACAGTGAGAGAGGCAGCCCCAAACACCCTGGCAACCCCGCACTTGACATCTCCCCAACACCCGACAGAATCCCCTCTCCGTCATCCTCTGTCCCCACACCGTGTCTGAGCAGCTTTCTCTCCGAGATGTCTGGAGTGACGGACGGGGCAGCTAATGAGGTCGGGGGCAATGGGCTAAGCAGGCCCCTGCAGGTTAGCCTGTCCATGGACGGGCCTCATAGGTCCACACAGCCTGGGGGCTTTGGTAGTTACTCCCCCAGCTCCGGTGCCCCGGAGTGGGCAACAGCGCTTCCACCTCCCCCTGCACTCTCCTCTTCACCCACTCACTCTTCCCTCACTTACAGTAGCCCCATCCTCAGCCAGTTCAATGGGCATTTCTACCCTGGACTGGGATCAGCAGGAATCCTGTACTCCCGTGAGGGGACAGAGGTATGATGAGACTTTGAGGAGCGAAACGGGAGAGACTTTCAAGCTGTGTGATCTGTCATGAGGCTCTGCTGACAAACACTGTTAAAGAGAGAGACACCTGCACAACACAAACACACACACAAAGATAGTTGTGTGTTTGCGCTGACTGCGACAGTTGAGATCACTATAGCGTGTGACAGTTCAGTAAAGAGGCTCTGATTCCCACAGGAACAGCCGAGTCAGCCGCGACACTTCTCCAACTGACACTCCCTAAATCCCCAACCTGCCTCACTATCAGACCTTGAATCAGCTTGTATTCTAACTTAAGCCTGTCGCTATCAGATCTGACTCATTATTAACAGATCCTCAATCGGATCTCCTGCTGACATCAGGTCATTCCACACTACTATCTAGAGTTTTTGATGGTATCGCCCACACAACGCTCAGACAGCACATTTAAAGGTGTTGCCTAATTACAGTCAAGTGTCTACACAGTATATGTGCCTGATCATTGGAGGATAAGAAAGGAGCCTTTTCTATTCAGTCTTCAGCAGCAGTGGCTAAAATATGCAATCTGATAACAATGGAAACTGAGATTCCCAATACACAATGCTGTTGGTTAAATTTTGTAAATATTTATATGTTGTTTAATGTTTATGAATAGTTTATACAGTCAGCTTGTTGTTAACATTGTGATACAAAATGAGTTTATAATGTAATGCATTGAATGTTCCTGTTTTTGATATGAATAAAATATACCTATTTAAATCCAAAAACGATGCTTTCTTTAAGATGATGGGTTAAGTCATCTACACTACAGTACCACAACCATTTGCAGTTGTTGTTCACAAAGATATGAAATATGATTCCTCTCTGAGCACCGAAAAAAAAGAAGAAAATAACTGACAAAACAGTTGTCAGGAAAGCGATGACCATTGAGAGAAAGAGAGGTACCCGCATGTCAGTGTAACCTGATCTTTCTGTGATGGATGGTTAACTGATCCTGAACTATGAGAATCTACATTCCCCTACTATCCCTTTACCCTGCTTTTCACACTCTTCATCAAAATCTCTCTCCCACCCTCTCTAACACCAGACAAGTGTTGAGTTCCTAAAGAGGGACCAACTGTAAAAACTGGCTTAAAGTGTAACCCTGAGTTCACTGTTTGAAAACACAGTCACGCACAATTTAGTTCACAAGGCTCAGAAAAACTGAGGCAGAAGATGACAAAGGAAAATATTGACAACCGAGAAAGGACTAGTTCAACTACAAAAACACAAAACGCATGTTTCTCCAGTTTATTGACAGAAGTTTATCATATCAACCGCTCACCAACAGAGCACAGCCACATACAGTCTGTCTGATTAGGATGGGGCACGTGGGACGCAAGCCATTGGACTCTAGTAGTGTTTGGTCTGTCATTTTTAATATTGTAGGTTGACTATGCTTAGATGTCTATTTTAGATGTTTTTTTAATTATAATGTGTTTTTTATTTATTTATGTCTCTATGAGAGCTGCTGTAACACCTTAATTTTCCCTCGGGGATGAATAAAGTACCTACCTACCTTCTTACGCAACCCCCTTGCACAAATGTTTTTAGATTATTATATAGGGCAGAACTGTTATAGTTCACCATATACTACTTACTGCTATTTGCAATATGTACATACTTGATTGCTAGTGTATTAATTCTTCTGCTGTTTGAATGAACTGTATATTCTATATATCGTATTCATCCATTTTTCGGTACATTTCTCTTTTTGTCTGCAACAGACAGACAAATATACATAAATAAGCAGGGAGGTTGCAATTCTAAACTGTTTATTTTGTATATCCTTGGTCCCAGGGAAGATGTTTGTCTATATGTTTACTCACCACTGTTGGATATTACACTTTATTACTACAGTACTTACTTTACATGACTTGCCACTAGTAGCCTTAGACCTGTATAATAACTTTGTATTTATTTATTAGCTACTTCTATTATATCTTACAACACTGTATAATTTATGTTGGGCATTACTTGTTGAACAGTCTGGCAGACTGATCTCATTCCCCCCAGATTCGGCACAAACATGGGGATGAATTCATTCTACTATTATGCCACCAAAATGTGGAATGTCCTACCACCAGCCATCAAAAAGTGCGACTCCCTACCCTCCTTCAAAACCACCATAAAAGAGCACCTGTCTGCAATTACAAGTCTTTGCTAGCTTGCCAAAAGAAATTACCCCCCAATTGCTCCTAGTATTGATGATTTCTTGTATAGTATTGTATGACTTTGTATGTCTTGATGAATCTAATACATTCTAGGACCACAATGGAAACAAGCCCTCAGGGCTTTTTGTCTCCACCAGGCCGAAGGCGTGGCAGACACTACTGTATGTTTTGAACCCTGTCCGTCCATCTGTCTGTGTGTCCGTCCGTCTGTAGACAGCTAATCTCCGCCAACGATTTACGTGAAACTGTGCACACCAACTCCCTGGATGCCAGAGCGGAACCTCTGCCCCAAATGTTTCACATGGGCCTGTTATGGAGCCACCAGGAGGCAGATTTTTGCAAAACATTTATTTTGATATTACTCGTACAGATTTTGTCCAAACATCACGCAAATCGGTATAGTCATGTAATCAAGACGGATCTGTCCGATTTTTCATATTCCATCCTGATAGATAGATAGATACTTTATTAATCAGATATCCCATAGCTCATAAAGGCAAGGTTAGTTAAAACACATGGGGGGCACAGGTTAAAACTGAGAGAAGACAAATATAAAAGATATATTATGAAATAAGCATAAAAAAGCATGATTGGCGAATTTCGAACATTGCTGGCCCACAATAACCTACCTGACCTGGCGGAGACCTGTGCTCCGAAGAACACTTTTTCTAGTTGTGTTATCCTTTTAGCGTTATTGTATAACTGTACCTCTGTACTTTTTGCAAACTATTAATAAAGTATTCAGTCAATCAAAATAACTAGGTTGTTTGCCATCCAAGACATGGAAAAACCTGAAAGGTCTCTGATAATCATCTATATTTTGTTTATTTCCTTTTTTGTCTGCAACACATACGTATACAGTATCTACCTCAATAACCCAGGGAATGTGAATTCTAAATTGTATATTCTGTATATCTTTGGCTGCAAATGTGCTCGAGTGTTTTTGTCTGTTTATTCTATATTCGGTGTATTAATTGCTTTTTGGGTGCAAGCTACAGATATACTATTTTATATCCTACCTTAATAATCCAAGGAAGGAGCAATTCTAAATTGTATTATCTCCTTGTCAATAGTCATTCCCTACAGACTTTACCAATGCCTGTGTACTGATACGGTCTTTGCACACCTAGTAGGTTTTTATACGTGATTTATTACTTACGTCTTACTGTATTACTTATTGAAACTGGTAGCAGCACCTTAATCACTTAAACCCTATACTTAGTTGACCGGATTCCCATGGGCTTCATACTAGGCTCCCTCCTGTTTTTGCTCTATACTAGATACGTTAGTACCCCCGTTACCCCCCCCCCCCCCCCACACGCACGCACGCACGCACGCACGCACACACACACACACACACACACACACACACACACACACACACACACACACACACACACACACACACACACACACACACACACACACACACACACACACACGCACACGCACACGCACACGCACACAGCCACACACACGCGCACACACGCGCACACACACACACACAGTTTGTGTAAAGGCAGCCTCACACACACACACACACACATACACACATATATTGTTTGTATTATTATTTTTATATATATACACATACTGCTACATTTTTTTATTATTATTTTTTTTTTTACTATAGTTGCTATTCTTCATTATTATTTGCTGCTTCAATGTTGAGGAACCAAAACCATATAATTTTACTCTAGTGTACTCATACAAGATGTAACAATAACAATCTGGAATCTGGAATCTTCTTGAATCTTGAATGTAAAGTACCAAAGCTGACTGATCATGTAGTAGTAGTCTCTATGTCTCCTTTATTTTCCTGACAAAAGCCAACAAATTGAGGTAATCATGAGAGCCATCAGCTCTATTCCCCACTAGTGTATTTGGCAGAAAAAAACTTTGTGAATGTAAATGAATGTGTTTTAAGTGGGTTAACTCGGTGTGGTCATTGACCAGCACTTTGCATAAATTGTATTTTAATTGTCTATGGTTTCAAATTGGTCTTGCATGTGTTATTTATATAAAGATCAGCCATTTGATAGGTGTCTGCTACCCCTAGGCATCTATTTACCCAGAAACACAGGCAGCATGACCGTCATTTACCCTAAACAGAGAGAGATTACCCCTTCAACCTGCCACACACACACACACACACACACACACACACGCACACACGCACACACGCACACACGCACACAGCCACACACACGCACACACGCACAGACACCCTTCTAATTCATACATAGGAGAAAGCTCAAGTGGAATTTAACATCTTGGCACAAATCAGATACTGTATTTAGTAGTTGGAGGGAATTGGGTCAACCTGGCAGAATTTGCATAACTGATTCCAAAACCTGCGAAGTGGTTGCAAATAATGGATCATAATATCCCGCCATATCATTTTCGTCAGACTTTACAAGCACATCTGATTCAACTTTGTGAAACGTCTTGCCTGTTTCGAGCCATAAACCTCAGGACTCATCTGGGCGACCGTGGGGGTATTGAATTCATATGCAAATAACATGTCTTTTATAGACACAGACTTCACATGGAGGGGCTGTGTTTTCCTCAAGGCTGACATCAGGAAAAGCAGCATGAAGGAAGCAAGGGAAGAGAGAGGGAGAGAGACAGACAGACAGACAGACAGACAAAGAGAGGGAGAGCAAAGACAGACAGGGGTGGTTGGGAGAGAGGGAAGGAGGAGGTAAAGGTTTATATTCTTGTAAAGTATTCAAATGATTCTCTGTCTCAACATGCCATATTTCCATCTCAAATTGTCTTGGCGTTTTGGGTTGTTTGCATTGCCAATTAAGCCCCCCCACACCCCCTCTCTCTCTTACATCTTATTCAAACTCAGGGCTGGCAGGTGAAGATCTGCGGGTTGCTCTTACCTCGTCTATCCCCTATGAGCTCCGACTAGCTTTATCTGCCAACAGAAACATTATAGGGATTTTGTCCCCGAGAATGGCTATTAACAGCAGACATCACCTTCTGCAGACTTATTCAGACAGTTTCAAATCGATGCAAATTCATGACCGTTAATCACTCCATGGCTAGGGGATGACAAGGTCAGGGCAAGAAGGGAGATGGAATTTTCCAGTTAAGAAACGGTAAAACCTGAGGGATTTACCTCGCAGACTCCCTGAAACCAAAGTAATCTTTCGTTCATCCGAACTCATAATACTGAATGCTTTTTGATGTTGTGGAACTCCCCTTCTCTCGCACAGTTTAGTCCGTTAATTATTTGTTCTGAATTTACAGGGTAAAGGTACATCGTACACTTTAAAAAGCAAGCATGTCTCACTTGATATAGTCTCATATTCAATGCATTGTTTGTCATCTTTTCCTTCTAAAATTGGACTCCTCTGCTTGTATAGTTTCATTGTGGGATCAATTACAGTCTCATGATATAGGTTATTTTTGTTTATTGTGTACTGTATACCCTCTTGGCTATCGGATTTTCTCATGACTATAGCAGGCATGATGCTTTAAACCACTTAACCATTTGAGCTGTGAGCTTGTAGATCTGCTGTCTGCTGCCTATAGTAACATATGCTCAAAATTGGGACACCGGGGTTGAAGTGGCTCAAATAAAAGTGGAACATATTGTGGTTTAAAGTGATATATACCTGCATTATGGAACACATTGCTTCTGTAGTAGGCCACACAGAATCCATCAATCATCTGCAAGCTGTACAGGCCTTCCTTGCCTTAGGCAGTAGAATTATTGCTCAACAGAGAGATGCGATTAAAATCTATAAATCCTCAGCTCCACCTGCTGCCTGGCTCGTGGCAGTCTTCCACACACCTGTCGAACTAACGGAACACACACACATATTCTGTGTGTGTGTGTGTGGTGTTTATGATATAAACTTAGAGAACGATTATACCATATCATGGGGGGGTGTGCGTGTGTGTGCGCGTGCGTGCGTGTGTGCGTGCACGCGCTCTGAGATTGGCAGTGAATAAATAATAACGTGCGGGCAAAGGGAAATGTATGTATATTTCCAAAAGTCTGGCGTGTGTTGACTGTTAATGTTTTACTCGTCTTCTCTGAATATGAAAGATGCATAAACAACTAAAAAGTGGCCGCTTTGATTCAGACGACTCTAAGCTGAACAGAAAGAAAGAGCAAACCACCTTGGTGCCACGTCAACCCAAAACACACACACACACACTTTCTGTATTTACTAAAACAGTCATGTCCTATCAAGACTGTTTAGTAAACGGTAGCAGAAGGACGTCGAGCCTGGAGACACGGCGTCATGCCCGCTGCTCGGGGTCAGAAGTGGGCCCGACGTACTCGCAGCCCGCTGTTATGTGTAAACACCCTCACACACTCCTGACACAAGTAAGTACGCAGGTGATGAAAAGGGATCACGAGATTGTCATTGTCATCAATATGCGAGTCATCAAATACCCCTTTCCCTTTTGTCCTCTTCAGAGGACAGTCAGCAAAGACGGTGAATGCTGGAATTCAAACAAATTCTATAGGTTTACAGCATTGCATGCCCTCATCGGCAGAGGGATCACGAACCACGGTAACTAAAATTCTACTTTCAAAATGAACCGTTGTAGCAAGAGAACACACGTCACACATACACACATACATACACACACACCGTCTTGACACAAGTATTTCCTTAGACAATCCTGTCCCACTTGCCAACACCTCCAATATGCAACAATCTTAGTCCATGGAAAATCTCTTTTCTCAAATTCCAATAGGGTCCCTATTAAAAAACAAAACAGTAGTTCCCTTTTTGGAATACAATGCTCTCCAGTCTTCTAAACTCACGGAGTGATCAACGCATCCTAACCATGGCTTATATACACGATTTGGGGAAACGTTAAGTTTAAAGACAAACACAGCGTTGGGTGAGTGTGTGTATATATGAATCACGGCTATTTCACCCTAAAATATTTGCCATGTCAACATGAAGTAAACATGGTGATATGAGCAGGGCCAATGCAGAGAGGGAGGGAGAAGAACGGAGAGGAAAAAAATAAGGGATTTGTTTACTGTACATGTGCTGCACTGTTGGGGCATACAGTATGAGCAATACTGTAGCCTATGGTCTCATCACTCATGTCTTTCTACCCGTTTCATCACAACTTTAAGCAAATGAGCATTTTGAAGACCTACATTCTAACAGGGCTTGCTTTCTACGGGAATACTGCACTGAATTGGATGGATTGTTCATTATTATCTATTGAAAATCAATGGTTGGACCCTGAATCCTAAAAGCTGAAGATTGTGTTACAGTAATGGCACTGACCTTTTAATGGCATAGCTGTGGAGACAGAAAATCAGTAGGTACTTGGGTACCATTCTGGATGACAAAACTACTTGTTGTGCCAACATTGACTTCATCTGCATAAAAGTCAACCAGAGATACTGCACCATTGGCACTAACTTAAATGATCTTGGCCATGTCTTTATGTTAGAGGACAAAAATCCATTCTGGCAGACCCTCGACACCCTCTTCACCAGCTCACAAAATCCTTGATATGGTTGGTTTAAATAGTCAACTTAACTGTCAGGTAGAAGGGTTCTGCTGCAAAAGAAAATGACAATGTGTAACAGACAGTTTATACAATCGCAGGATGTTAGGTGAAAACTTAAAAAAATTGAATTTCAGTAGGTTTGAAAAAATATATATATAGCAGATGAGCTCACAAAGCATCACATCGTGGTTTTATGAGAAAGAAAAGATAGTTTACTTAACAATGACCAGGATTACCCTGATGTTATAAACATGGCAGTTTTAAAATGTTTACGTATTGTAAAGTACTGCCATATAAATAAAATGTCACTTCTATGCACTTTCTTTATATTTTTACAGATAATTTGCATTAAAGGTAGGGTAAGTGATATTTTTGGGTTAAAACAAAAAGTATTCTTTTTAAAGGTTAAAGCACTATATTCTGATAGTAATCATTGCTATAGAGTGTTTGTTCAGTAACAGGAGTCTCCCCGTCTCTCCAGCTCTTTAATAAACAGAAAATACATTTTCTGGTAGGTGTCAAAATCTCAGCCAATCAGGAGAAAGTACCCATTTTTAAGCTTCATTTTTATAGTGTTCCAGTTCTAATCTTGCCTGCTCATTTCTTAGTGTCATCACTTCCAATTTCACTTTCACTTCCTGATTGGATAAAATTGGAAATGAAACTGAAACGAAAATGCATTTTCTGTTTTATAAAGAGCTGGAGAGACATGGAGATTCCTTATATGGACAGGACACTCTATAGTAACGAGCACTATCAGAACATAGACCCATTTTGCAATTATTTGAATAATTGCAAATCACTTACCCTACCTTTAATAATACATTGCAAATATACTAATGGCAATATTAACCAAAGTGTTCTGACAAGAAGTGAAAGAACCCATCTAGTGGTGTTTTTCAGAACTGAACATCACCTTGTGGATTCTCTCTCTCTCTCTCTCTCTCTCTCTCTCTCTCTCTCTCTCTCTCTCTCTCTCTCTCTCTCTCTCTCTCTCTCTCTCTCTCTCTCTCTCTCTCTCTCTCTCTCTCTCAAAATGTAACACACTATCCACTCCAACCCAATCTACCACCATGCACATTGCTATCAGTCGAAGAGACATCAGTCATTAGGCTATATAGTTGATACACAGGCAAGAAAGAACATCTGTATGCAAACTGCAGCTCACGTCAGCTACATTGACTGCCTGATTTATAGGGGGAGAGCGGGGTGTGTTGTGCCCCATTTTGTCTTTTACAGTTACAGGATTACTAAAATACTTACTCAATTATGACAAAAATCTAAACTCAATAGCTAGTATCTGCATGTGAAATGCTGGTGGTGTTTATTTGATTCAATCTCAAATGTAAAAGCTATACAATTTCACTTCAAACCGGATTGGTGCAAAGGAACATTTGGCCCCATCGTCTGGATAGATTGATCCTGTCAGAACGGGTCAGTTGTTCCATTTATTCTAAATCAAATAAATGGTAAACTATTTATTACAATTACAAACTCATAGCACATGTTAAGAAACATGTTTTCTTTGACAAAATGTAAAAAAATAAAAAAAAACGTATATTATTTTTTTATCTAAATATACTGTGTCACAGGAATGGAGTCCTTTGCTCCACAGACAGAATGCCCAGGCACGCCATCTCCCATGCCCACAGCAGGCAGGAGTCGCTTCTAATAAAAATTATGTATGCCTGCCCTATATTAGGTAGGTAGGTAGGTAGGTAGGTAGGTACTTTATTCATCCCCGAGGGGAAATTAAGGTGTTACAGCAACTCTCATAGAGACATCAATAAAAATAAAAACACATTATAGTAATAGAAAACATCTAAAATAGGCATTATGATTGATTCACAGCTTCACAAGTTACTACTGAACAAGGGAACCAGGAGACCTGGTACTGCCAGACCCCTGGTGGTTGAAATCTGAATGGTCGGACTTCGCATGACGTGTGTGCAGAGGAAAAGAGGGACAGGACAGGAAAAGAGGGACAGACCGACCGACCGACCGACCGACCGACCGACAAAGCCTCATGTAGGCCGACCCCCTGGGTCTGGCAAAAATAGAGACTACTGGGGATAAAACCCATTACTTTCAGAGTTGTAAAAGGACATGTACAGTAAATGGTTGTTCCTGTTGTCTTGATGCAGCAGAGTGTCCCGAAAGGGAAGAAAACAGATTGACGTCATTTTATCTTGCATTTTATTGGTTGAAAACAGAGTGTATAACAACCTTCCCCGCTCTCCCTATCCACAAGTTTCCTATAGGGCATGGTGGGCATCACTTCCTGTCGATTTGATCAGGTATCAGGGATCAAATCGACAGGAAGTGATGCCCACCATGCCCTAGGAAACTTGTGGATACTTACTTGGTTGTGCGCTGAACTGCACAGCGCCATGAGTTGTGAGTTTGTAGATCTAATATTTTTGTCACCCAAAATCATCATCTTATACGCGTGGCATACCTTGATCCACAGTTCAAACAAACACTCATAGCAGATCTGTGCTACTGAATGGGAGAATATGTGACGATACATCTGGCTGTTATAACCTCCCTGTAAGGGGCTTGGGGGCCACTATGTGGGTAACATACCATTCCATCTCGTTTAGTCATGCATGCGGTGTGACGCTCGCCCACGCTTATATTATTTGCTCAGGGACAATATACTGTAGGGCTCATTCATTTACATATAAATAAGGCCTTCGAAAGCAGCCTGGAGAGGACTGGCCTGCTGTAGGGGGAGCTGGGGGGGGGGGGGGGTGTAAAAATTGGGCAGGAGAAAGAGTGTGCTGGAAAAGGTGACAACACATAGAAGACGAAGGAAAGAGTGTTTAATCATAGTGACCAAAGGCTTCTTCTGATAGAGGAGCACCTGAGGGAGAGAGAGGATGGAAGGAATAGGGAGAAGGGGGGGGGGGGGGGCTTGTGTTGAGAAAGCATCAAAGTGTGATAACACCACATGTTAAAAGAAAGTAATTTATTTCCTGGCCAGGAATACATTATTTACTGGCATGTGTGGTCTACTGAGGTCTCAGAAACGCGTACATTCTCTCCAGAAGCGGTCTCACAAGGGACCCCAAGTATGATAACAACCAATATGTGGGCAGGAATTCGAAACACATTTTCACAATCAATAGTTAATTAGACCAGCTTACACAAACCCGATGCTTGTGAAACACATGTAGCCTTGAAACCTCAATGCTGTGGTGTTCCATTTCTTCTGAATTTGAAAATATCACACTAAAACCAATTCACCTTTTTCACATTTAAATAATTGAATGAATGAATAATAAGGTTTTCAAACTCAAAACTTGGCTGTTTTTCTAATGCCCGACGAGCAGGGAGATCTCTTTTATGATTATATTTTGTCCCCTCAGCAGAAATATAAAGCATCTCCAACACTAGGAATCTACATATTCAGCACATTCAATGTGACAGTGTCGGCCTGTGGGGCTGAAGTAACTCATGCATGCATCCATTCATCCATGTGATGAGAGTGATGAAGGTGAAGAGCATAACCACAGAGGGTCAGGAATAGTATTGCTCTTTACATGCTTATTGGCCATTTAGCTGACTTTCAAGTAGAAATCATTACAAAACATAGAAACATAAAAAGCTTTTATTTTTTCACAGTCACATGCACAGTCCTGGCTCCTTGGACCGAAATCTTCCCTCAGGGCAACCACTGAATCAATCAACTGGTGCATGGTCATTGGTGCGCTTGTATCCCTATGGCATGTGTGTGTGAGAAGAGGTTTCCAGTGGACCATGTCAGTTAGTCGGTTCCTGCCATCCCTCTGGGGCATCTTGTAGTTCGACAGCAGAGCATCACACACACACACACACACACACACACACACACACACACACACACACACACACACACACACACACACACACACACACACACACACACACACACACACACACACACACACACACACACACACACACACACACACACACACACACACACACACACACACACACACACACACCTAGCTTCTCTCATATTACGGATCATTTGCATAATGGACATGTTCAGCCCTGCAGTAGTTAATCAATCCAACAGTCAATCAGTAGCATTTTTTGAGGGGGGACGACGACGACGACTGATTAAAATACTTAATACAGCCATAACCAGTGAATACAACATATTGTTTGTGAGAAATAAATTGTGAGAATAATTAATAAAAAACCTAACCAAATCACCAAAGTTAAATCAATTTGAAAAAAGGTTTTATAAGCCATAAAACTACAATACACTTCACACTGCACACACATGACTCTGGCCTACAATATGGGAACAATGACCGTGAACACTGCCACTGGCCTGTCAGAGTGATGATGAAGTTAAATTGACATTTGCGATGAAGATGACAAGGGAGCACGTTCCCATGTCACCTGGTCATCCTCTTGGGATACAGAGTGACATGTCAACCTGACTCAGACGATAATCACTCCTGACACCTCTAATCTGACTTTCAAATGAGGAATTAAGGCAGAGAGGAGAGGACTTGCTCCGGGGTGAGGGATAATTCTAGAAGGAGAGGCTTTGGGTCAGTGGACTGATTTGACAAAGGTAAGAGAGAGAACACTGCCATATATGTGGTCATTACCAAAGCCCATGCTTTTATGAAAAGAGAGAGTGAGCTTGCTGAAAAATGACAATAAACCATTATATGATAGCCCCGAGTCAAGCAGTGATTGTCAGCAATAGAAGAGAAATGAAGGTGAATCCAATAAAGAGAGATAAATGGTTCAATTGAGAGTTAACGAGAGATCACCACCAACCCAGCAAAGCAATGCCCCTTAGGTCTTACTGTAGCAATCCAGTGGGGATAAGCTAAAGATAACAGATCAAAACTGGTTCAACACTGGGAGCGTTTATATGTATTTCACCCTTGACTTGTCCTCACTGGTGGTTAAGGACAGTTTCCTTGAGGACTCCGACCAGGGTGAGATGCTTAACCACTGGAACCGGACATTTGGCATGAATAGTAGATCTACAAGCTCACAACCAATGAACCATTATATGAAAAATCCTGAGCCAAGCAGAGATTGTCAGCAGCACAGAAGAGAAATTAAGGTGATATCCAATAAAGAGAGTTAAATGGTTCAATTGAGAGATGGCCTATTATACTGTAGAGATCACCACCACAGCAGAGAAACGCCTTGTAGCATTCCAGTGGGATGAGTTAGACTAGAGGATGAATGCAAGCTCAGTAATGGGAGCGTTTATATCTTATGTATTTTCACCCTTGACTTGTCCTCGATGGTGGTATAGTTGCCAGGGTTACAGACAGTTTCCTGGAGGACTGAGATAGCATAGGATTCCCCCTGGGAAAGCAATGGAATTTACTGACACGTTTATCTACTTTAGAAAACAAGGGGTGGGGGTTGGGTTGCATTCACAGCACAGCAGGGGAAGTATTCCACTTGATGGGCAACAGAAGAGCATGCGGCAGAAGGAAACATGTTAAGATCGAAAGTAGGTTTCTCATTACATGGAGGGTGCAACGCTAGAGAAATCAACACAAGAAAATCAAGAAAGCTTGTTAACTGGCCACCGCCATGAGGAAAGACTCCTCGACATCGATAATGAAAATGCCAATAGCATCTTTCCTCAGGTAGTCTGTCGCTCCAAGCTCCCCTACTTAGGTGAGCTTGGAGGTATTCCAGAGAGTTAACCCGTATTACTGTACACTTGCACAACCTCTTGCTTTCTTTACACTACACCACCCTGTCAATTTCGCTGGTCCTGGCAATATCAACTTGAAACATTTACACAAATGAGCAAAATGTTTTTATTACCATTTCAAATTTAACTGTGAACTCTTCACACAGCGTGCGCATTATTTAATTCATTAGGGATGTGCTAAGATTGACATCTAAAGTTTGCAGGAGTGGCCTGTTTTGAACAAAAAGCCTCAAATCATGAACGCAGTGTCCGATTGTGGTGAAACTTTGCACGCATATTCGCACTGATTTTTCATATTCCATCAACATTGCTGGCCCACAATAACCTGCCTGACCTGGAGGAGACCTGTGCTCCGAGGAGCACTTTTTCTAGTTGAGATTCTGTTTACGCACTGCCTATTTCTTGCCGCATGTCTGTCTGTCTGTCTGTCTGTCTGTCTGTCTGTCTGTCGGTCTGTCTGTGTTTTAACCTAGAACTGGACCTATCCACGAGAAACTTCTCTAGAGGTCAAGGAAAAACCTCTGCCCTGCATTTTTCACATCTACCTTATATAGCGCCACCAGGAGGCCGACTTTTTTATGTCACTCCTACACATTTTGTCAAAACATCACGCAAATCGATCTAGACGGATCTGTCTGACGTTTTTTAATAGTCCATTCTGATTGGCATCTACAGTTTGCAGGAGTGGCTCGTCTCATGAATCAATATTGTATTGTGCAATAACTTGCAACATGAATCCCATAACTTCTACAGATTCCACTCACCTCTATAATGAATGAATTCCGAACATTGCTGACCCATAATAATCTGCCTGACTCTAGTCTCTTTTTGAAAATAACAAAAATGATGGAGCTTGAACAAAAGTAAATTTCCCCACTTAACTTCTTTACACCTGTAAACCTGTGATGTGACGATAAAGTTCATTCTGATTCTGACTGACTCCTTGATTGATATTATCCATTGATGGCTAATAAATATAGCGAAACAAGCAGTTAAACTCAGCAAATTGTCTTCTCATTATGTGTATGTGGTGTGTAGGTCAAGAGTTATAGGCCAAAACGTGAAGGGCCCTTTTATAGCGCCACCATAAGGCCAAATTGGGGCAGAGGATCTTCCTTGGTCTACTGGGAGTGTGCATGCAAAGTTTCACACCTATCGGTCCAACAATGCCAGAGATTAGCTGTTCACAGACACACTGACGGACAGACTGACGGATGGACGTCGGACGGACAGGGGTGAGTACCACACACTTTTTGGTTTGTTTACTGTATTTGTTTGTACGGACGGACAGACGGACAGGGGCGAAAACATAGTCTACAGCCTGGCGTAGACAATGAAAGAAACAAAAAGGAGAGACCTTGGGTCAGATCGACTGGTTGGGCAAAGGTAAGACTTGCCTCGATACAGAGAGAACGCAGACAATTTTGTGGTCATTACTAACCAATGCTGATGCTTGGGCACCAAATCTATTATGTCAATTGGTTTCATTTATTAAAGCCATGACTATCACTAACTTTTTGGTTGGTTGGTTTGTTTGTTAAAGAACCACAATGGAAATAATTCCCGGTTTTATCCTCAAATGTCAACAAAATGTAACCAATATGTATTTGTGAGTTATTTACAATTCAAATAAACTATAAACTAAACTAAAAAGTTTTATGAAAACAGATTTAGCAAAAAAAAAAAAAAGTAGACGATGAACCATCATATGAATAAAGCAGAGATTGTCAGCATAGAAGAGAAATGAAGGTGAATACAATAAAGGAGATAAATGGTTCAATAGAGAGATCATGAGAGATCACCACCAGCAGAGGAATGCCTTGAAGCATTCCAATGGGGATAAGCTAGACTAGAGGATGAAAACAATTTCAGTAACGGGAGTGTTTATATGTATTTTCACCCTTGACATGTCCTCGCTGGCGATGGTTGCCACGCTTACAGACAGTTTCATAGACAACTTGGACCAGGGTGGGATACTAGATGCTTAAAACAGCTTTCAACCTTGTGTCCCTATTTTGGGCATTTCATTATAGGTGAAATCTTTCAAAACATTTCCAACAAAGAAAAAAAGAAAAGACATTCAATCAGTTAAAAATTAAATCTGAAAATGTAAATTTTCTTAAATAGTAGATTTACAAACTATGTGGAAAGTACCACAAGAAAATGTGATTGTTAGACCGCTGTGCGGCATGTTTATCTACTTGACCCAAAAAAGACAAAAAATAAGCATTCATTCAAACAAAAATATTCCACTTGATGGAATATTCACACTACGTGTCCCTTAACTCACTAGTTCCAGCAGTATAGCCTTGAAACATTTTACACAGATGAAACAGCTACTTTAAAATGAGCAAATCTCATTTATTAGTTATACAAGTAAGACGCGCGAACGCTGGAAGCGAACGCAGCTCGAAAATATTGTGTATTTACGGACTTGTAATCCGTGTTATTTCACCTTGATGGGGAGAGCGTAGAGAGAAAGTCACGTGACTGCCTCCGCCTCGTATTGAAGTTAATGGGGGGGGATATGGTTCTCCTATGCACGGAGTTTGGGGGTTAGAACATTGACATCATGTGTGTGTGTGTGTGTGTGTGTGTGTGTGTGTGTGTGTGTGTGTGTGTGTGTGTGTGTGTGTGTGTGTGTGTGTGTGTGTGTGTGTGTGTGTGTTGACTGTAGCTGCTATATTTCAGCCACACTGTAGTGCACTCTGGTGCACTCTGGCGGCTGCACACAGGCAGTGCACGCACACAGACAGACACACACACACACAAGCCGAGCAGGGTTTCATAGTAAGCTCCACTTGGGCGGAGGCGCGGCTTCGCCGTGCCTCCTTCCGCGTTCGCAAACATTTCAACTTCAAAAGTTTCAAAACATTAACTCTTCACACAGGTTGGGCATTATTCAATACTGTTCATTGTCTCCGCCAGACCGAAAGGCATGGCGGGAGAGTATGTTTTGCACCCTGTCCGTCCGTCCGCCCGTCCGTCCGTGTGTGTGTGTGTCTGTCCGTGTGTGTGTCCGTCTGTGAACAGGTAATCTCCGGCACCGTTGGCGTGATCGCAGTGAAACTGTGCACACACACTCCCTGGATGCCAATTCAGAAACTTTGCCCCAAATTTTTCACATGGGCCTGTTATAGCGCCACCAGGAGGCCGCTTTTTGCAAAACACATTTTTGACAGTACTCCTACAGATTTTGTCCAAACGTCACGTGAATCGGTACACAGTATCTCTATAGTCATTACACAAAACATGTCTTTCAGATTTTTCATATTCCATCCTGATTGGCCAAAAATGGCTTCCAAAGTTTGCAAGAGTGCACCGTTTTGAACAAAATGCCTCAAATCATAGTAGAACACAGTTAGCAATTTCCGTGAAATTTTGCACGCACATTCCCACTATGCCGAGGAAGAAATGCCACTTGAACATTTTCAAATCAGCCTCATGGTGGCGCTATAACATTCCGATTACTGTTTTTACCTATAACTGCACCGATCTGTGTAAAACTTTGTATGTGCACTTTGTAATGCAGGGTGATAGAGTCATTTTGGTCTCTTATCTGAATTATCATAATGTGTCTAGGGTCCTTAACCTTAAAATGTCCTATTAATTATGGTCTCATAATGGGCCTGTAATACTGTCATGTTAAAAGTACTCAGTACTCTGTACTCTCAGTCTCTCTGTCTGCCAACCAAGGCCATGTAGCTGCAGCTGCCGTAAGTGGCTATCTCCAGAATGTTCCCAATCAGTTAAAACATGTCTTGTCAACGCTTTGCGCTTTAATGTCAAATGGTGTGATCTAATGTCCTAATGACCTGTATCTCTATACATGACCTATATCTCTGTATGACCTGACATCGTCACTAATTTACTCTGTCAGCTGTCACCCTGTCACAGATAAACCTGCCACATGTCCTATAATATCGAAGGGATAACTTGTTTATGGAACCATAAGATGTATACAAGGATACCATAAGATGAACAACAACTTATTATTCAGACAGCCAGACGCCTTGTCCATCTGATGACTTCCTTCTACGTATGAGGGTCTTACAACCAATCAGAAGAATACACCTATATCTGATGCCATGGATGTCCAACTCTGTATAAATAACATTGTCTGTTGTTAAAACTTCAGTGTGATTATTATTCTTGTCTGTAACTTGTACTGTCTCTGTGTACACGCTCGAGCAATATAGACTGATCATTTTTGACTTACCAGGTGTCTGACTATCATTTCTTTGAGTGTTGACTGGACGGGTATTGGGGGGTCTTAGTACCAAACCATCTTTTTACATCTTATTATAAAGTTAATTAATTAATTCTTTATCAATTGGTCTTGGGGGGTCTTAGTACCAAACCATCTTTTTACATCTTATTATAAAGTTAATTAATTAATTCTTTATCAATTGGTCCTTCGAGCCGGATTAGATAGCCATT
Organism: Gymnoscopelus braueri; assembly: GCF_963280865.1. NCBI lineage: Eukaryota > Metazoa > Chordata > Actinopteri > Myctophiformes > Myctophidae > Gymnoscopelus > Gymnoscopelus braueri. The sequence continues at coordinate 16,989,385 of NC_137622.1, forward strand.
CGAGATTATAATTATTATAATTTTCTCTCGACCGGTCTGTTTAGAATCAGCTTTAAAAATGTCTTTATTTTGAATTCCTTCTGGGTGACGATTCAGCGGCGAATTCAGATTCAGTTTTTTTACCCTCTTCCTTTTTTTGGACCTCACTTCCTGCATTCAGTCAACACTCCAGAGAGCTGATCTGCTCATCTCCGCGTGCTGAGACGGTTCTTATCAACCACCCTGCAGCCAGACACTTTGGGTATGTGACAGTTCTGTATTGCTCACACAGGAGACTATTATAGTACTTGTTATATTTTGTTTGTCTTGTAGTTTATATGTGCTGTTTGTTTTGTTGATCTTGTTGTCGTAATGTACTGATTTTCTGATTCTATACTGATATTTGACCTAAGATTAACCCCTCTGCTTCAGTCGCCCTTGCACTGGAATGTACGGATATAGCCACCCTTTCACACTGCCTATTTGCTATATGTGGGTTAATGTTACACAACGGGTCTCATATCAACCCATAAGAGGAGAGTGTTCCAGTGTCACTCTCCAATCCTGGCTACATTTACCTCCTCGCCACAGGTAATACCATGTATACAGATCTGTGTTTTCAATGTCAGTATCACCCTTACCATCCCTCTTAATACGAAACATTACCAGCCAGCTGCATACCGAACATTACTAACATGTTCGACCCAGACGACAATTGCCAGGTTGTCATCCCTGTCACCCTTGCTTCAGAAACTTCAGTACATTGTGTTGTTCGTTTGTCTTGTTTGGTCAGTACATATTTTGTTTGTTTGTTTGTCTTGAATTATGAGTTACATCCATGCCATTACAACGGTTCTGTCCATATAAACTATTATATAGTATCATAATATAATCTCCCCTCATATAAAAGTTGTCTCTCTCTCTCTCTCTGTCTCTCCTTACCCAGCCCTCCCAACCCTTCATGCTGCGGGCCCGTTATCACCTCGACCTTGCAAACAGCTGCCTCGCTGTTACTTGAATCTTTTAGACCATTTCAACATTGACACACACAGAAACTTTCAGTGTGTGCCAATCAAGAGGGGAATTATTATATAGTATTATAATATAAATATAGTCCAGATACACCATTCAATTAATTGAGATCTCCTGTGTTCCTTCGACTTCTCTGTGTTCCTTTGTTTCAGACAACCTAAACCAGCTACGCCATCTCCTCAAATCAGCCCTAAAAACAGCATTACACCAGCACGGGACAGTTGGTATAATCTCTATTCCTTATCTCCTAGGATTATAAAACAACCATTGCTGATTTGCGTATTTTTCAGAAACTAGCCATTTAAAATCTTCAATTTCATCCCTGTATCCATATAGTATAATACAGCGTATTTTTATTATTATCAGTTCAACTTCACCTCATGGGGAATCTCATAGCTACAAGGAAGTCATACATGGCCGAGCCAGACCTCAAAGTTATTGTCACACAGGCTGGGACCACTCCAGAAAAACAGGTCACACCCAATTCACCACGCCAACCAAATCAGGCTAACATTACACACCACACCCAGAACACCCCTGGTCTCTCTACACAGGGCTCACACACTGCAGGCCGGCCTCCACGAACTTATATTTGTTGGTCATGTGGGACCACGGCGGACCATACTTTGACCCTATGTCCCCAGCCGAACACCGCGCTCCCTTTCAAACCTCCACTTTGGCACCGACGGCCAAACTGGGGTTTTGACAACCGGGTTGTTGTAGATAATTAGACATAGATGAACTTCCCTTTAAACGGACAAAGACACTCTGGCCGCAAATAGATGAAATTGATACAGAGATAGATGAATTTGATGTGTCCTAACTTTTAAAACACTTAAAAGGAATCAGTCCTTGTAGATCTGATATTTTCGAAAAGTTTCACCATTTACAGACAAAAGGTGATTATTTCCCATCTCCCATTACTATGAAAAAAATTATATCTGTATATGAGTTTAATATATATATATATTTCATATATATATAAAATCAAAATTCAAATTAGAGGTTCTAATATGATATGTGTCAACATAGTATTTATGAATACCCATCTTGAAATAATCTGATACCTGTTACATTTATATTTACCAAAGACAATTCAGATTGTTAACCCATTTAGTATTAATCTCTCCTTATGTGTCTTGTTCTCATTTTTCTATATTCTATGTCTCACTTTCCGTCTACACCAGAAACTTGGCATCATGGCGTGAACGGCTTCCCAGGCGTGGCCCCACCCGTGATAACCAAGGGTGTCCCGCTGTATCAAGCCAAATCACTATCTCCACGACACCCAGAACACACCAGCGTATTAATTCCATTTGATTATTTGACATTCATTAGTTCAGTTTCTGATGGGCTGATCTTAAGTTAAATCTGTTTAATATATTTTTTCACGTTAGAGGTTAGCTGAGATCTTATTTTTTTTGGTAGGTAAGGGGGTTCTATTTATGACGACGGGGAAATCTTTTCTGGCATAAACGGAATCCCACCCTTTTGTTTATTTTGATCTACCCATCATTTTTTGACTTCATGTTAAAATTCCACCCTACAGTATTTTGTTGTAAAAACCTTCTCGACGTCTGTTTTATGCCTCACAGAATCACTGATACCCCGGAAGAAGGCAGCCGAGATCCATTCAGATCCAAATTACTGATTTTTTTTGTGACCCAAGACCGTACGGGATCAGAGGTCAGTGGATTTCAGGGGGGATCACAATGAGAGGTAAGGTGCATTTTAACATCTTACGCCTCCTGTGCTCCTTCTGAAACTCCAAAAAGAAAAAAAAAATACGATTTACACATTAATATGAATCCTGGTACAATTTGCTCAGTTTACAATAATAATTCATATCCATTTACTTAAAAAGGAAGATATTTCGTTAGATTCCCAGAGTACACTAAAATACTCATTGTCAATTTACCCACTACTAAGTATATTAGATAATCAAATTCATCATAGGTTCTCTCACTCCCTAATATAGCCTCTCATTTCTCCAGTTTCTTATCTGTTTACATTCTCTTGTTCAGCTGGTCTCATAACAAAGTAGGCTATGGTTAATAATTGCTCACAGAAGTGTGAAAGAAGGTAAAGAAAGTCAGTTATGTCGTAGTGAAGGTAAAGAAAGTCAGTTATGTCGTAGTGAAGGTAAAGAAAGTCAGTTATGTCGAGTAGGGAAAGTAAAGAAAGTGATCAGACAGAATGTAGAATGCAAAGGATTTCATTTTATTTTATTTTTCACCAGTTTGCTGTCTCAGAAAAGTCTGTGACCGAATTGTTATGAGAACATTCTGACTTTGTGAGGGCCATTGGGCTCAATATAACTTTAACCCATTCCTTCCAATTACAGTAACTCCCTTATAGCAATATCTATCTATCTATATATATATAATATCAGTTTTATTACTGTCAGCCCATTATTAATATGTTTTCCTTTATTTTTGCCATAATGTCAGCACCATCAGCATATGAATGAGTTTGTTCATCTAATTTAGTAACTTTAACTGTTAAACAAACTCCAATATCCAAAATCCCTTGTGGAGATTTCCGTTTCCGTTAGGGTCTGTAACAGCCATGTTGCTATGGCAACTCATTCCAAAATGACCTCTTAAAACTCAATTTCCCATAATTCCTTCTGGTATGAGACTCCATTTCCCATAATTCCTTCAGCAGGAAGTGTTAGTGGTATGTTAGACACGGTTCCATGGCAACCTAACCCTGTAGAGTCACTATTGAATTCCATTTAAAACATAGATCCGTTAAATTAACCCACAATAAGATTCAATTTGTTCTATATCAATATTGGTGAACATTAACTATAATATTAAGTTTATTATCAAGTCATTTTGATTTATTTTAAAAGTTTTGAAAATATTTTATCATTTTAACTTAAGATTTTTTTGTAAGCTTGTAGATTTGCTAATTTTCAGAAGCTATTTTTCTGTACTGATCTCATTTCAATATACTCTTCAGAACAAAGATGTTTATTCCTTATTTTTCATTGTTATATTTTAATTTTAAAAGTTTTAATAATAACTTTTTAAAAACATTTTTAAAAAGGGAAAAATTAATTTTAATTTTTTTTTATTATTATTATTATTATTATTTTTTTTCATCCCCTTTCTCAACAACAAATCATCTGACACACACTATATTATAGATATATGGGTGTCAAATAGAGGGGAGTTTGATGAATATTTGATTTAAATATGATATGATTTAATGTTTAAATGCTGTGTTTTGTGTTTCATTTTCATTTTGTGTTTGTTTCATTTTAGAACGAGAATGTAAACCCCATTACCCCATTAATCCAATTCCTGGACAACAATCACTGGTCACAATACCTGCTAATTGTACATACAATTGTACATACAGGGCTAAACTTTAATTTTATATTTGATTACAAACTGTTTTAAACTCTGCCCAACAGTAAATTTGATTTCCATTCTGTCTTACAGATTTCAACTTATGTCTTGGATAGACAGATGTTTGATGCCACATGCCTACATGCAATCAGGAAGTATTTCTTGAGTTTTAAGACGATATCACGTAAGTTTTTTCCCAAAGTAAAGTGTAAAGTGATGTACAAATTTACATAGTACAGAAGTGTCCCGTTCCATTTTAAATACTTGTATCTTGATAAAGCACAAGGACTGCAGCTCCACAAGGAGGAAGGTAACTTTTCTATTTCTGAACGTGTACAGAAACAATCAATGACCCGAGACGTAGGTCTCTTGTCAGATTTCAATATGAAAACTTACAGACTGGTGAGTTGTCCCTCCCTACAATCTCTCTGCTGCCATGCCATTAAACTGTGCTAAAATTGTCTGTCTTAGTTAAACCAAACATGTTGAAAAGATTTGCTTGGGACGGTGACATTAGCTGAGATTTTTTTTTGAATTATAATAAAGTTATTTGCAAAGTTGCAAAGGGAAAACTTGTGGAAACGTGTGGAGTGTCTTGGGAATTCATGAACTATAGCCCTGTTTTGCTTCCTATTTGAATAAATACATTATACAGTCCTTTTGAAGAAGTATAAATGTGTATGTTATCTAACTAAGCATTTATTTTTGGCCTTAAGTCATTTAAATCTTTGCCTGTCTGTGATTTGGTTTTGAATAATGTCACAAGGTACAATCAGCTTGACCTTTGACCCTATCCAAATCATGATAAGATGTAGGATTGATAGAGTCATTTTGGTCTCTTATCTGAATTATCATAATGTGTCTAGGGTCCTTAACCTTAAAATGTCCTATTAATTATGGTCTCATAATGGGCCTGTAATACTGTCATGTTAAAAGTACTCAGTACTCTGTACTCTCAGTCTCTCTGTCTGCCAACCAAGGCCATGTAGCTGCAGCTGCCGTAAGTGGCTATCTCCAGAATGTTCCCAATCAGTTAAAACATGTCTTGTCAACGCTTTGCGCTTTAATGTCAAATGGTGTGATCTAATGTCCTAATGACCTGTATCTCTATACATGACCTATATCTCTGTATGACCTGACATCGTCACTAATTTACTCTGTCAGCTGTCACCCTGTCACAGATAAACCTGCCACATGTCCTATAATATCGAAGGGATAACTTGTTTATGGAACCATAAGATGTATACAAGGATACCATAAGATGAACAACAACTTATTATTCAGACAGCCAGACGCCTTGTCCATCTGATGACTTCCTTCTACGTATGAGGGTCTTACAACCAATCAGAAGAATACACCTATATCTGATGCCATGGATGTCCAACTCTGTATAAATAACATTGTCTGTTGTTAAAACTTCAGTGTGATTATTATTCTTGTCTGTAACTTGTACTGTCTCTGTGTACACGCTCGAGCAATATAGACTGATCATTTTTGACTTACCAGGTGTCTGACTATCATTTCTTTGAGTGTTGACTGGACGGGTATTGGGGGGTCTTAGTACCAAACCATCTTTTTACATCTTATTATAAAGTTAATTAATTAATTCTTTATCACAGGGCAAAGGGAAAACCCTTTGCCCTGCATTTTTCACATCTGCCTTTTATAGCGCCACCAGGAGGCCGACTTATATAAAACACATTTTTTGATATTACTCCTTCACATTTTATCCAAATTTCACGCAAATCGGTAGACATGATCTCTATAGTCATGTGATCAAGACGGAGCGGTTAGACTTTTCATATTCCATCTTGATTTGCTAAGATTGACATCTAAAGTTTGCAGGAGTGGCCCGTTTTGAACAAAATGTTGCAAATCATGAACGCATCGTCCGAATGCGGTGAAACTTCGCACGCACATTTTCACTACGTTGACGAACAAATGCCACCCTTTCAACATTGCTGTATTATAGCGCCACCAGGAGGCTGACTTATATAAAACTATTTTTTTAAATATTACTCCTTCAGATTTTATCCAAACATCACGCAAATCGGTACACATGATCTCTATAGTCAACTATCAAGATGGATCCGTCCGATCCGCCTGATTTTTCACATTCCAGCCTGATTGGCGAATTCAGAACATTGCTGCCCCACACTATCCTCCTACCTGACCTGGCGGAGACCTGTGCTCCGAGGAGCACTTTTTCTAGTTAGGTATGTGCTTCCGTTGTTCCTGGAAGTAAATCATGAATTGGAGGTGACAGGTTTTTACCCTGAATATTTTTGCCACATGCTCCAGGGTAGTGATGATTATGACGATTATTGTTATGATCCACAGACAGACAGACAGTCCTCTCTATGCACTGACAGCCATATAACGGCTAATGTACCAGCCCTGAGGCCAGGGCACTGCCGAGGTTCAACAGGGTCGAAGTGTTGATATTGATGACCTAGCCTACAGTACTTAAATGAGGACTGAAATGTCATAGAAATGAGCCAATATGTAAATTAATTTACTGGCAGGCCCAATTAAATCTAAATGATTCGATTAGCCAGAGGCTATTAGATGTCTGTCGATGAAATAACTCCACAAGGTGGTCCCACTCCAACCAGGCTGTTGCATCCTGCACTTAAACAACTCGTGTTGTGACTTGTGAAATGTGATCTTATTCATGCTGCTGCAAATCTATTGTGCTGGAGGGACACAGGCACAGCTGATATCACAAGTGTGAACATAATCTTATTTTAAGGATTACTGCAATGGAAAAAATGGAGACAATGAGGTTGAAGTTGGATAAGTCTGTGGCTGAATGTACTCCTCGCCCCCACTAGCTCATCATAGAGGAGACGAGAGAGGTTCATCAGGATAGTTTCAGATTCATGACATAATCCCCTCCAGATCGATTTATCATAATCTCAGTTTTTTTGTGTGTATGTTTGTACTGTACATCATGTGTGCAAATGTACTGTATGCATCACAGACAATGAGTGAAGAGAGAGTAAATGAGTGTGTGTGTGTGTGTGTGTGTGTGTGTGTGTGTGTGTGTGTGTGTGTGTGTGTGTGTGTGTGTGTGTGTGTGTGTGTGTGTGTGTGTGTGTGTGTGTGTGCGCGTGCGTGTGTGCGAGAGAGAGAGACAGACAGACAGACAGACATGCGGCAAGAAATAGGCAGTGCATAAACAGAATCTCAACTAGAAAAAGTGCTCCTCGGAGCACAGGTCAGGCAGGTTATTGTGGGCCAGCAATGTTGATGGAATATGAAGTTTCGGACAGATCCATCTTGATCACATGACTATAGAGATAATGTGTACCGGTTTGTGTGAAATTTGGATAAAATCTGAAGGAGTAACATATTGCTTTTTACATAAGTCGGCATCCTGGTGGTGCTATAATAGGGCAATGTCAAAAGTGTGGCATTTGTTCCTCAACGTAGTGCGAATATGCGTGCAAAGTTTCACCGCAATCGGACGCTGCGTTCATGAATTGAGGCATTTTGTTCAAAACAGGCCACTCCTGCAAACTTTAGATGTCAATCTTAGCCAATCGGGATGGAATATGAAAAATCTAACAGATCCGTCTTGACCACATGATCATGTGTATCGATTTCCTTGAAGTTTGGATACAATCTGAAGGAGTAATATTTAAAAAATGGTTTTACATAGGTCGGCCTCCTGGTGGCGCTATAAAAGGCAAATGTGAAAAATGCAGGCCAAAGGTTTTAACTTGGCCTTTAGGGAGTGCGCATACAAAGTTCTACAGATCGGTGCAGTTATAGGTACAAACGCTAATCAGCCTGTTATAGCACCAGCATGAGGCTGATTTGAAAATCTGCAAGTGGCATTTCTTCCTCGGCCTAGTGGGAATGTGCGCGCAAAATGTCACGGAAATTGCACGCTGCGTTCATTATTTGAGGCATTTTGTTCAAAACGGAGCACTCCTGCAAACTTTGGAAGCCACTCTTAGCCAATCAGGATGGAATATGAAGAATCTGAAATGCCCATTTCGTTTAATGACTATACCAATTGTGTACCGATTTGTGTGATGTTTGGACAAAATCTGTAGGAGTTAAATCAGAAAATTTGGTTTGCAAATCTGACCACCTGGTGGCGCTATAACAGCCCGATCTGAAATATTCGGTTGCAGCAGGAGAGCAAAAAGTTGAGGCCTGTTAAAACAGGGAACAGAACAGTAGAGAGAGAGAGAGAGAGAGAGGAGAGAGCGCTTGTGCGTGTGTGCGTGCATGCGTGGATGAGAGCCAAGGCTGATGGATTACATTTAGAATCAAAGACGATAGTATCGTTAGAAAGGAGCCTGTGATTGAGTTCCGGGCCTCCATAACGACTATTGAAAGGCCGGGTCCTTGATGGAAGCACTCTTGGCCCCAGCAGTGCTGCTAGCAATTAAACACACACACACACACACACACACACACACAATTGGCCGTTTACGTTCAGTCTGCAGCACTCCCCCATCACATCCACTAACTCGATTCGGAAACGATTTGTTCCGGTGCATGAAATTAATATTAAGATAGTATAACATGTAACCACCAGTAGTTCATTAGTATGCACAGTCATCGGTGCATTATACAACTTGGTTTAGTGGCACATCAGCTTGCTAGTAAACCAGTTAACCACTTTCAACTTGGCGTCCGTATTTTAGGGCATGTCATATAGGTGAACATTTTGAAATTATTAAATTATTGTCTGTCAGGTTGTGCTGTACAAATCCACGAGACAGTCAGCTATAACGCAGTTAGTGTTGTAACATAAAAGGTAAAGAAAGATAGGAGGGACTGTCTAAAGAATATTTTAAGCAAGCAAGAAAGAAAGAAAAGGAATGAGGAGAGAGGCAGAGAGGTGGAAGGGAGGAAAAACGGTCCTTTCATCCCACATAGGAGCTCCAGGGTTCTGTTGAGGATTTGAACTGTTTGAGATTATGACATTAATTCTGCGGAACAGAGCAAGAGGTCGCGTGAGAAAGAGCCAGAACCAATGAGACAGAGGGGATAAGATAAGATAAGATAAATCTTTATTGATCCCAGGATAGAAATATAGGAAATCTGAATTTCCAGAGCCCAGGTGGTGGGGGAGTGGGGAGCGGGGTGACGTGACGGTGTAAATTGAAATAGAAGAGAGCATGATGGAGTTAAGGTGCAAAAGCATGATAGTGTGGGGGTGGAGGGGAATGAGAAAAAGGATTGGCGTATAGGGGATCATCCTGGATGGATGGGTGGTGTGTGTGTGTGTGTGCGTGCGTGCATGCGTGCGTGTGCGTGCGTGCAATCCGTGCATGCATGTTTATATGTGGAGGCAGAAGGAGGCAGCAAGAAAAAGGGAGCTAGGGAACACAAATGAGAGCATGAGCAAGATGGAAAAATGAAACAGAGAGAGAAAGGAGGGGGTGCACAGTGGAGCTGAAGGGAGATGAGCGTAGATGTGGAGGGAGACGCACACGCTCTCACACATATCCACAGACTACACACACACACACACACACACACACACACACACACACACACACTAATAATACAGACATATACCCACAGCATTGCCGAAACAGTTACCAACAATGATTTATTGGTAGTTGGGGAATAGATTAAAATTAAACCTTATAAATACTTACTGAGTAAAAGAGCAAACTGTGTCAGTGGAGAGCGGAGGAGGGGAGAAGCGGCAGAAAGAGAGAAACTGAATGACCCAAGAGTGAAAGATCAAGGACAGAACAGGTAAGAGAAAGAGTGAGAGAAATCAAGAAAGCACTGGAGATAAAGAGTGAGAGAGAATGAGAAAGCAATGGTGAGAAAGAGTGAGAGAAGGCATTGGAGAGAAAGTGAGAATATGAGAGTTAGAATGAGATGAGAACAAATGGAGTGAGTGGAATAAGACATTTGTGTGTAAGCGTGTGTGTGTGTGTGTGTGTGTGTGTGTGTGTGTGTGTGTGTGTGTGTGTGTGTGTGTGTGTGTGTGTGTGTGTGTGTGTGTGTGTGTGTGTGTGTGTGTGTGTGTGTGCGTGCGTGCGTGCGCGCGTGCGTGCGTGCGTGTGAAAAAGAGATACATTTTATGACCCAAGTATGAAAGTGCAAGAACTGGTAAGAGTGAAAGAGTACAAGAAAGCATTGGAGATAAAGAGTGAGAGAGAACGAGAAAGCATTGGTGGAGTTGGAGGACAAACTAAACTGGGATGCACCTGAAAACCTTTGTACAATTACAATTTAGGCATGTAGCAGACGCGCTTATCCAGAGCTTTTCATTTTTTCTTTTTTTTCCTCTTGTACATATTTCTTATTTTTTCATACCAGAAACCTGTAAGCTGATTGTATGACGTTCTGTATAGTAGTGTGTATATCTGTCTGTCTCTTATATGTCATCATGATTTGTGTGCGTGGGGATCTCATTTTAAACAAGCTTAGTGCCTTCCAGTTTAGTAGACCTTGTATTGTGAATCTGTACTTCCATGTACTGTTTTTCTCATGTCTTACTAAAGTACATCAAGCGACTTAAGAGTGCGAGATACTAGTAAGAGATAAAGAGTGAGAGAGAATGAGAAAGCAATGGTGAAAAAGAGTGAGGGGGAATGAAAAAGAGAAGGAGTGAGAGAACTAGAAAGAGGAAGAGAAAATCCTGAAGCATCAGAGAAGCATTGAGGGAAAGAGTGAGAGAATGATAAAGCATTGGACATTAAAAGTGAGAGACTACACGAAAACATCGGAGAAGAGAAAGAGCGAGAAAAAGTTTTGAGAATGGGAAAGCAAGAGTGAGAGAATGTGAAAGTATCAAAGAGAAAGAGTGAGACATTATGAGAAAGCATTGCAGAGAAAGCGTGAGAGAGAACGAGAAAACATTGGAGAGAACGAGTGAGATAGAAAGCATCTGAGATAAAGTGAGAGAGGGTGAGAAAGCATTGGTGAGAAACAGTGAGAGAATAAGAAAGTATTGGTGAGAAAGAGAGAAACCACTGAAGAAAAACTGAGAGGGATTGAGATAGCAGCGGAAAGAAGTGACTGTAGTCCCATTGTACAGATCAGTGAGAGGAAGAGCAATATGAGAGGAAAGAAAATAGCATGAGAGGAGGTGGAGGAAATGCATGATTAGAAAGCAGGTGGAGACTAAACCACTTCACCCTGGCAGCCCTATTTGTAATTTCATTACAGGTGAATCTGTTTTAAAAAATTGAGAACATTGCAGATCTACAAGCTCAAGTAACTCTGTTGTACAATGCCAGTATATGAAAACTATGGAAGCATGAGTGAACAATATTGTCTGGTCATACGTATGCAGGAGAAAAGCAGACTCAGGCTATATTCATATTTATTATGCTGGGGTTGTTTGAAATATTTACTATATTAACAAAGGCAAATAATCTATTTGATATTTTAATTAACTCCCGCAGGATGAATAATATCCTGGGGCTGTGGGGGGGAAAAGGCCACGGCGGACGGGGGTTATTCGGCATGTCAGTATTACTCGGTCTGTAGTGTAATTGCTTTGAGGTAGCCAGCAGCAACACATGTATGTATACCATACACGATTGAGAGGACTCACGCCTGGTGCAGACTGCAGGGCGAGAGAAGAAGAGCCTTGGCTGGCAGGCTAAAGAGATAAATAGGTATTTATTTAGGAGACGGATGGAGTGTGGTTGGAAGGCAGAGTGCTGGTGGGAGAATGGTGTGTAATGAGTCCCATAAATCATCTGGGACCATATAGCCAGAGATGGGCAGTATTAATGTTACATGTATTTAAAATAATGTAAACATGAGCAAGCATGTAATCGAAATAGGCTGTTGTTTTGTTAATGGATTTTTTTATTTCTTTTTTATTACACCAGTTTATGTCGAGGAATCCACTCAATATAACAAACAGCAGTTTAGCCCATAAACTATAGTAACTGCTGTGAGGTGTGAGATAACACAGATCTTTGACAGGTTATTCTCGACCTTTGTAACGTTTTTGACCTGCTGAAATTCAGTTTCAGCTTCACCGAGTTGCTCAGATGGTTATTATGAGCGCTCGGGGGGAGTAGTTAGGGGTTAAGTGCCTTGCTATGGGCCATTTCGACACATAGACAAGGTGCCGGGAGGTGAACCCGGTGAACTTCTGAACACCAGACGATCTCTCTAACTAGTAAGCTACGGCTGCAACTACAAATAAGTATATATTCTTCAACCACCAGATTTCAATGTACAACACTAATCTGCCCTTTCATAATAAAAAAAAGTGCTACTTGTGGCACATTTGTATTTGACAGGCCTGAAGAAATGTAAATGTGTCACAAGATACTTCTGAGAACAGTAGGCCTATAGGCCTATTGTTGGATTTTCCAAAGTAGCAGCCAACCTAGTTAGAATTATTACTACTAAAGTATCTGCACCTGATGGATTAAGGAGTAGTAGAGTGGTTAAACTTAATAGTATCGCAGCAGTTTTTTACAAAATGATTACAGCTTTTATTTAATCATTTTGTCTCTACCCAAAATATGGAAACTCTCCAAAATCATTTTGGAAATCGATATTGTATAATCATTGTTTGTTCAGTAACAGGTCTCCCCATCTCTCCAGCTCTTTAGTAAACATTTTCAGGTCAGGATACACATTTCATCCAATCAGGAAACAACTTATACATGATACAGGATAAACAAGTGGAAGTGACAAAATTGGAATTGGAACAATACAAATTTTAAGCTGATAAATGTGTTCTTTCATGACTGGATGAAATTGGTGACCCACCTGAAAACGTATTTTCTGTTTATTAATGGACTGGAGAGATGGGAGACCCCTGTTAATGATGAAACAATATAAAGCTTTAACTTAAAAATAAAAATAAATGTTTTAACAAAAAAAAAATCACTTAAAGTAGGCTACTTAAGCCCTATTTTATACTTTCAAAACTTTTTAGCAATTTTTGCTAATTTTTTTTTTTGAAAAGTTCTGGAAAGAAAGGTGATATATCATTCAAATATGATATTATCGTCACAAAAGCGTATTGAGGTAGGCCTATTTGGTAAAAAAAAATATGTTATTTGATTTTGTCGCCCAAGCCTATATGTAGAAATATACTCTGATTAAAGGCATTGTGACCAACAGCCACTGTATCTTGGTTGCATGACGTGTATGTTCCCACAGGAACAGATCTGAGCTACTTATGAAATGTACCCAGTTGACATCGTCTGTCAAGAGTTTTAGGATTTTGGGACAGGGTTAGTCATCCAGCTGAGGACAATGAGCACACGCATCAATGGCCTAAATCTAGGGGGTGCTGAGGATGCCACCGCCAGAGGTGGACGAAGTACTCAACCTCAGTACTTGAGTCAAAGATGCTCCTTGTCATATATTACTTTTCACACTTTACTTGAGCATGCAAATTCATACACGTAATCAACGCTTAATTAATGATGAATTAAAAGGTAGGGTAAGTGATATTTATCATTTAAAACAAAATAAAATGTTAAAAGGTTAAAGCTCTTTATTCTGATAGTATTCCTCTTTATAAAGTGCTTGTTTGGTAACAGGGGTCTCTCCAGCTCTTTAATAAACAGAACATACATTTTCAGGTGGGTTGCCAATTTCAGATTACCAATTTATAAGCATAAACTCCAGTTCCAATTTCTTTGTTTCATCACTTCCAATTTCACTTGTTTACCCTGTATCCTGTGTGAGTTCTCTCTCCTGATTGGATAAAATTGGTATCCCTACCTGAAAATGTATTTTTTGATTACTAAAGAGCGGGAGAGCCAGGGAGACGGGTGCTATTTAATAAACACTAGTCTATATACAGCAATGGTTACAATCAGAATATATATCTATTTAACTAATCTAATAATCTAATGTATTTTAACAAAAACATGACTTACCCTACCTTTAATAATGAATTCATCATGAATGTATCATGGACTCCTGGTGGAAACTGTTTTTTTCAGGATCAAAAATTTAAATGCTTTGATGCTTTTGTGTGACGCTGTAGTATGATCAAGTAAGGAATTAATTTACGGAAAGACACAAAAAGTTAGGATATGGAGATATGAGGTTTCAGCCCGACAACAACGATATATAATTAAGGATGTTATTCCACAGTTTCATTTCTATGCCCAGGAGGAGTGCTCCTAGGAGTAGCGAGGAGGGTCGGTTTCTGGCGGTCTTTCAGATATATAGTGGATATAAGTGGAACTGTAGAATTACGTCTTTAACTAATGACATATTACACTTGGTTACGTCCTCATGACTTCACCACAGTGAGGACCATGAATTCTTTCTTTCTTTCTTTTTCCTTTATTTATTCAGGGAAGCCCATTGAGAGCAAGCTCTCTTTTTCAAGGACGCCCTGATAACAGCATATAGAATACAATACATACATAATGAAAAACGATAACAAACATTTGAATCATATTACAGAATTAATGATAAATTCATGATATGTTCATCATTAATTCATCATTAAGTAAGCGTTAATTATGTGTAGAAATAGTAGAAATAGCAGATTTACAAGTTCACAACACGTCACATCGCATAAAATGTAGTGGAGTCAAAAGTACAACATTTGTCTTTGAAACGTAGTGGAGTGAAAGTCATACGTATCCAAAACAAAACAACACTCAAGTACAGATACTCAAATAATGTACTTAAGTACAGTACTCAAAGGTAGGGTAAGTGGTTTACTTTGGTTAAAATCAGTGTTAAATAGCTCTATATTCTGATAGTACTCATTGCTATAGAGTGTTTGTTCAGTAAAAGTCTCCCATGTCTCTCCAGCTCTTTATTAAACAGAAAATGCATTTTCAGTGCTCTCTCCTGATTGGCTTAAATGTTGTCACCTACCTGAAAATGTACTATATTCTGTTTACTAAAGAGCTGGAGAGACGCCTGTGACCGAACACCGAACTCAAATGCTCTGTAGCAATGATTACTATCAGAATACAGTACTTTAATCTTTTTAACAAAACAAAACAAATACCAAAAAATATCACAAATGTACTGCATTACATGTCCACACAACTGCAGGGGCCCCCCACCAATTACGGTGTTCTATTTCGCAAACCTTCACTCATCATCACTGTGAAAGTGGACAGGTCAAAAACTAATCTTCGTGGCCTCATCTAAGGTAACCAAAGTATTGTTCTTAAAAAAAATGTATTACATTATGTAGCAACATGTCCCTGGATTTTTAGAGCGTGTAGCGCTACAAGTCATCTTGCCATTTGTCTTGCAGCCTCTACTGTAGACGCGCACGCACGCACACACATGCACACGCACACGCACGTGTGTTAACCCCTTAGTTAAGCCCTATTATATTTATCATACGACGAATTGTGAAAAAGCCAATCTACAAGGGCACGTCACATCGCAATGCGTTGTGAGCTTGCGGATCTGCTATTTTTGCTAAAGAATCTTTAGAAACTAAAATACATTGACCCAAAAATGCAAGTTGTGATTTTGTGCTGTATGTTCAAAATTTTGGACCACCTCCAAACAGACATGGCCTCACGCCCTGCCCTGTCTGTGATGTTTGGCGTCCCTCCAATGGGGGCCCGGACCCCAGGTTGGGAAACTGCACTACAAAACCAATATTGCCATGTGGCCTCAGGCTGCAGATACAGGTCAGTGAGGTCACTCCCATTCAAGACAAAGCGTGCCATGTCTAAGCCGAGGTGCTTGACCTTATTCATTATCCATCTATGGACCCTGATATGGCCTCATAACCGCCAAGTATGTCTGGGGGACCCCAGTCAACGAAGTCTATCGTCTCTGTCGGGTGGAAACCTTCTGTCCACAAAACTGTTACTTTTCAGGATTCAAATGTAAAAACAGCAAAAGTAGCAAATCTACAAGCTCAAAACGCAGCGCGAATCTGCAACTTTTTGTGCATGACACAGACACGAAACCAAGTCTAAATCACTCTTAAGTGGTTAAACTGTTTTCAAACAGTCTACTGTGTCCAACTATGTGTCGGATATACGCACACACCATTAGACAAATTAATTTTCTAACGGGTACATGAAGTTATTTTGAATTTAAATTAATTGCAGATGCAGTACAGATGTTTGAGAATTGTATTTTCTATATTTTGAAAATACAAAAAAAGCCTGCATGTATTTTAACTCAATACATTCTTTGGCACTGGTGTTTTATTTTGCATTATATTATGATACTATTATGATAATTGCTTTGGGGAGGTATTTGTATTTTGTAATAAGATACATTTTGATACCCAGTACACACAGATGAACAATATTTTCTCTTAATTTCTTTATATTGTACTTTGTGTAGCATATGAACACTTCATGTGGTCATGTGCTGCCACCGTGTGGTGAAAGTCAACAGTGGTATGCAGATGAATGAAACCAGCTCTGTGGCTGCATGGTTTCATGGCAAGATAATGAGTATTTGTTGACAATATGTCTTTTTCTCCTCCAGTTGATCCATAATGACCAACCTTCAACCCCTGACCCTGCTGGTCATGTGTCTGTCATGTGGGCTACAAAGGTGAGAGGTCAAGAGTAGCTGTACTGGGTTAAAGATTCCATGAACATCGATATTAATATTGATCAGACATGCATTGATGGTCTGCTTTATCTCTCTCAGACACACACACACATCCAATTAATTTTCATGCCTGTCGACTCTTTCTATTCCTCCCTCTCTCTCCCTCAAGTGTGTTCATGTTCCCCGGCAATCAGTGGGGAGACTGGAATGATTCTCAGCTACAGCCCACCATCCAGAAGCTTATGAAAGGGTATAACCGCTACCTCAGACCAAATTTCAATGGTAAGGAGTGTGAAGAGTGGAATAAAGTAATGTGCAGCAGATTGTATGCTTAATAGAATGTTATTTAGACAGCATGCTGGGGCAGCACTGACTCAGGAGGTATGAGTGGGGTTAGCCCTAGAATGTCTGTGATCTTACATACATTTCAAGTATTCCAAATACACAGTCATAGATCGCTCTCGGAGCCCCACTGTGTAGTGGCGATCTGCGCGGCCATAAAAGTGCTCTAAACTCCGTCTGTACTCACCCAATAATTAATTCCTAAGAGTTGTAATCATATTTTGTCCTCTAGTTTCATATCCATTTGAAAGTTCTGCCAGAAAACGTGTGTTTAGTCAAATATCTCCACTTTTTCACGACTTGCACACGGACGACTGTCTGTAGGGAGCTAGGGGGGGTGACTTGAGTGACGGACCGAATGTACCCAAACGGTCCATCACTCAAGTCGCCCCCCCTAGCTCCCTACAGAAAGTCGTCCGTGTGCAACTCGTGAAAAAGTGGAGATATTTGACTAAACACACGTTTTCTGGCAGAACTTTCAAATGGATATGAAACTAGAGGACAAAATATGACTACAACTCTTAGGAATTAATTATTGGGTGAGTACAGACGGAGTTTAGAGCACTTTTATGGCCGCGCAGATCGCCACTACACAGTGGGGCTCCGAGAGCGATCTATGACTGTGTATTTGGAATACTTGAAATGTATGTAAGATCACAGACATTCTAGGGCTAGAGTGGGGTTTGGCAACTGTATGGTTCCTGGTTCCTGGTCCCCCCCCCCAAACCCCCCCAAACCCTACCTTTACTGATTCGGTTAGTGTCCCAGCTCCCCCTCATAAACTGGCACTGCCACACTTGCCGAATTCTGTAAAGGGGATATAGAATGCCACTTATTAAAACGTGTCACTATATTGCCAAAATGAATTACAAAAGGAATAACATTGGTTCACAAGTTCCCTTACCCTGTATTAAACTGAATAACCGTCTATGTGAATAACCCCTCCAAGTCTTTTACCCAAACACTTAAAATCAGGCTTTGGGCCTACAGGAAGGCCGCAAAATGGCCGCCTTTTTAAGACCTGCTCTTAAAGGGATAGTACGTGCTACACTATTGTTTACCTGGGATCTTAATGACTTTGTAGCACTTTGTTTTCTTTGCACTCTTACATGACCATTTAATCTGTAATTTGTTGATCAGCATACATAACATTTCCTTTTCGCGCTTTGTTTGCTGCTAAATGCCTAACTTGTAAATTGTAATGCTCCCCCCGTCTCTGCCTTTCTGTCTGACACACACAGAGGGTCCTGTGGAGATTGGGATGAGCCTTGATATTGCCAGCATCGACGCCATCTCAGAAATAAACATGGTATACTTACATTTTATGAATGTGTGTGCAAGTTACAGTAAGTGGCTGAATGATTGAATGGGTAAGTGAGATAATTTAGCTTATGAGGAATGAATGAATGAATATGCCTTATCCATGGTGATGGTCTCTCAAGGTCTAAATTGTCTAAAAAATACAATTTTAATCTTTTGAAATAATTTTGAAATAATTGTAGGAATCAACCTTGTCTGACCTCATTGTTATTATTCTTCATTTTAAAACTACTTGCAAGTTTACATTTTTATACTGTTATATTTTATAGGCTACTTAGTCTGCCCATCCATCCATCCATCCGTCTTCACTACTATTGTTTGGTTCCATGCTCTTCTATTTGTCTGCTTTGTAACACTCTGTCTTTCTCTCTGTCTCTCCAGGACTACACTGCTACCATCTTCCTGCGCCAGCGGTGGTGTGATTCTAGACTGGTGTTCCCAGGTAATGAGAGTGTCAGCGTTGATGGACGCCTGGTATCTCTCCTCTGGATCCCAGACACCTTCATCCCCGACTCCAAGCGCTCTTTCTTGCACGATGTGACGGTGGAAAACAGACTCATACGCATTTTCAGCAATGGAACCGTCCTTTACGCCCTGCGGTACAACCAATGACCATATCTTGACCTTTATGTATAATCGATGTGAATTCACTATGACTTCATCTAGTCATTCATCAGTTTACTTTTTAAAGTTGTTTAGGTGGCAGTCATGGCTAGGGACTAGGGAGTTGTAAGGAAACTAGAGGAAGGAGATGCTAGTCACAGAAGGTGTAAAAACATCACACTCATATTTCACTACACATACATTGCTCAACCTCCTGAGCCACGGCACAGATAGATTAAGAGTGGGCTATTTTTTCCTAAATGTGAAAAAGTAAAGAACAAAAGTATGCTTTGGAAAATGGTCTGAAATAATATAAAGTATTCATGGTCTGAACATGCACAGTTCTGAACATCATTATCAGACCTACATTTACCTTTCAACTTATTGTTTATGCCGTAATGACTTACATTTAAGGCTATATTAGGCCTTAAATGTCAAATGTTCAAGCATGTTCAAATAATTTATACCTCATTTCAGACCATTCCAAAGCATACATTTAAAATATATATATATTTTGGAAAATAAAATGTCAATCTAACATTGAGGTGCCCAGGTGGCTCAGGTGCTCACTACCGCCCCTTCTTGAATCAAAACAGTAGCCTAATTATAACATTAAATGTAGCTACAGATGAAAGGGTAGTCTGGATGTATGCACTGCTCTACAAAGCCTCTGAGTCAGCCGTGTGTGTGTGTGTGTGTGTGTGTGTGTGTGTGTGTGTGTGTGTGTGTGTGTGTGTGTGTGTGTGTGTGTGTGTGTGTGTGTGTGTGTGTGTGTGTGTGTGTGTGTGTGTGTGTGTGTGTGTGTGTGTGTGTTTTTTTTACATAACTGGATACAGACTTTCTGTTTAGTTCAATTGTTTTACTCTAGTACTACAGACAATGGTAATGAACCTCAAATCGCTGTTGGGTTGTACCGTGCTTATAGTCAATAAGCTTCAATGAATACCACAGAAGTTTTCCCTTTCTCTCCCTATTCTCTAGAGAGACAGTTTTGTTTGTCACAGAACATTTGCTAAATCTCCCCTGAAGTCAAACAGAAGGGTAGTCTGTCCTCATTGTGTAACTGATCTCATCATACTGACGTTTAGCTCTGAATAATAAGTCACCGTGCCCTAGTCTACCCACCATTACACATGGTTTAATATAACTAGAACATCTCCCCATCCATAACGGTGCGTTTTAACAGCGGGCGATTCAGGATAGTATTTTCCGGATGTGCATTATATGTCTATGAGAGCCGGCAACTACTGGCGATGAGGCGAAGTGGGCGGGGGGACGATGTTGATCTGAAAAGATGGATTTTATTTATCTTTTGGACGATGTCGCCCGGCGATCGCCCGGAGACTCGCCCGCTGTTAAAACGTACTGTAATGGTGATTACTGTATGATGTTAAGCAAAAAATCAGGAGTAACATTTTAGCTATAACTGTGCAGCCCTAAGTCACAGGAATACCAGTTTTTAGTATGAATGTATTGATTTATTTGGGGGCAATCTATTGCTGCCACTAATGATCTGTCTGTCTGTCCAACAGCATCACAGCTACCATTGCCTGTAACATGGACCTCACCAAGTACCCCATGGACAGACAGGTGTGCACCCTGCAGCTGGAGAGCTGTGAGTACCTGGGAACAACACAAACTCTGGAGATGGAAATAGGTCATCATCGTCATCATCATTATCATCATCATAACCATCACCACAGTCATCAACTGGTCCAGGGCTGTGCAGTGAGTATCAAAATACATCAAGTGTGTGGTAAGCCTGATTTAAAAAACACAACGTGTGTGTGTGTGTGTGTGTGTGTGTGTGTGTGTGTGTGTGTGTGTGTGTGTGTGTGTGTGTGTGTGTGTGTGTGTGTGTGTGTGTGTGTGTGTGTGTGTGTGTGTGTGTGTGTGTGTGTGTGTACTCAGGGGGCTATAACTTGCAAGATGTGGTGTTCTACTGGACCAGAGGGAATGACTCTGTGAAAGGTCTGGACTCTCTGCGTCTGGCCCAGTACAGCATAGAGAGCTACCACACAACAGTGTCAGAGGCTGTGTATGAGACAGGTATAACTTATTAGAAATTGCCGCCATTAAGGATCAAATGTATTTTCGCAAAGCTAATATTATATCTCCAGACATGGACGCTACAACATTACTCTTTGAAATGAATTTTCTTCTTTCATGTGTCTTTCCAGGGCAGTACCCTAAACTGGTGTTGCATTTTGCGCTGCGTAGGAATGTTTTGTTCTTTATCTTGGAAACATACGTTCCCTCCACTCTCCTGGTGGTTCTGTCCTGGGTCTCTTTCTGGATCAGCCAGTCATCTGTTCCTGCTAGAACCTGCATTGGTCAGTACCACATCTTATTATTGCTGCAGTAGTGATGCTATTTGAAATTACACTTACAATTTTGAGTATTATCTACTTCATGTTTTACACACCGATTAATTTGTCATGCATTATTTTTTAATTCTGAAGTCAATAGCTTTAAATGCAGTCTTCTTCCAGCGGATAATGATCAATGACATTTGAGTGTTTCATTACCACTTGTTTAAGGAGCTCGTATTATTGTCTACCACACCTTCCAGCTCAACACACCTTCCAGCTCAACACAACTCCAACCTCACGACAACTTACACCAAACAGCCTTAAAAGTGCATGTTAACCAGTGGGCCACCAGGGGCCCTTTCTACAAGCTCACAGAGCTTTTCAATTTGTCCTCCAAGATGTGGCTCTTCAAAATGAATTTGAAGCAAGCTCCTTGTTCACTGAGCTCCATGCTGGTGCAACATCACAGTGTTATCTTTTGAGCCTTCACATTTTGATAAAAGTGGAACATGACCAAGCAATAATAAAATGTATTTTTGGCATGTTTATGCTTTATTACAGATAGGTGATTGTAGAGATAGATAATCATGGGAGGTTATGGTGGTGGTTAATACAGGAAACTGAATGTCACCTCTCTTGTTCATTAGGAGTGACGACGGTTCTGACGATGACCACGCTCATGATGGGCGCCCGCACTTCACTTCCCAACGCAAACTGCTTCATCAAAGCCATAGATGTGTACCTGGGGATCTGTTTCACCTTCATTTTTGGGGCACTGCTGGAGTACGCATGTGCTCACTTCTACACAATGCAGCTCCAGACTGCAGAGGAACTGCACAGTGTGAGTAGACTGCTTACATTAATAAACGACCATTGTGCCGAGTCACAGATATTTCATTGAATAAGGCACACCGGATTGTTAGACACAACCTCAAAGTCTCAAATTTAAGGTCGGGGGCAAGCAGCTCAGTCCATATGGACTTTGCTTGGGAACCGGAATGTTGCCCGTTCAAATCCGGCATGGACGACAGCATGGAGTATGGACTGGTAGCAGGACAGGCACCAGTTCATAGCCAAGGTGCCCTTGAGCAAGGCACCGAATTCAAAAAATAAATCTGTTCCTGGGCACCCCACATGCAGCCCATCACCCCATCTCAATGTGTTTGCAATGCATGTCTATAGGCCTTGTGTGTGCATGTCTGTGCTTCGGGCCTACTGTAAAAGAGTGAAAACCATATTTCCCTACAGGAATGGAGGTTCAATTATTAGCAGTATTACACTTAAACACGCCTTTGTGGTATACGAGAGGAGGATCAGAAGGTAGAAGCCGTGGAAAGATACATTCCATGTCTGGTGATTGATCACAGTCTGTTTCTCCTCTCAGCATCTCCTGAGGGAGCTCAACGACTCGAAAGGGAATGGCTCCATCCCCATGGTAAGCTCCAGCCAAACCGTGGAAGTAGGCTCCACTCCCGATGAGCCATTGGACCAGTCCTTACAGAGCAACTCAAAGAGTGATGCCAGCTGCAAAGAAAGGAGGCCTGCAGGGAAAGGGTGTGGCCTGTCATCGGTGAAGGACGCGTCACACCGGGTTGCGTCCGTCTTCGCCATCGAGAATCCACATAACATCGACCGACACGCCCGCTCCGCTTTCCCCGCTGCCTTCTTCTTTGTCAATGTCCTCTACTGGCTTTACTATCTCTTCATCTAAGGGCCTGGATCCAAACGGATACCTCGTTACCTTGACCGTGCTACGAAAGTTGTTCTACTTCCTCATCTGAGGCCTGAAGCCATTCTCAGGTCTTTTCCGCCTGGATCCAAAATAATTTCACTTCATCCCTTTTAGGCTATAGGTTCTTTTTGTTCGAAACGTCAGTAAGAAATGTACAGTATAAGCTACAACATTTTGGCAAAGAGGTACTAGGAAGCTTGGCATTCAATCTGAACTATAAACTTGTCACGTGACTAGAATAGCCTGTACAGACTGTTTGTGCCTTGGGTTGCAGTGACAGTAGTCTGCAAAGAGCCACATTGACTGTCTGCAAACAGACCCCCTGCCATGATCAAAATAGGTCCAAAACTGATGCATCTTTACTCAATACTAATTATAATGGAACTTTGAGGATACAGAATCACGTGGGAAGAGTAGGGCAGAAAAAAGGACAAAAGAATGAGAATGAATGTTGAGTAAATCATGAGTAGCATAAAAATGTTAATTATGTCAATAAATATGAATGAAAAAATATGTCAGCAGAATATATGCATGCTAACAAATATATGACTGGCAGAACAACCGTGCAATTTGTGAATATTTAAGTTTTTTAGTAGTTTTAGTAGCCTATGTGAAACTTGCAATTACTAGGCTTTTAATAAAAACTGCAGATTGAACTAGATTTGAACACTGCTTTTCATTGTTATATAGCGCATTTCATTTTTAAAATCATAATTAATCTAATCATTTCACTATCTCACTCCTTTACTGTGTAAAGCATTAATTTGGATCATTATGACTGATTGTTATCAAATAAACATGTTTACTTTATTGAAATACAACCAGATACATTTTGTTTCCATTTATATATATAGTGCGTGAGTGCCTGCATGAAGTTTAGATTCATAGCCCGATGAGACGGTCAGCTGAACTTTTGTTTCAGTTCAGTGACCGACGATGCAGTGCAGGCGGTGCTCTAGCCAAGCACTGAACAAACTGGGGAACGAATCATTTGAGTGAAACTTTTTGGTGAACCGATTTGAATGATTCAGTACACTGAAAGCAAAGGAATGACAATTCACATGGTCAGAGTGTAGATGTGTCTGCCCCATTTTGCTCATGGCGATGGAAGTTGCTGTTTACATACATAAAGTCTAGTCAATGTGGTTCCATTCGCACCATAGCCAAAACATTATGATGGACCTAGTGTCCATGATGTCACCCACTGGATTGTGGTCCAGTTTTGAAGCCACCATCTCGTATTTGACCGTTACCATCATGGCGTTTTGCAGCCAGAAGTGACCGCCTACGTAGCTACGCCTCTAGCCTGTTCGCCGTAGAAGTCTATCTAAAGGTAGCTCTGGTCCATAGCGTTACGCATACCCCAGGGTAGTGCAGCCTCTCGACTGTAGTAAAAAATAAAAAATACACTTTCCCTTCTCACCAAAACAAAGACGGTTTTAAGATGTTGAAAGCCTTAGAAATAGAAAAATTGCATTGACCAAATCTGTAGGGGGCGCCGTGGAGTAAAACATTTTTCCATCCGGTGGAATATTCTTCTTTTCTGGCCAAAAGGTGTATTTAAGACGGGAGGTGGGGAGAGTGTTTCCACTAAGGAAAGTAGGCTTTCAACATCTTAAAACCGTCTTTGTTTTTGTGAGTAGCGAAAGTTTTTTTTTTTTTTTTACTACAGTCGAGAATTTGCCCGCAAAGTCACATAGTGTTAAGGAGAACTCCTTCTAACGCTATGGACCAGAGCTAATTTAAAGGTAGACATGTCAATGTAGCCACCCTGAAGCATACCCTGGTACGCTGTATTGTCTATTTTATTCTAAAAGGGACTATAATTTACAAAATAAACAAAATAAACAAACTGTAATGAAGAATATTTGAAACCAGCTAATGAGAAGATGAACTCAGTAAGAAATTAACTTACTGAACCCGTAGAATCACCTCCTGCTGGCTATTACCGACAATGCAGGTTTTTCTTTTTACTTTATTTATTTTGCAGTTTAACAAAAATCGTTCCATGACAGAATATTCACACATTATAACACAGACAATGCAGGTTTAAGTCACTTTGGCATTTGATTAATTTTTCCGACCGGGAGCTTCCCACTTGATTCACCCAAGAGACACTGTTGTATATAAGTATTTAATCAACACAGCACACTGTGATTGTGCTGACGTGAATGGCCTTCATATTTGTATAAAGTGATTGGTTGTGTTAATTTGTCTTAAATACATTGTATGTGTTCATGGTTATACATCGACTTCACATTTCGTCAAGTGAAACTGAAACAATAAAGCAGTGAGTAAGAAAAGTGTTTTTGTTGTTGCATTTTTGACAAGTTAAGGAGGAAACGTAAAGTTTTTATTCTCACAAATAAAACGTAATAAATCCATTTCTGGATCTCCTCTATTAACCCTTAAAGAATCAAGCTGTTTGAACAAGACATTATTTTATTGGCCCCTTCTACAGGTAGAAAAACAGTAAAGTGCAAAAATCAACTGCATGTTTAAGACTGTTAAAATGATGGCTAATGTTTTTTTTCCCATTCACAGAAATTGCTTTGCATGTAGATTAACACCATGGTGTTAGTTATGCTATTATCTATAGGCGTTTCTTATGTGGAGCAGTTATGAACACACCTTGTACAGTCTAAAAAATGGTGGTTATCAACTCCGGGCCTGGGGACCTGCAGAACAGGCCTACTGCAGGTTTTGATTCTAGTTCAATCAGGAACTAAACAGATATGGTACTCCAAAATCTATGTGACTGCAAATATCCTAATATGAAACTAGCAGTAGTGTAGGACCGGAGTTGAAATCCACTGGTTAAAAATATATACAACAGTAGTCATGGCTCAGTAAATATATATATATATGTACATACCTGCAGGCAGTGAAAAGAACAGTAAGAGAATATACTGTACAAAAGCACACTATGGCCACAACTGTCTTCAAATCCACTTGCTGAACACAAAACTCTGCTTAGATCTCCCTTCCCACTCGACAACTTAACAGACGTTTCACCATCTGTACCGGTGTTGTGACACCCAACCGGAATTCGACTCCCCTTCGCCCACTCATCATAGACAGGTAGAGTGGCTTATCATTTCCACACTACACTACCCCTGTGCCGACTCATGGTGCATCATAGGTGGCTAGGTGACTGGGTGCTGTTTGCGCATTAGTCACTGACTGGCCATGAAGCGCACACAATTTCTAGCACTTCATTTGCGCACGGCAAAGCTCTTTTCTCCCACACACTAGTCAAAATATAGACTTAACCACCACAAAAGATATTCCCAAATGTAATGCTTTGAATATGTCCATGGAAAATGGACAACTTGGTATTGAATGATCTGAACATAGGCCTACTCTATGTCAGATTTACATTGACAAAAATAGGCCCAAACATAGGCCTACATACATAATTATCACACCCATTATAAACCAATATTCATTACTGTTAACTCATTGAGTGCCCAAGATATCATTATCTGAAGATTTGCAGCTCCATCCACTCCTTGTTTAACTTATAACTGAAAAAGGCTGTATCTCGCTTCCTAAGCACTTTTTTTTTACTTTGAAAAAAAAAAAATCGCACTGGCCAGAAATAGCCAGAAATAATTCAGGCACTCAATGAGTTAATAACCCACCTATTTTCAGTCATCACAGTCAACCTTTCAAATGAAAAAATACAACCGGTACTTGTTGTGTCATATATGTCAATAGACTTCCCATACAGTCTTGTTATTGAGAAAAGTTGTCATGAATGAATGAAAGAATGAAACTACTGTAGGCCTACTAAGCTTTTCTTTACTGTATATTGGCGCAAAAGAAGACCATGTCCAAATAATCCCATGGTGCGGCATGTTTAGTGTTGAACTCAAAATGTCAAGGGCTGAACTTTCCTTACAACAACATAATGTTATTAAAGTAAAGTTTCTGGTTAAGATGATGCTCAATGGAGAGCATTGCCAACCCATTCAACCTCTTATGGGACATGGGTAGACCAGAAGTTTTTTTTTTTATTAGCTTCATTTCAGTTTTGTCACTGGCCCTGTGAAGAGTGAGTCCAATTCCACGCAAATGTGGGCACAACATCGGCGCTAACATCCTCTGTGCCTTTCCACCTCCATCACACAATCTAAGCATATGCTTTTCAATACACTTCCCTTATGCGTTTCCCACCTAAACCCAATAATTTCTCATTATTCATGTCCCTCCTCCTTGAATCTATGTCACTCATAACAACTGAAATAACTCTACCAGACAGTCTAAGTCCAGAGGGGTAAACGAACATCCTCAGATTCCAGGCTTGTGTCAGCAGAGACGTGGTAAATATTCAGTGGAGGTTTACTCCCCCTTGTGGCAGAGTTAATCTATTACGTTACTTTCTCCACCTCACTGCACCTCACAAAATGAGACGAGCAAAATGTATCCTTGGGGATGGAGGCATTTCTATTGTATCCATCTTATTTTCTGCATGTGTGTTGAAACAGTTTATGCCAGAACCTGCCTTCTGTATGCATCCCTTCCCTCAGCTCATGTGTCCATTTTGCAGTCTCTGGTTTTCTCTTAGGTCCCTTTCTTTGACTCCCATTCCTATTGAAAAAAAAAAGAAAA
Organism: Gymnoscopelus braueri; assembly: GCF_963280865.1. Lineage (NCBI taxonomy): Eukaryota > Metazoa > Chordata > Actinopteri > Myctophiformes > Myctophidae > Gymnoscopelus > Gymnoscopelus braueri. Next base: position 17,017,155 of record NC_137622.1, read on the forward strand.
AAGAACAAGGGCAGCAGTTTAATAACTATATTATAACATGCCTACACTTCTTGTCTGTCAGATGGAACACATAGGCTAGCTGAGGAACAAAAGGAGATTAGATCATATCTGTGGGACTATGTAAAGCTTTTTAATTATGTTAGACATTGGAGAAAGGTGCAACACACACACACGCACACACAGAAGTGCTGAGTAGACTGTGAAAAGGCATTACATGTTCAATATAAGCACACAAACACAATGGTGTGCATGTATGCAAAAATGGACACACACGCTCACTCTCATTCTCTCACACTCACACACACACACACACACACACACACACACACACACACACACACACACACACACACACACACACACACACACACACACACACACACACACACACACACACACACACAGATGAGCAGTTAGCAGCAGTTAGCACACAGCAAGTGAGTTTTCCACTGTGAAAGTCACACATGCTGCTGTGATGCTATTAACCACCACCTATGGAGCATGACCTAGAAATACTGACAGAGACTAATGTCGCGTAGCCAGACAACTATTCCACAATCTCCGAATGCTATATAGAGTCTGGAACTACACCTCCCGAAATCCGAGAGAGGAAACTGGCACTTCCGTTCACGAAAATATATAAAAAAATATCTTTACATTTTATTTTCTAGTTTCCATTTCTGCTAAGCAGCAAGCTAAATATACTTGTGCGATAAATTTGCGCGACTGTAAAGACGATACGGAAGTGGGGAGGAGGCTTCACATCCGGTTTATATTTTAATCATGATCAGAGCTACCGAGTCCCAGACTGTATGACCTGAAACATTTGAAAATTGTGGGAGGCAACAGTCTGGCCACGCGAGACTAGACAGACAGACATACTGTAAGGATAGGGATGTATTTCAATCCCCTTATCGAGTATAGTATGTAGAGTATGTGAACTGATGGGCAACATTGAAGCAGTATGCGCATGCCATTAAATTCATGTTCCATGTTTTACTGGTATTTGGCAAAAAAATCAACACAAGTCAGAAGATTTATTAGAACGACACATGTTTATGCCAGTGATTTGATTTCAATGACTTGACTCTCGTCTATTGAGACATGACGTCATGTCCCCGCAAGTATTGATAAGCCAAAACCTTATTGAATTCCCGATAACTTCGGAATCGATTCCGTCCAATTCCGATTCTCGATCCCCATCCTTAGACAGACAGAAAGACAGGGATTCTATGACAACTGTACCTCCGGGGATGAACAAAGTTTGATCTAATCTCATCTTACTTTGGCTTTCTGCATCACAGTTCCTGCAGAGGAGGCGTAGATAGATGGTGGTCTCCTGCGCATCTCGGAGGCACAGTTTACTGGTAAAGACTCACTGTAGATATTCTGGCTCTTTCTGCTACGAGGCTAATGAACAGAAGAAATAAAGGGCCAGTTAGAACAGTATATGTGAATCAGTTGATGCATGTGTGTGTGTGTGTGTGTGTGTGCGTGCGCGTCATATCTACCTTGGCCTGGGGTTTGTCCTCCACCGGGGCTCCCAGTGACCCTCCTGCCTGGCTTTTCTTCAGGTTCTCTGTGACCTGTGTGAGCCGCAGCTCCAGGTCTACTCTCTCAGCCTCCTTGTCCCGACAGGCGGCCTCCAGCTGGGCCACTCGCTCACACAGGGAGGGCCTCTGCTTCTCTGCTCCAACAGGGAACAAACAGGCAGCACAGAAAATCTAAATCAAAATGTTTGGTCAGTATCCCGACGGTGTCGAAGTCGCACACCGATGAGATAAAAAAAGGGCAAGTTCTGAGGGATCGGAGATGCAAATAGTGAAATTAAAAGCTGCAGATAATCATATTTTAAAAGATGAATTAAGACGCTTGTGTTAGATGTTGACAGAACAGTAAAGTCAGCTTCAAAGCCAGCAAGGTGTCATGATGTCGTCAGTACACGAACTGGTTTAATCTACAACCGATAATTATTATGTCCTTTGTTTCCCTCTCCTGATGGAGAGAGGTAATTGTAATGATGTGTCTGAACTTGAAACAAGTTCAACATTCCGTCTCCATCATTTTGTTTTTCTCTCTCTTACCGGTGGCTGTTTTCAACTCTTCTTTAGCCTCTCTCCTCTCCTGTCTGACAGCGACCAAGGCCTTACGTATGCCTTCCTTCTCTCTCTCCATCTCCTCTTTCTCTTGCAGGTAGCGCTTTGCGTCCTCCTCCGCTCTTGTTTTCCCATACCTCCCATACTGGTTGGCATCTGGGGGGAGAGGTCAGAAGGAGGTGGGGGGGGGGGGGGGGTTAGAGGTGAGGGGGGGGTCAAAACGTTTAGGGGTCATGGGAAGGAGACGCAACATCAGCATCTCACACATCTCTCTGTCTGTCTGTCTGTTTCTCTATCTTTGTCATACTCTCACTACCTTATGGAGAGAGGGAGAGAGAGAGAGAGCAACCTATGAACTTGAACCTATAATATAAAACAAAAAAAAACACGGTTGACCTTTTTCTCTCTTCATATTCCAACAGGCTAGGGGGATAAAAGAGATGAGAGAAGAGTAGATAAACGCGTATTCTCCTGCAGAGGAGGGAGGTCAGGAGGGGAGGCGGTGGATCTAATGCGACTGTCCAATAAATCTCATGTTACATCCTGAGGCTCGGGGCTCCGCAGAGCGCAGAGGCCTTTGATGTGTCAGAACCTCAACAGAAAGCCCTGAGAAACACACTGGCAGCAAATCCCCACGCATCATCGTGTATGGGAGAACTTAAGTAAAACTATCAATCAGTTAATTGGATTTCTTACATCCAATTGGGTGCAATGCACCTAATAAAACAGGGTGCATGCATTGTTGCAAAGAAACCGATAACATGAAATCCAAGGAGGACAGACAAGGAACTTAGGAGTCTAATAACAGTGTGTGGCGGTCCTGTGAACCTTTGATACCATATTTATGACAACAGACTTTCCCAAATAAGGAGAGACAGCTGAGATTATGAATTCATGAAATGTGAAAAGTATTCACACACAAAAACAAAATCACAAAATGTGAAATATATTCAGGGATTTGAGGTCCTTGGTCTACTGGCAGGTGCACAAGAAATGTGGCGCTGATCGTTGTAGTGCTTTGCACAAAAACACGAAACGTTGGGGGACATAAACACATATACATATGCGGACGAACACTCTTCTAGACGGTTCGCACGTTGGGGCAGAAACATTTATAGAAAACATCATATGAAAAGCTGTAAAAAAGATTTAACTGGAGGGGTTTATTTTGTGGTTTTTCGAAAATTGAAAAAGAAGTAAAAGTAGAGAAGATCATGAAAGGAAAGCCTGGAAGAGGATGGAGGGATACTCAGCATGGAGCTACAGAAGATGGAAGCTCATATAGCAGGACTGTGAGCCACACCGGATACCAACCGGTACCAGACACCAACAGAGGGATTATAGCCTAGCATATAGGCTAGAAGGATTATAGAGATTCAATAAATCTAGGGGGAAATGAGAAAAAGGGAGCCCTTCAGTCAATACTTCACTTCACTGAAACCTTGTATGTCCAAAACGTTACTTTTCAGGAAAAGAAAAATAACCTTTGTTCAAATGGGTCCACTGTAGTTATTATTTAGTCACAAGCTCTTGTTAATACTTTTATTCGGTTAAATATTCAACGGCTTTCAACCTTCTTCTAGGCATGATATTATAGGCTAAAACATTTAAAAAAATGTTCAAACTTTAAATTATAGCAAACATATCTGATCTACAAGCTCATGGGACACATTGTGAGCTTGCAGATCAGCTATTTTCATTGCTTTTGCACAACAGCATACAATAATGCATTTTTATGAAAAAAAGAAAAAGAAGTATGGAGATACAAGGTTTTTGCTCGATGTGACACACGTAGCTATACCGTGCATGTGAAGCAATCTGGGCCTATATTGGATAACATGCTGCCTTGATTTACTGTACTTTAACTGAGATGGACAGAAAGCACAGAGGGGTGCTCTCCACTGGGTTTGATGATGGCTTAGACAGGGGCTGCATGGAGCTTCAGAGACCCCTGGCTGAGCCGTTTCTGCTTTGCTGGACACACAGCAAAATCCAGAGTGTTAACCACTTAAACCCTCTATTCGTAGTGAAATTGATCTGAGTTGCAACTGCTCTTGTTTCCTTACACCAAATCTCAAATAATTGCCAATCGTAAGCTTGCAGATCTGCTAGTTTTGGCTAATGTTCTCCCAGAATATGGAGTGGTTAATTTTAACTCTAAAAGAGTTAAAAAGAGAGAACGGAGGGAGAGAACCAGATGGTGTGATTTGTATGTGTGGACACTCTGTTTACACTCTGTTACAGTTTGAGCCACCTGGACGACAGTGCAATGTCACTTCTTAAACTTCAAAATGGGTTTAAACTCTTGCTAACTCGCTAACCTGTAAGCTTCATGCCCTAGCTGGGATTCAAACCCGGCTCCCCCATGTTGGGATATCAAAGCTTTACCATTCAGTCAAAATAGAAGTCATGGAATCCCTGCTTGGCCAGGGGATACATGCACTTAAGAGCTTCAGGCAATACTAGTTGTCAACCAGTAGATGTCCTACCCAACACCAGAATCAAAATGTCTCAGTGAAAGAGTAGGGTAGACCACCACCAATCACTGAAGATGTGCTAGTTATATTGTATTAACATACTCTCCCATACATATTTGTCCAAATAATGTTTTATTTGTAAAAATAAGAGTTTGATCAATTATGGGGTCATTCTGATGTAAAATGTAATAAGATGTTTTTTGGAGAAACATGAGAATTCGTTATTACCTTATTACAAAAGCTACCCTAGCAATATATATATATATATATATATATATATATATATATTTTTGTGTTATTTGTTGGCATCAAATGTATTGTATTGTGTAGTGTAGTATTGAGTTATTTGTAACTCTGAGAGTGTAAACTACTTTAAATGACACTGTGAAGGAAGGCCTGCTTACTTGAGCCGGAGCGTTTGAGGGAGACCACCGGGCCATTTCTGTTGGAGTCGGTGCAATGTTTGGTCTGGTTCCCAGACTCAGCCTGGGTGTGGACGGATAGATGGAGGGGACACAGGAATGGACGAGAGGAGGGAGGACACACATCAAACCATGTGGGAGGACACAGGCAGACAGGACAGAACAAAGACAGAGGACCATGAAAAGATAAAGAAAAATGATGTCACTCATTATTGCTTTAATTATTATTTTTTGATTGAGACTCCTCCAGACTGAAAAAGCTAGAGTAAATAAATAAATAAATAAATAAATAAATAAATAAATAAATAAATAAATAAATAAATAAATAAATAAATAGATAAATAAATAAATAGATAAATAGATAATAGATAATAATAATAATACAAAAACTAAAACACATAATTTATTTGTAAACATATGGACACTGGATATTGTAAAGATTTAATTTTAACCAATGTTGCAATTTTTTCTCATATAGTCTCCAAAACATATTTATATGATATGAAATACCATGTGAAACATATGAGTAACATATGATATGTATGCGTTTGCTGTCTGGATGATGTATCTCTGTGTTTAAGTGCAGTCAGGGGAAAGGTTAAGAGAGTTTACAAGACATAAACCTGACATGACCTCTGACTACCTTTCACCAGGATGATCTCTAAGTCTTCTTTTCTTTTCACACACTCTCTCTCTCACACGCACATACACAGGCATTCATGGCACATAATCAGCCACATTCTCACACATACTGTAGACACACACAATGTCACAGACTCTATCTCTTTCGCGCACACACACACACACACAATGTGCCCTACAAAGGCTGGTCATTGACAGGCATGGAACAGAGCATGGCCTGTTTAAATGAATGATTGGTACTATCACATTCAGACAGAGATGGTCCTCAACAGCTGCACACGCGTGTGCGCACACACACACACACACACACACACACACACACACACACACACACACACACACACACACACACACACACACACACACACACACACACACACACACACACACACACACACACACACACACACACACACACACACACACACACATCAAAGTAAACCCTTAAGTCTTGGTACTAATCCCTATACACAGATCAGCTGGACCTGGGCAGTGTGCATATGGTAGTTAGTGTGTGTGTGTGTGTGTGTGTGTGTGTGTGTGTGTGTGTGTGTGTGTGTGTGTGTGTGTGTGTGTCCCACCTGCATCTCCTCCTGAGGGACATCATCATATGTCCTGGAGTCTGTGGAGGTGCTGCTGGAGGACGTGGCCCACCTAGCAGATAGAAAGACAACACATCATTACACACATGATGCAACACACACACACTGCAACACATACTATACACATATGCATGCACTCATACACAATGCAACACAAACATGCGTGTACTATGACAACATGCACACACAATTCAACAGTAACACACACACACACACACACACACACACACAGTGCAACACACATAAACAATGAATACACAAGTGTCTACATGGCTTCACACACAAACATGCATGGCTTCCTGGACTGTCCCCGTCACTCACAGGAAGGAGTGTCGTGCAGCGTCACAGATGTTAGCGATGGTTTCCACATCAACGTAGTCGTAGTGCAGAGACTCTGGGTCTGTGGATGAACCAGTCTCTGCTAACAGGACCCCTAACCACCGACCAAAGTCCTCAGAGCTACATGCCTAGAGAGAGACAAAGAGAGAGACACAGAGAGAGAGACAGACAGACAGACAGACAGACAGACAGACAGACAGACAGACAGACAGACAGACAGACAGACAGACAGACAGACAGAGAGAAAGAGGGTGAGTGAGTGAGTGAGTGAGTGAGTGAGTGAGTGAGTGAGTGAGTGAGTGATTGAGTCAGTGAGAGAGTCAGTGAGAGAGAGAAAACAGACAGACAGAGAATGGAAAAAGACAGAGAGAATGGACAGATGGACAGAGAAAGAGAGAGAATGGACAAAGAGGGGGGGGGGGAGAATGGCAGAGGTAAAAACAATTATGCAAAAGAATTGTCACTGGTGTGGAAATAACACCCAAAAATATGAAAATGACCACTACCAGGTACGTGCAGTTGTACTAGATCCAGCATTCATGTTGCATGCAACCTACCTCCAGTGCAGCCAACTCTGTGGTTGCCCGCATGATGCGAAAAGCCAAGGGGTGCTTGGGCCCCAGGCCTGGCACCACCTCACAGCCGTGGAGCGGGAGGGACGGCAGGGTGGTCCGAGGGTCTCCTTTCTGCTGGTGGAAGTGGAGAGCGCTGCCCCACAAACAGCACCACTGCTCACGCCACACCTGATTCACCAGCACCAACAGAGAGCCTACATCATGGAGACAGAGGTGGATGGGGGGGGGGAAGTTATATACAGTAAATATGAATCTGAATCAATTTCACAATACCAGTCAAATTCACTATAAATAATCAATTCCAGGATCAGATCTATTGACCAAATATACAAAGCCAATGCTTTGGTTGGTTGATAAATAATAATTGTAATAATAATAGATAATGCTTAGATAGGAGTCAAATTTGTGAATCTATTCAAAAAATAGAAAAGTAAAATCCTGTTTTATACACGCACACACACACTTCAGTAACAGAGTGAAGGCCTGAGACAGGGAACAACACACAGACAGCAAAGCAGGGTCCCACCTTGTCGAGGGTCTTTGAAGGTGGTTCGGGGGTCACCGGGTCGAGGGGTCTTCTTCTTCGAGAAGCTGATGATGCGTGTGATTTTACGGCCAGCCGCAAAAGGCCCTCGCTTCACCTTACCTGGAAGAATAACACATGGCTCATTTTAACGGTTCTTCTTAGGTCATCTGTGACCTGTGAAAGTCTATACTTTGTCGTGTGATGACTTCATCGTGTTTCTGAGGGGAAGGGAACCTTCAGGAACATGATGATGTCACACAAGAAAAGAAAGCGACTGAAGTTGAGGAGATGAAATGAGGTTTATGTTCACAGGGTGTTAAATTAATGTCTGTCTCACCGTTCTCTCTGCAGTTGTCTCCTGGACAAACACCCATGCTGTCAGAGTCTGACGTGTTCTTCTCCCCAGACAACCTCTGAAGAGTGAGCACACACACACACACACACACACACACACACACACACAGACACACACAGACACACACACACACACACACACACACACACACACACACATGTATTAGTGTATTTGGATATTTGACTTCCATTTTCATCCAATTCCCATTGATTAATTTAATTCCCTAAACCTTAAACCTAATATTGGCGACAATAACCATGGTGTGACTATTTGGGGCAACTGTTCAGTTTTTTATTTCATAAAAATAGTAATACAAAATAAAATAAAAATATAGCACATCTACAAGCTCACGATGTGTCATGCAATGCGTTATGAGCTTGTACTGTAGATTGGCTATTTTCGTCATATAGCGAAGTATTATATGGGCGTAAGTGATTAACCATCACCACAGCATGTTCAGTGGTTAACACTGTTGCTTCACAGCAAGAAGGTCCAAGTTTGAACCCATGCAGGGGGCCTTTCTATGTGGAGTTTGTTTCCTGCAGGTACCTGCAGCTTCCTCCCACAAAAAGACATGCACGCTTGCACTACTCTTGACCATGGCACTGTTAGGATGGGTCAAATGCAGAGGACGAATTTCCCTGAGGGGATAATAAAGTATACCTTAACCCCAACCTAAACAACCCTAAAACATCCAGTTGGACACTGAGGACTAGGCTAAATGTCATCACTTTCCAAGATTTTCCTCATCTTGCCATCTTTGTGAGGATATCTGTTCCCATAGCACTCAGTCAGTCAGTCACACAGTCAGTCAGTCAGAGTTAGTCAGTCAGTCAGTCAGTCAGTCTTTCTGGAGCCACAAGAGCAATTAAGAGCAATTAAGAGCTGAAACTCCAAAGCCATTATGGTTAGGAAATAACAATATCTTCCTTTTAACTGCTGTTCATGTATTTTTCTTTCTTAATTTTTCTTTTGTTTTTTTCGTTCTCTCTCTTTCTTTCTTTCAAACACTCCCTTACTTTCTCTCACACAAATCCAGTGGAGCACATAAACCTACAACACCCCATAATAAACATAAACTACTGTAGTCATCCTTCCTCTCTCCTATTGGCAGCGTTTCCCCTCTCCCCTGGTATTTATGACTGGTCCTGTGTAATTTACAGCTCCGCCTGGGTGAAAAGCTCTCATTCGTCTGTCTGAAAAGCTCTAATCAGGAGATGTCGGATGTTTCCCTTTGCAGCTCTGGCTGGCTGTCTACCACAGCAGCCCTGTCATTGTCTGTTTTACAGTAAATTACTCATCCAATCTGCACTTTGCTTTCAAAGGCAGATACAAACGTAACTTCGCGTGTCACACCAAACAGTTGTTCGAGAATATTTGCCGGTGTCAAAGTAATTGGCATTTACCATCTACTTTCACTGATGTCAGCTCTGGAGGTATTAGGCAGACACAAACATCTGTTTTTCTTTATTTTTTTTACCTTTGCTCTCTTGCAAAGGTTCACACAAGGAAATTGGCTTGGCATATGGTCTGGGACAACCCAACATTAAACACTTTAATGATCATTCAGCTTAAGCCATATGTCATACATAATTATATATAAACACAATTTGTCCATTAATGAATTCATTTTTAGATTTAGATTTTCTCCATAGTCATTAAAATGTTACCACACTTACGTCAATAATTGAGTCAATGTTGGCCAAACATCCTAGCGTGGTTAAGAAGACATGGATGTTTGAATTTAATTTGCACAATTTAACATACTTGGGTTTTTGTTTAGCAGTTATTATTCAACCACTTGGCCTGTTGTTGCTTGTCTAGGGTTCTTCATAGCACTTGCTCTGATGTTGCATTTGGAAGGCACTCTGGATAAGAGCATCTGATTAGTGCCTGCATTTGATATTGCAAGTTTCTGTAAGTTGATTTTCATACCATAGTGAAATTAAGGGAAAACTTTGGCCTCTTTGTAAGTCAAACAAACCACAGTATGCTGTGTAAAAGCGGTTGACAGTAATGAATATCAAGCAAAACGTGAGTCACAGAAAATAAGCTAAACATGCCAGACCACCGGTTAGGTCCTTTAACAACTGATGCACGACTACTGACACAGAACATATAGGACTAACATTAATGTACGTTCACAAAATAAGAATATACATTCAGACAGTACAGTAGGTTAGACAGCAGGTCAATCTGACTGCTTCATATGGAGGAAATAGGTGACATTATAGGAAGAACACACTACTCACAACTACCTTGTCAAGCTCAGTTTTCCTGGGAATGATGGGAGATGAAGATTCTTCAGGTCCTCGTCCTTGGCCACTCACCTCTCGCACCACCTGTGACACATGATACAGGTGTCACTTGTTGTAACAATGACAACAGCTTCCTCTCTGGCATTTGTCTGTTTTTAGTCTTGATTCTAATCAGAGAATACACTCAATACAAAACAATACAATACAATAACTATCCCTGGACCTCACCAACTTGGTTACAAATACGTTACAGATATTGACAGACAGGGTACAGATACAGTACACAAATAAATGGTGAAACAACCTATACTCAAATAATACTATTATGGAACTGAAAAAAAGTTCGAATTTCAGTTTATTTATTTACACCGTACATAATTCTATTTAAATAAAACAAAATAGTTATGTACAGTATAGATCCTTTTTAGAGTCCACATAGAACCTTTGTTTATTAAGAGTGTAGATTGTGGTTTCAATGCCAGGTACATTGTATGTAAAAGTGTGTGAGCCTCACCCTAAGCCACCTGTGGGCCTGTTCCTTGCTCTGCACAGCCAGAACCAGCACATCTCCGTTGGGTAAGGTGAACCGGAGCTCATGGCGTTTCCTCTTGCTGTCCTTGGGGGCGTAAACCACAGTGCACTGGGGCAGCGGCAGGTCCACGTAAGGAGACAGGTCCTTAGAACTCTTATAGCACTGCAAGGGACACGGCACATGAGACAGGTTGATGGAAATGGCTCATGGCACTGTATCCTATGGAATAGTGAGTGAGTGAGTGAGTGAGTGAGTGAGTGAGTGAGTGAGTGAGTGAGTGAGTGAGTGAGTGAGTGAGTGAGTGTGTGTGTGTGTGTGTGTGTGTGTGTGCGTGCGTGCGTGCGTGCGTGCGTGCGTGCGTGCGAGCGTGTGTGTGAAACACCTCTCACCTGTAGTCTGTCATCTCGTATGACAATGAGCTGTTTGGCCCACTGGCCGAAGCGTTTCTTGCGTAGCAGAAAGGCACAGATGTGGCAGTCTCTGGCAGGGGCCATTGAGCTCTCTTCTGAGGGCCACTGGTGAGTAAGTCGGGCCCTCGGGTTTCTCTCTTCCTCATCCTCCTCATACGACTCATAGGAGCTGCTCAGCGCATCCGAATCATTGTCTGGGAAAGAGGAAAATTAAAGGTTTTAAGCAGTGGTTGGTGTGTGTGTGTGTGTGTGTGTGTGTGTGTGTGTGTGTGTGTGTGTGTGTGTGTGTGTGTGTGTGTGTGTGTGTGTGTGTGTGTGTGTGTGTCAACATTCTGTTCAGTGTCTGTGATAATTGGCAGTCGCCATATATGGAGGAGGCGATGCTTCCTGTACCCGTGACCCATCTGTATCCTGAAATACTTGTTGTTGAGCTTTGCCAAGTTTGTGCATCTACTACTGTTTGTGTTCAAGAATTTCTTGTTAAAATGTGTGTGTGTGTGTGTGTGTGTGTGTGTGTGTGTGTGTGTGTGTGTGTGTGTGTGTGTGTGTGTGTGTGTGTGTGTGTGTGTGTGTGTGTGTGTGTGTGTGTGTGTGTGTGTGTGTGTGAATCCGTGGTTGTATGTGTGAACATAAGACTTCCAGCAGCTGGCAAATAAACCTACTGTTTATATGTGCTGTTGGTTTGTGGGTAATGGAGTTCTTACATGAGTTTTTGCGTCGTGAGCCAATACAGGTGGGAGGGTAGTTGCTCTCAGCATCCTCATAGCAGTCGTCTATGGAGTTGGGAGGGCTGGAGCTGCCTGGAGAGGAACACATGAAAACAACCTCTAATTAGACCTTGTGTTCTGTCATCCTGTAATTAAACTAACGAGCACTTATTTTTTTCAAACTATGTTTTGGCAAAGTGCTACAGTACATGAGACGAAATTTGAATGATCAAAGTGCACAGGATCAAGTGCTAAAATTAGCAAAATATGGAAATTCCCCAGACTACAGTTTATAGTGCTAAAATGATACTACGATTACGGAGGACACTGCAGGTTGTAGGGTTGAGGTACGCGACTGACCTCGGTTGGTGATGTACTCGGGGAGCTTGCCAGGGCTGAGGGGCACCGCCTCCTCATAGTAATCCTCAGGCGGAGGTGTGGTGGGCAGAGGGGGAGGAGAGTCAACTGAGTGGACTGCTGGGGGGTCTGTACAACCCTGGAGAAAGACACGTAAACACAGTTATCTTACCAAACCTCTCATTTTCCCGTTGACATGGAGAAAGGTTCAATCTCGATGGTGGATCAGCAGGGAATGTATTGTTTCCAAACAGTGGGTTCGGGACCCATATGTGAACCAATTTTAATGGGTTGCGGGGAAATACCCCTTTATTTTTTGTTTCCTACTTTTGTTTTGAATTATTATTATTTCTTTAACAGATTTAACAGATTTTCAAAAAAATCTCAAGATATTCAGTTTTTCAAAATAATTCCTTTAAAAAAAGAAAATCCAGTAATTAAAGGGAAAGATATACTTTTAAGAAGTAGTGAAAATAGCAGATCTACAAGCTAACAACGTGTCGCATCGCAACGTGTTGTGTGTTGTGTAGATCGGCTATTTTCACTAGTTTGTCTCTAATCTCTTTTGGGTCTCAAGCTAAAAAGTTTGGGAACCACTGTTCTAGTGTGTGCTTTCCCTTTCAGGGTTCCTGCTCACAGAATGGTCGAGGAATACTGTATCAATCAGTAATTGTTGAGGCAAACAAAGTTGGGGACCCTTTGCATAATAAGATATAATTTAATATGAGCTCATGCTCACGTAGCACTCAAAATGGGTTGGGTAAAAACAAAAGAGAGAAAACAAAACGAATCACTAACATGCATAATTGGGGGACGGGGCGAAACAGTCTATTTTTGACCTATTTCCAAATGTCGTACAGTATCAACATACTGGACTACGTCTACCTGATACACACACGTATGAGGTAGCACAAATATGTATCAGGAAGTTCAAAGTTTAAATAAAAAAGGGCGGTGAAGCAACCCTCTAAATCTGTTTAGGTGTGATTTTTTCTTTCTTTTTTTAAATAACTAAGGTCATTTTTAAACGGGAGGAAAAGATCAGTTTAGAAAAATATCCATATACGCGTAGTCAAGGTCTTAGACAGATGGCCTCAGAGAGCTCTAGCAAGGATCCCATTACAGCAGAAAGAAAAAGCACAGTTCACAGTGGGTGTTTGAGTGGAAATACCCTGTGAAAGGAGTGCAGCTCTCTCTCTCTCTCTATCCATCGGCCTCTCCCACATGTCACAGTTATTAAGGGGTGTACTTTAATAGTTGTGCAGGGAGCTGTCGGTGGTCTCAAAGGGAGAGTGACATGTTGTACAGACAGGGAGTGACAGAAAGATGGACGACTTTGTAACGGTAACGGGGGCCCGCAGCTGGACAGCGAGCCTCACTCCGGAGACTTCTGTCAAACCTCCCATCTGTCTTATAGCCACACACCTCACACCTCCTCCATAACAGAGAGCATATGGATGACATTCACTGAGAGGGAAACATTCACCACTTAAACCCTTATACTTAGTAAACTTGACCTGAGTTTGCTCTGAATGCTCTTTTTCCTCGCTAGATCAAATCTCTTCACAGAAACTAGCCCGATGTACAAGCTCACAGCACATAACAACACGATGTGCTGTGAGCTTGTATATCGTCTATTTTCGGCAAATGTTCACTCCAGAATAGGGATTAAAAGGTTCAAATTAAGCGATGCAGCATTTACTCAGGAGATTTGGGACACTTACCTGTTTTGAAGTGGCCGTGTCTTCGGTCTGTGTGTGCGGGTCCTGTTTCAGGTCCTCTGAGGCATCTTTCAACTCCCCCAGGTCACAGTCTATTATGTCAAAAACACAGCACAGGATCGACAACATTTCTGAGTTCAAGCGACAATGTGATTTACAGGGGACATTTGTATCCCACAGCTCCGGGTGCTGAGACAAAACTCACCAAACGTCTCGAAGAGGGATTCTACAAAGCTGGTGCCGTTTCTATACACTGATGAGTTCATGTAAATGTAATCGGTTCCTGACACTGGAACAGAGAACACACAGACAGACAAACAGACATTATGTATACACAAGACACACAACTAATATACACAAGCTGTGACACTGTATTCTTCACACACCTCATTAAGAAATGTTGTGCATATGTTTTATCATATATACAATTTGTCATTATGTGAAAGTTTATGAGCTACCTGTGAGTTTTAGAAGTCTTTAAGGATATAAGCTTCATGAAATGTGCTATACACTATACACAGTATAAATAAAGCATCATGAAAATATCATGAATTAGTGTTTGTCTCTCTGACCTGATGGTTGTATCTGTTGGAGGAGGTTGCGGACACAGGTCTTTTTCTCCTGGGTGGAGGAGCTCAGGCTCTCCTGGTCCAACAGCTTCAGAAGGACACCCAGCTCACTGACCAACACCTCCATCGCTACACACACAAACACAAAGGAGGGGCAATGGTCAGAGGAAAGGATCAGGATAACGGACAGATAGGGCACAGGTCAATGTGACCAAAATAAACAAATCCGATGAAAGATGTGGTCCCTCTTTTGTTCTCTGTGGCTTTGTTTGTTTCACAGGTATGTTCATATGTCACCCAAACACCATGCCTCTCTCCCTTCTTCCTCACTCCATCACCTTCCCAGACTAAACAATGTCACCACAGCAACAAGAACAGGCCTTGTAAAAACAGCATAAATAGACTTAAAGACCTGGAGACTAACCTGGCCACCTGCATATGGACTGATTGGACATAATATAATGTATAATCTATCACAGTAAAACGGGCATATAGTAGTTATGTACAGGGTAGAGGGTATCAACGGTCAAATTGATCAACATGGACATATGGGCATAGTGGAGTTTGCATGCAGGCACACGGGCACGACACCAGTAATCAATCAACTGTCATTTTCAGTGCTACAACAGTAATTGAAACTCCTCTGCATTCGGCATCGAGTTCCAAGGATGTTGGCAGGAAAATGTGGTTCTGACAGTGAGACTGAAGGGCCACTTTACAGAGCTCAAAGCAGGGGCCAAAATACACCAGCAGGCAGGGTTCAATTCACAGGGATTTGATCTTTATCTAACAGCAGATGTTGCTGCTCTGGAGACCAAGACCGTACCAAAGCAAACGCTGACACAGACAATGCATGCAGCTGCATGGAGACAAAGAGGGAGACAAGCTACCCACAAAAACACACACTCTCTCACACACACACACACACACACACACACACACACACACACACACACACACACACACACACACACACACACACACACACACACACACACACACACACACACACACACACACACACACACACACACACACACACACACACACACACACACACAGAGAGCGAGAGAGAGGGTCCTCAGGCTCTGTAACACTTTGTGGAGTCAGCAGGTTATACGAATACATGATTCACATCATATGTTGATGTGAGAGGAGGGACTGGACCACTCCCTGTTTTGAGAACAGACTTTAAATAAACCGTCTGGCTCTCTCAGCTGCTGCCGGACACCCGCGAGGCATGAGAACCAATCCTGGACCTGCTGATGGTGTGCGTGTGCGTGTGCGTGTGTGTGTGTGTGTGTGTGTGTGGGGGGTTCCTCCTTCATCTGAGTAACTCATCCAAAACTGAACCAAACCAAGCACACAACCCCATTGTTATCAACCCCAGCTCACATTTATTTTCTTCCCTCGCTCCATGTCCTTCTTCGTCTCTTCTCCGTTTAGCCCTGCAAACAGCTGGGCTCCCTCCATCCCTCTGTCAGTCCATTCACCACTTTGATCCCAAACACGATATCTCAAAGACTAGTAGACTACCGGTTAGATTGCCATGAAACTTACTCAACACATCCATAGTGCGGGGTATGAACACAAACCAGGACCTTTCCTCAAGCGCCACCCTTTGATCTCTGACCCACACCATTTTTAGTCATTTAGTCAAATAGTCATTACTGTAAGGAGTAAGTAAAGACACAATCTGACATGGTTACTGTGTGCATTCTTATTATTTATTTTGTTCTGCATAAAGCTTTGTTGAGGAGGGTGTATAGTATACTGTGGAGTACTACTGGTGTGCTGACTCTGGTAACTGAATTTCCCTCACGGGATCAATAAAGCTGTTATCTTATCTTACCTTATCTCACTTGCATAAAGTATCAGGGCTACCAGTAGCTGTTGCATTGGTGGAACATTCCTCTCACGGTTTGATCTCACCGTTTGATCCCATCTTCAATCCTACCATTTATCAAATTCATCATCTTCATAAAACTCGAATGGTGTAAGCCTGTCCCGCTAGGCTATGTTCCTGCGAGGAATTTGCCTCTGAGTTTCTATACACCTTAGGTATGCTGGCCTAATCTAAGTCACAGTTTAGAATGAATCCCTGATTATGGTTTAAATACAACCGGATTAAAATGAATCCCTGTTTAAAGTGAAATATAAATCTAGATTATATACAGGCTCAAAGTATACTTAGGTTTAATCCATGTTTAAAATGTTGTGCAACATGATTAATAGATTAACTGTGTTTTAAACTGGATTTTAGGACTTAAGCCTCATATAGCATTCCTGTTCTGGGAGGAACATTCGCTGATATTAGCAGATCTGCAACGCATTGTTGTAGATCTGACATTTTAAGAGGGTTTAAGTGGTTAATCACTTGAACCCAAGCATCCAAATTCTGCGGGGAACATTTAGGTATTTCCACTCAAACACCTACGGTGAACGGTTTGTAGATCGGCTATTTTTGGCAAAGAGATTTGATGTAGACGGGAAAAAGCGCTCACAAGTACAGTTGTAACTCAAGTCAGGTACTCTAGAGTGGACTAGAGGGTTTAACTGGTTCATCCTTGTTGGTGCAACCCACCCTAAAGTCTTGTTAATGTCTTTCTATCCACTGGTATCACATTTCCCATCTCCATGGACAGAGCAGTGTCATCCTACATGAGAGCTGCCAACACACTCAGTCACCGCTGGCACACCGGACCTGCTCCCTCCCTCTCTCCTCCTCTCTCCTTCCTCCTCTCTCCTTCCTCCTCTCTCCTTCCGCTTGTCCCAGTTTCACGGTCGCTCAACATTAAAAGGTTCACCGAGCCATGCTTCCTACTGAGGTCAGCCACAGGACACACACACACACACACACACACACACACACACACACTGATTCCACTCATGAGCGCATACTGTATATCCACATGCATGCACAAACACACACACGGCCGTACACATGCGCGCGCACACACACACACACACACACACACACACTGAATTTATTGAGGTGTGTCAAAGGTCTTTGGAGGCCTCTTGAACGTGTGTGTGTGTGTGTGTGTGTGTGTGTGTGTGTGTGTGTGTGTGTGTGTGTGTGTGTGTGTCCATTTCAGCGACAGCCCCTTCGTAGAGAATGCTGGCCATTGGACATATAAACAGGTATAGTAATATTATATATAATCACCAATGACAAGCAGAGATTCCTCATAGTATCTGGTCTTTGTCACTAGTGCTGATACACCCACAATGAGGTGGTGTGAGACAGACGAGAGAGAGAGGGAAGGAGTGAGGGAGGGAGAGGGGGGACAGGGAGGGAGTGAGAAAGAGGGAGAAAGAAAGAGACAGGGAGAGAGAGAGAGAGAGAGAGAGAGAGAGATGGGAGAAAGAGAAATGTAGGGAGGGAGGGTGTAGTTCAGCGAGAGAAAGTAAGAGAAACAAAGAGGGAAGGGGGGGAAGAGAGAAGGAGGGGAGGGGGAAAAGAAAGGGGGAGAGAGAGAGAGAGAGAGAGAGGGGCAGGGAGCGAGCAAGTAAGAGCGAGAGAGAGAGAGAGAGAGAGAGACAGGGATGGGGGGAGTAAGAAAGAGAGAGATAGAGAGAACTGATCCCACTCATTAAGACATATTTTCCTGAGGTGTGTCTTCCTCTGGGTTAAACCATGTCCTGCCAAGGTCAAGGTCACACAGAGTCAACAGCCAAGAGGGATTCATTCAGTCGGACCTACAGACAGTAGGTGTGTGTGTCTAACGCACAGCTTACTACCACATCTAGTTTTTTACTGACACACTTTCCTTCCATTGTAATAAAATAAAATAAAATCACGCTCCCACATCTCTGAAGCTGGCACAAGGAACTGGGCTCAGGGCAGGAACCCAACACGCCTGTTTTAATGTGTTATTATAGATCCCTGGATTCACCCTGAGGAGGTGCAGGGAGGGGAGGGAGGGAGGGAGGGAGGGAGGGAGGCTGACATGACTCGGCCACAAAAGCATCTCCCTGCCAGCAGTTGCAGCTGTTTAGGTGCGGGCTCTGATTCTGTGGAATTGAACCTGACACTCAGCAGGGATCCACACAACACAGTTGGCAGCCGAGCGTCTGAGACGGAATGCACCTCTGCACTTAACCACTTAAACCACATGAACCCTAGCCTGGTAAACCCTCCCTCCGGAAATCTCAATTCTATTTGATTCCTGGAGTGAGTCTGGCATGAACCGCCTCTCTGCAATATTGGCTGTGTATGCCAAACGGACGCGCCTATCAGCGTCGTCGCTCATTGTTCTGTGATTGACAGCTTACGTTGGCCAATCAGGTGGCGAGTTCGAGTGAGCCCAAAACACGAACGGCAGCCATCTTTTTCTTGTGCGGCCAATTCTCCGCTATTTTTTTACTTCAAAAAGCTCTCTAACTTCTATTTTGAGGCACGGAATTTACTTATAAGATATCGTTTGGATAGAATTTAGTTGTTTAACTTCATATATGTGGTCAATTAATCATGACAAAGCCTATTTAAAAAATAATAATTAGAGAACCGGTAGGGGCGGGCAGTGACACCATTGTACCCGAAAAAGGCAACCCATTTTGGGTATGGCTGTCTCAAAAGTCCCGTCGCGTCACATTAAGACTGGTGAACTGCTGATTGGCTGAAGGGGAAAAATTATCATTGGCTGAAGGGGTTGTCAGTCAACGGTATTACTCCCGCCCAACTCCAGCACAGCCAATATTGCAGACAGGCGGATCAGGCCAGACTCACTCCTGAAATGAAATGGAATTGAGATTTCCGGAGGGAGGGTTTACCAGGCTACATGAACCCTAGCGTCCATATTCTGGGGCAAACGTTTGGTAAAAATAGTAGATCTACAAGTTCACTTGTGAGCTTGCAGATCGGCAATCTTCGGTTTTGTGCAGAGATTTTGTGCAGAGGGACAAAAGAGGGGACCTAGCCCTGGGGTATCACAGTCAACTATAGGGTTTATGTGGTTAACCTATATACCGTACATTGGCAATCTACAAGCTCATAATGTGTCCCGACTCCCAATGCGACACGTTGTGAGCTTGTAGCTCAGCTATTTTCCCAAAGTAGGGATACCAGGGGTTAATGTGGTTAAAGAAAATATAACAATAGATTAGACTGGGGCTCTTCACAGCCAATTATCCCACGTGACGATGACACCAGCAGTCCAGTGGGTAACAGGATAGCTGGGCAGGGCACTAGGGACATGTGGGCACCTCGATGTAAAATTGGCTAGTTTGTCCAAAATGTTAACATAAATTATATTTGGAAAATGTTTTTAAGTAAAGTAAAGTATACAATACATGATTAGAACATGCTTAAACATTCGACAATTAAGGTCTAATAGTTTACCTTTATATCCAGTCATTTTGGGGCATAAACAAGAAGTTGAAGGATAAAATTAAGTCTGATAATGATGTACTGAGAATGTTCACATCATGTATACTTTACATTACTTAAGACCATTTTCTAAATATATATATGTTTTTAAATTTTGGACAAAATAGCCAATTTTACATTGAGGTGCCCAGATGTCCCTAGTGCCCACCTATCCTGTATCCGTCCAGTGGGGCCAGTGTTAGCAGAGAAGGGGCAGCTTAGCGTTTTGGCTGCGTGAGGCGTTAAGACCAGCATGACCTTCTCTTCTAATCAACACCATATTACACCTACAGCACAGTAGAGCTGCACTGCATCTCACATCTGAAGGAGTGGGATCCCTCAAATCTCTGCTGCACCTGGTGTGTGTGTGTGTGTGTGTGTGTGTGTGTGTGTGTGTGTGTGTGTGTGTGTGTGTGTGTGTGTGTGTGTGTGTGTGTGTGTGTGTGTGTGTGTGTGTGTGTGTGTTCTGTGCATGACATCAGGCAAAATAAAACTAAACCATGCGCACTCACACACACATGCTCGCACACACACACACACACACACCTCTGATAATGCCGACTTTTAGTGTGAAAATGTAATATTTGGACCTTTGTTTAGTTTTAACCACTTAACCTTAACTTAGTAAACTAAGAATTAGTTGACAGGGGGCAAATCCCTTAGTTGAAAACGGACGATTAACAAGCTCACAACCTCTTGCTCTGCGACGAATTGTGGGCTTGTAGATCTGCTGTTTTCGCAAAGAAGGTTCACCCCAGAAGAGGGATGCTGAGTTCAAGTTAGAATTTATTTTGTGGGGGAAATACCCACAGTAAGGATGTTTTACTTGAAAACTCATCCCAGACTTTACAGGGGAGTGTTGAAATGAGAACAGAACAGTGTGGGATTCACAACTATAACAAACTGCGTCTTCATCAACATTTCAAAGCCGAGGTGCCAGCAGGAATGTGCTGCACATTCAGAGCTGAATACACACTCAATGTTTACCTTCTCACACATGACTGACAATTGCAGTTACACATTCCTCACCTTGTTAAAAGTGCAGGACAAGGCAAAGCAGCGTGTGTGTGTGTGTGTGTGTGTGTGTGTGTGTGTGTGTGTGTGTGTGTGTGTGTGTGTGTGTGTGTGTGTGTGTGTGTGTGTGTGTGTGTGTGTGTGTGTGTGTGTGAGACAGAGAGAGAGGGGGCGGGAGGGAGGGAGAGAATGAATAATGTCAGTAGTACGTTAAGCACCTGTGCTAACATGTCTAGCAAACGCTGATGTAGAATAACGAGTCGTCAATTAGACGCATTGCTT
>NC_137622.1:17043409-17080909 GCF_963280865.1 Gymnoscopelus braueri
GCTCTTATACTTTTGGTAATTTACACAAGACAGACTTAACTTGGCTCACCTTCAACCTGGCGTCACTATTTTAGGCATGTCATTCCAATTTTCAAACATAGCAAAAATAACAGATGTAAAGCTCACAACACTTTGAAATTACTTTTGGGTCTGTGTTGTTTAGAGGCCCCTCAGTGTGTGATTCAAATTTGAGGGGAAATCTGAGTTTCAAGAGAAAATGTGAAAAAGGCGGTTATAGTGCCACCATGAGGCCGAAAAAAAAAGAAAAAAAAGGTTCATTTTCTTGGACTACTGCATGCAAAAAAAAAACATTTGCTGTTGATCGGTTATAGATAGGTTTTCTCAAAGGGTCACTTATCACATAAGTGTGGTGTCACTTGTCACTTGTTCCAGAGGATGGCAATCAAACCCTAAGCAATGCTGTACCACTATCGATAGACGAATTACAGGAGACTATTTTAGGCGCTGGCATACACGCAAATGGTGATAACCAAATGACTGCTGGTGCACACAAAGTACAGAACTTAAAAGAATAAACAGGGATGATTAATCTGAATCATTGAACCAACTGGAATAAGGTTAAGAAGTCCAGTTTGTTGCTTGGGTGGCGCAGTGGTAAAGTAGCTGTCCGCCACTGCGGAGTCTAGGGGTTGGAATCCACCGCGGTGCATTCGGCTTTGTCAAGCATAGATATGAACACACACAATAATTGTGTTTGCATAGTTCGTATAACTGGACCGTGTTCGGGGGGAGAAGAGCAGGACGGAAGGCTCTACGCCCTCTCAGTGGGGGCTCCTCCAGAAACAGACTGTATCAAATATAAGTGACTGACTATCATAAACGATACAGAGCCTCCTCCCTGACAATATCGCCGAGACAGTTTGTTTATTTTTGGACCACAATTCTTATACGAGACGATTCTATGATGACCCAATGTTATTCTCCATAGCGAAATTACTTTACGAACCTGGGGATGAACGAGTGACGTCAGGACTTCTGTACTCTATAGCAGTGACGACACACAGATATGTGTGTGGGGAGGAATTCATTGGTTCAATGACTAAATTGGGGCGGAAAAGAGGTCCATCAGTTTGCGATGAAGTCTCAAGGGAAGGTCAAGCTTCACAATGTTCTCCACTAACCTTGTGACAGGTAACCTTGTGACTCAAATTAAATCTTTTTTTTTTTTTAAAGAAACACAATTGTTTATCGCTACTATGCCTTACATAAAGTCAACAAGGAATTTCGACAACGAAAGTTTTTTTTTCTCCTTACATTGTCTACATGTCAGATATTTACAACTGAGGTATAGATACAGATATGTTTACTATTAGGCTCAGCTATCATAACAAATGCTTCCTTTTATAGTCTCTATAGAAACAAACACTGAGCTACTGCCTTTGAATACAGTTTGCACCCCCTAAACCTTGGGGCAGTACCATCTCGCTATAGAGATGGGAAAAGGTTTAGTTTCAGTAGGAGTTTTGTCCACTCAGCCATTGCATTAAAACAAACTGCCTCGCTGACATGTTGTGTGTTAGGAGGAAGTATGGATGTACTTTGGAGATTCAATGTATTGTCGTTACTGTACGTTGTGTGTTGTCTGCTGTTCTTACGTGTTCCATGTTTAACTGGCTGGGAAACCAATATCCCTCCGGGACAATAAAGTCTGATCTAATCTAACACAGGAAATTAGAGGGGCTACACTACACTGCCCCCACCATGTCTGGTGCATTTCTGGTGGTACTGCTCAGTTTTGTGCATCATCCATAAGCTTTCATAAAACGTGTAAAAAGACGGTCAAAATCAATGGCAAAAATGTACAGAAGGCTCAGTCACTGTCAGTACACGTTTAATCCATTAAGACTGGGAAAGCGTCTGTGTCATTTTTTGATTTCTTTGGCTATTCGAAAATAGTAGATATATAGATATATAGATCTGCTATCTATTTTATACAGAAGAATCTTGACAATTTGTGCAAATCTTTGAATATATATATTTTCTTTTTAAAGCGAGTCCCTGGAACAACATGTGTGTGTGTGTGTGTGTGTGTGTGTGTGTGTGTGTGTGTGTGTGTGTGTGTGTGTGTGTGTGTGTGTGTAATCCACTGCGTTATTGTGCGTACTTGTCTGTGTGTGGTTGAACCAGAGACTATAAACTTAAACTCAATCGTAGCATTTGCAGACTCATTCACCCCATTTCACTTTGTAGCAATAAATTGTATTCTTTGCACTATTTATGAGACCATTTACCCTGTTGTTTGTTGACTTGGGTTCATGCCATTTACTCTGAACTTGCACTTTGTAAGTTGCTCTGGATAAGAATGTCTGCCAACTGTCTAAATTGTCCCCAGCATGTGAAATACAGACTACAGTCAGTAGGTCACCTTATTGGTTTCCGGCACTGTTGTTTGCAGTATTTTGTTGGACATGTACACTTGCACCCCCTTGATATCAACATCCTTATGTTCTCTGTATGTACTTCACACTACCGTTTAATGATTAGGTTATGAATCCTGGGAATTTTTGTATTTTGTAATTTTGTCTACATTTTTCTGTAGACAATGACCTCCCTGTTTCCCCATCTCCACCTACTCACTCACTTGTTCTGTTTGATGTACCTGAACTAATGCTGTATTAAGACTCACCTCGGGAACAAAGTACAGTGGTGTGCAGTTAATACTCTCTACTGTCATAGTTGTAGTTTTTATCATTCTGTACCAGTCATAGTCTCTTTTGCATTCTATTTTAGATACAGTCATTTGTCAAACTGATAGGAGGCCTTCAGGTGTGCAGTCTCTTTCTGAGTTCATTTTCATTTGTCTGGCTACTCTCTCCCACACCCCCTCCCCCATCCATACTCCCTCTCCCTCTCTCACGACCAGCAATTGTTTAGATGTGAGAAAAGCATAATGAGCAAATGCATGATAAAGCACAAACGTATCCCTGGTCAGGTGAGTCACAGGAGAGGCTTGCAGTTTAGACTCTGATAACCTACTGGCAGCCTTTTATCACCATGCTATCTTCATCCCATCCCAGCAAAGACATCAAAGCAGGGACATGACTTACATGGATCAAAAACAGCTTAGTCACAGAGTAGAAAATATAGATGGAAACAGATATGTCAGCTCTCCCTATTGGAAAAACCTCAGGCTTATCACTCACGTCTCGTAGATCACCTAGGTGTCTGTGTGTATGTGTGTGAGCGTGCACCGCACGCACACGCTCATATAAAGTGAGGCAAGCCAGATGGGTCGACAACAGATGTACTTGTGGTTTTCAAGGATTTCAGAGCAATGCTCACATTGTATTCTCTCACCAGCCTGATTCCCTATCGTGATTAAATCCCCTCCCACTTACACCACTCCTCAGATTCCAGGCATTTCCCAAGAGTGACTCTTTCCTCCTGGCCCCGACAAGGAGCATGTCTGGGCAGTCCACAGACAGCTGATATGTGCAGAGCCCATGATGAGTAAACAGAAATCACATTAGCTCATAGGTAGGATAATATATCGTCGCTGACGGGTAGAAACCTCATACGCCCATAGCGGTTACTTTTCAGGATTAATTTGTAATTTTTTTAAATAGCAAAAGTAGAAGATGTACACGCTTGTGCATCTTCCATTTTTGCTACTTTTTGTCTGACACTGAGGTATGATGATGAAGTAGAAGGGCATTCATTTCCGAAAATCCATATGGAGATAAGTGGTTTTTGCCTGACAGCAACAATATGTTGGAATAATACAGAGGTGTAACGCAATACCGATTTCTCAAGGGGCACAAGGTTCAACAAGTTCAACACACCTACATACGGTAATATTCTCCTGTTATTACAGTATCTAGATTATCTTTATATTATAAAGATCATCTATTCTAATCTAGATAATAGGAAGAGCACATATAAAAGGGGTTTTCCAGATCAGAGATAGAACCATTACTTCTGGAAGTAGCTATATTCAATCATCATCTTAACTTATTTTAGAGATATAGTATGTAACTTTGCCTTGTGTTTACATAACAAAACAATTATTTATTTTTTGTTCCTGGCTGTCATTTCCCTCTATAGCAGCAGTTATCAGCCACTGGAATAGTGTGGTGGTGTTTACCTGCAGAAACACACAGCCTTCTCGCTGTATTTTGGTGTTTTCACTGTTTGTTTTGCTAGACAGGGATGTTTTTGGGCTACCAAAACAAACAGTGACTGAAAACACGAAAATACAGAGAGAGGGCAATGTGTTTCTGCAGGTAAACACCACCACACTACTCCAGTGGATGATAACTGCTGGTAAAGAGGGAAATGATGCATAAAAAAATGTATAGTTTTGTTATGCAAACACAGCGCAAAGTTACGTACTATTCCTTTAATGAATAAAACATTTGAACCAATCTGTATGGTAGAGTAAGTTAATACAATATAACCGGCACATCTACAGTGGTAATAGAGGTGGTCACCCTTCTCTTCCATTGAGAAATGTAGACCCTGGTGTTAAGGTAGAACACAGACAGCAGGGTTCCTACGTGTCTATTGTACTTCAATAACGTTATTCAAAGCAGACGGCGCACCGGATTTGACACTAGGTGCGCCACCATCTTTATTGTAATTCGGACATCCTTGCAATTACCTCCAGGAGAGGACGGCAAACCACATAAAAACGTTTAGATTATAGCTTTAAGATGATTACAAACAGAGTATTTTAAAAGGGATAGTTCACCCAAAAAAAGTATTTCTTTCTATCGATTAGTCACCCCATGGAGACTTGAATTCATGGATATTTTTTAGTTTTTGTCGCATTCCTAAGCCAATAATTTGATGACCGGCGGACCGGTAGGCAGCGGTTCCGGTAGGAGACACAAAGGAGACTCCTTTGTGTCTCCTAACGGAACCGCTGCCAGTCATCAAATTATTGGCTTAGGAATGCGACAAAAACAAAAGAATGTCCATGAATTCAAGTCTCCATGGAGTGACTAATCGATCTGAATCTGAGTGATGCTACATGAGGTAGCACACGCTCCCTCAGTTTAAAAGGACACTAGTATGCCTTTGGTACTGTATGAAGAAAACAATTGTTTTAAAGCTAACTTTACAAACGTGGTAACAATTCATCACCACTGCGCTCTTGAACCCGCTCAATGCAGACATTAAATGGAACAATGAAGATCCTTGGAGACCAATTCTGCTCTGACTCGGCATACAATGTATGTGGCTACGGAGTGACTTTCCAATGGGCCGACCAGCTGTATGGATGCCCCATGTGGAGATGGACTTCCTGTTTGGACTGATGACATCACATATCACCTCCGGCCTTATGTTTCCTGTTTCCTGTCAGCTGACCTGCTTCCATTGACTGTACGGTCTCTGGTGGGCCCTATTCTAGACGCACAAGATACCGTGTTAAATAGAACTGAATGGACCTGCTGCACTTATTGTGTCACGAATGAATGAAAACATAATGGGGCTCTGGAATACGCTTCAAAAAGACAAGAATTTGCCCTTGATTTATTTGACCTATATTTAAACCAGGTAGTCCCAATGAGATTAATACCAGAAATGACTTTCACATACAAATGTTAATGTAAGGGGCAGACAGACATGTACCAACTAACACCAAGTCAAATTCCTGTGCATTTAATTGTACCTCTGATAATGTAATTCTGATACACAAACTAGTTCACATGCTTGACTTGGGTGGCAGGTGAGTTGAACATGTGGAAACAGTTATTTGGTTTGAGGGGGAATCATAAATGGATAAGGAAGAGCGAGCATGTCCCTCCTATTGTTTTATATGGTACACAGGAAGATGCTTCAGGTTATCGTAAAAATACAACCAAGCAACTCAACACTTCATAATGTTCAGGTGCAGTACAAACAAGGAAAACCAGAGCTAAAAAACTGAGAATTGCAATAATTATTCTGAGAAAATGTATGGAGGCTCTCTAACCCACTCACTTTAACTCTAATCCTGACTAACTATAATCTTAAATAACACCAAATAAGTCTAACTGTAACCCTGACTTAAGCCTGATTTATACTTAGTTGCGTGCCAGTGTTGCACAAAATAGCAGATCTACAAGCTCACAACACGTCACATGACTGTGGAATGGCTATTTTCGGTGAGCAACTAAGTATAACTCAGGCTTAACTCTCTACACTTTAATGCATTTGGGGGATTTACAAGTGATTAATGTCATTGGTTTATGATGTATAATCATTTTATTTTCCAAAATGTGTTTTATGTGGGGAACAACCCCTGAGTAATAAGCGTGGTGACCCCCCATTCGTCCCCCACGGATATGCAGGCCGCTGGTCATTGCACTATTTTTTAAGCTTGGACACAAAGCTTTTCTTTGCAAAGAAGACTGATTATAATCGTATTTTATCACACACCGTACACATACTAAGCCCATATTTGCCCTGGGTGAAGTGGATGATAAAAGGACTGAGAGGGTGATGAATTAACTGTCACCTTGAGAGACCTCACTGTGGAATGAACTCGGCATGTCAAATATGGTTGCTGCATTGATAAAATACTATTTCCTCCTTGTGTTTGTGTCTAAATAAGGCTATGGGTATGTGAGATAAACAAATGACCACTTGGGTATTTGTCGCAGCGTTCAGTAACCAGAAGAATTCAATGAGGAAGGAAATAAATAAAACTCCTTTATTATAGTGGCTAAATCATTAAGAAAGCCAACATGTTTCAATTATTTAGCTACTATAATAAACACTTTTAATTTATTTCCTTCCTTGTTTACTTTTTCTTAGATTTTGGAGTGCCTGGATTGCTTTGCTCTTTGCTGTTATTGATTTAGCCACGATAACAAAGGCTTTACATTTATTTCCTTCCTTGTTGACTTGATTTTGGAATGGCTGAATTGCCTTTGCGTTTATTTTTGTCCGTTTTCCCATTTTCCAAGAGCACCCTACACACGTGTGATCTAGTTGAGTATTCATACAACCAGTTATCTCGATCTCTTTTTCCTCTGAAGTCAAGATTTAGCAACAACGATGGTCCAGCAGATAATCTATAATCTAATATTTCTTGTATTGGAAATTACATTTTGATTGTTTTGAAATGTAATTAGTGTCAGTCCCTAAATTCAGAGGAGCCCCTTCTCAACAAAGACCAACAATGGCTGAGGTAAGATTTACATTCTTCTTCACAATCAGTTTTAGGGTGGATTTATGGAGAGTACACTGTTCCTAGACCAGTACCTGCAACCAGTAAGAACTATCTGGGAGTATGCTTCCCCTTCTAATTAGGGGAAACGAGCCTTTCACTGTGGGAGGCAGACATCTCGTCAAAGCCATTAGGGGGAGGCCTCGTTTGGGTGGCTGGGTCGTTTCCATGACGACGGACAAGGAAGAATTATGGGTTGCGTTCCCTCCCACTCACCTGTTTAAGTATTAACTGGCTTTGAAAGCCAGTCTAAGAGCAGCGGGTGGGGGGCGCGAGGCTTTGATGTTCATGTTTGACTGCGAATTCACGCATGCATGCATACATGCACGGTACTGTGCAGTACATTAGCACACTGTGGTACACATGCACACACACATAGACACAGACACAAATACGGACACGTGCAGTGCCCTCACGAGTACATGGCTCCATTGCACTCCAGTAATCTGCTTCACTTGGTGTCTGGTTGCACAAGTGGGAGTGCGCAGTCATCCTGCATTCACAGGAGAAATACAGAGTCAAGGTGGACGGGTCTCAGGTCAGCACATAGTGCTCATTTCTCCTTGTACCCTTGGTTATGCTTCTGTTGTAATATGCAGGAGGCTTGGCCCACATGATCCCATTGTCTGTACGTAATGTTATAACTGTACTTGATCACTCTAGTCTTAAGCTGTGTAGCACGCAACAGATATGTTTCTGACTGACACCATGTGCTCTCCTTTATCAAGACACTGCAGGCCCAAAAATACAGGAAGTCACTGTTGAAGTACAACTGACATCTGCTTGTTAGACCATCACAAATGATATCTATTCCAATTCATATCCTGTCTTGTCCAGATGACTCACATATATCTCAAAAGCACATAATATGGCTTGTGCAAAGATATATTCTCTGTGTGTTCAATAAAAGTGAGAACATGCCGTGCTGTCATCTTGTTCTGCGAGCTCGCACTTGCTTGAGGAAGCTAAATTCAATCGAATGACTATAACCTAACCACCACCTACGACTAGACAAGAGCAATCACAAAAGTTTCCATCTAACTTATGAGAATTTTTCCTCAAGAAAAACGATAACTGTGCTGTTACTGTGACACTCTATTAGTGACATGAACTGCTCTGGGCCAGGTGGTAACCGTTGTGTCTGAGCGACTAGGGTCAGGTCAAAGGTCAGAGGTCATGGAGCTGGAACAGGATGGAAGTCGGACACAACACTAGTCTGAACTCTCTGGAGTTGACTTTCGACTGCTTCGTCTTCCGTTTTCTCTTCCCCCTTCGTCCTCATTAATTTTGTGGCTTGCTCTCCCTTTCATTCAGGTCGTGGACGGCACAGTCGCGGTTGAGTCAGCCCCGCTCTCAGACAAAGAGCCTACAGTGCTGTCAGTATTATTCAGAGCCCATATCTACCCTATGTCTTATGAGATCACTACAATGCTATGTCTCACACACAGAAAAGTATTCACATACTGAGAGAGATGCTTAACTGAAGCTGCACAGACAACGGTAAGAAACACACGCGCACGCACGCACACACAGGCTCTCTCACGCGCATGCATGCACGCATGCACACATACATGCGCGAGATGGAGAAGGGGCTGCTTTGTCCTGTATCTAGGGATTCATATTTGTCATGTTAATGGGAGTTTGACTAGGACACTGTTGTCGGGGTTCAACAGAAATCTGGGACACTGTTTTGTATATATATATGTATGTATATCTCATTAAACCCTCCGTCACCTTCTGCCTCTTTCTGCCTCTGGCCACACTCCAAAATGAATCCGATGTAAGATTAAGGGGTGACTTAAGGATCCGTTTAGGTGGATTTAATGCTGTGAGATAAGCCTTTAATTGTGATGTGAAAGTCTTTAACTACTTTCAACCCCCTATTTTGGGCATCTGGTCATTATAGGTGAACTGAAATATAGTAAAAATAGCAGATCTAGAAGCTCGTGAGTTACGACGTGTAGCAGTGCGACGTGTCATATTCTCAGCTTGTGGATCGGCTATTTTAGCTATTCCTGGGCCTCACCATCGTACGAGGAAGTATAAAATAGGGTTTAAGTGGTTAAGGGCTGAAGCGTTCCGTCTCTCACATTTGAACAAGGACGGCTGACAAGCGACAAGCCAGAACTCGCTCTAAATCACATCCAAAACAACAACCTTTAGAGTCAATTTGTGAGTTTATGACAGGCATGCATTGCAAAGATATCCGTGACGTCTTTTGGAACGGAGTCAAGGCGTTTCATGACAGAACTAGAAAAGTGCACTCATCTCATTAGAGGCCAAATCTCTGCCAGGAGGCATGCCCTAATAATAATAGCCTTGAAATGTCTACGTACGGCCATGAAAGTAGCGCGGCGTGTGATTACCAGTTGTACATCACCACTGGCTGCCTCCCCGTCTCTCTCATACACATTCATTCATTGTCTAGCGTCCTCCCTCTTTCTGTCAGATTACTGCCAATCTAATTTCTCTGTAATCCGCAAAGTCTGATTGTTAATTCCATGCATCAATTATGATCGAATCAAAGCTTGACATTCGCCGCGCGAGTCCTCCGCGAGAGGAAGTTTGGCAATGCACGGCTGCGGGCAGTTGACAGTAGACCCGTCTCTAAACGAAAGCTGTGAAGCTCCGCAGATGTGCAGCGATTGTTTCAGCATCTGTTAAAAAACGTTCGACAATATTTCAGATAAAAACTCCATCAAAACTGGATAAACAAACATGTTATTACGGTTTCGGTGTGAACAGTCAGGCCCCTGTTCACACGAGAATTTCACTTTGCAGCAATTCTCAGCGATTTCGTGTCCAGTGAGAACCAGCCGTTACAGGCCTCCGACACATAATTAACACAAGAAGTGTTAATCATGCAAAACACGTTTTGTTGTTTGATGTTTTGTTCTCTTTTGTTGTTTAGCAAATGGATGGCAGTAAAACAACTGAAGGAGCAGGTTCGGTGAGACAAGTTTCATTCCTAAATCATTCTGGGTACACACACACACACACACATCTAGCCAGCCTCAAAACAGCCCAAACACATTTGTAACTGTCTGTCATACGTACTGTGTGGACATTTTCTGTAATGTTATAGAGTACATTACCATGGAAACACAACACAAAACAGCTGAGAGGGGATTGACCATAACCCTTACACACACACATACATACATACATATCTCAGTCAGATGTCCATGGTGATTACATTCTCTCACTTGGGAGAAAGAGGGGGATTTCCACATCTATAGAATGGCTACACAAAAGGCCCTGATCCACAGCTTACAGTAGGTCTGCATGGGGCCAACACACTGTAACGTTCTGTACTGATTAGTTCAAAACAGCAGGAGTAGTGTCTTTAAATTGTGTTAAAAAACACACATAATGTCTGAATGTGCATCAGTTTAGCTCTACAGGATTAAACTTGTTGGTCTAACCTCAGCTAAACTGAAATGGCATAAATCACATAGTACAGTATGATTACTGTCACTGACTGAGGAACAGGTTTTTAGTCGTGCAGTGTTGTTTGCCCTGCTAGCGCATATCGCTTTCAACCATGTTTTAATTCAGCCAGTGCAAATTTAAATCCCTGTTTACATAGAAATACAAGATTATCTGCGGGCCTGAGGGCTGGTCTTTGTGTTGTTGAGTCACGATCAATTAACATGCATGGCATCTAGAGCCAGTTACTGGGGCTTCTGTGGGAATAAAACAGAATTTGCATACTGTATTACCACATGTGCATCCAAGCACGCACGCGCGCACACACACACACACACACACACACACACACACACACACACACACACACACACACACACACAC
Organism: Gymnoscopelus braueri; assembly: GCF_963280865.1. Taxonomy (NCBI): domain Eukaryota; kingdom Metazoa; phylum Chordata; class Actinopteri; order Myctophiformes; family Myctophidae; genus Gymnoscopelus; species Gymnoscopelus braueri. The sequence goes on from NC_137622.1 coordinate 17,054,400, forward strand.
ACACACACACACACACACACACACACACACACACACACACACACACACACACACACACACACACACACACACAGTCTCTTTTCATAGCTGTGGAATGTGGGGTCTTCCAGCTCTTCAGTGGCAGAAAGGAGGTATGGATTGATGGGCAATTCATGTTTATGTAGCAGACTTGTGCCTACATGACCAGTATGTTTTATACTGTATATATTCACCACTATGGGCCATACACTGTCTCTGTTTAGTCAGTGCTGAGTTCCTGCATGCATGCGCTTCTGAACAGTGGGAGTGATTCAGCACAGCCAGGGTAAATCATGGACAATCCCATCGTTGAAATGAGTCTCCGAGGGGACAACCTCTCCCCTCTCACACCCACCTGACGCTCTCAGCCTTTCAGAATGCACATTTAACATCAGCCTGGACACAAAACATCCATTTCATTGCTGCTCCAGTTGGCTTGACGTGTGCATTTCAACAAGCTCCGTTGAGCTGGATGGTGGAGCAAGCACAAAGTAATCCCAGACATTTCTTGACCAATAAAGACTTCAAAATCAAGTCATCTCTAGGGGCAATGATACATAGGCAACACTGTAAGGCGAGGTCAATGAGAAGCAACTATGACTGCCAGTCCAGTATGCTGACTTCATTCATTGTGATTCTTGTTGCTACGTCAAGACGTTATCCAGTTTTTCCTTTGAGAGCTCCATCTCTGTTGAGGTTCTTGTTGCCTCATAAAAAAGGTGGCTGTGCATCACAGCCTTTAAAGCTACAATATGTAAGTATTAATGTCCTCTCCTGACAGAGCGAGGTAATTGAAATGATGCCGACACCAGGGTCCAAATCTCTGATAGGTTATAACAACGTTTTATTTATTCTAATAAGTTCTGGATTGTATTAGGTATACAAGTAATTAAGCATTATGCTTCCTTCAACAGGCAGCAAAGCAAGGCAGACTCAAGTATGTATTCAAATGATTCCTGGAGGAACGTTGTGAATAATGATACAGAACAGAGCAGGTCCTTGGACACCGTTTGGCTGTGACCAGCGAGTCACTTGCCATAAAGAGCAGGTGAACGAGTTCTCACCTGCTTTATCATGCTTCAAATCTCATTCGACAACAGACAGGATCTAGCTTGAGCTTCCCACAGGCAGCTTTCTAGAGATACAAAAGGACCCAAAATAACCCCCAAGACAAATCATTCAGCAAGAGCCAAGCAGAGAGCTAAGAGATAGCAACAGGAACAGCAGGGGTGCTGCCCCGGGGTCACAATCCTGCTATGTTTCACTAAACACACATCTGAGATAGGAATTCACGCAGGCAGAATTCCTGTGGTCTTTTTTTGGGCATTTCCGTGTGTGTGTGTGTGTGTGTGTGTGTGTGTGTGTGTGTGTGTGTGTGTGTGTGTGTGTGTGTGTGTGTGTGTGTGTGTGTGTGTGTGTGTGTGTGTGTGTGTGTGTGTGTGTGTGTGTGTGTGTGTGTGTGTGACGGGAAGGAGCTGGCAAAGGAGGAAGTTTTCAATCATCCACACGGTAGAGCCTGAAAATGGACATTTTACTCTCAAACTACTTTCCTGTACGACCTGTACTGACCATGTGACTCACCACCAGCCAATGATGATGAAGACAGAGAGACACACCTCAGAGCTACAGGATGATGTTAAAAGCGCCATAAACGTCACAGCCTTTACTTTTAACCAAGTGGGAACACAACAGAACGGAAAAGAAGTTCCGTTCATAGAAGAAGTTTGCTGTATTTCCCCTCTGCTCAGCTCAAGTCATTCTAGTAAAAAAGGTCCATAAAGTTCGGCCTGATAATCACTTTCATGTGTGTACCTGCTGGCGGCAGGCAGTGGGTCTATAAAGTGCATTAGACTACAAGCTTTTACAACTCTATAAGTGATACATACAGTCAGCAACATCAGCTTGAAGTACAGAGACAAGCCACAGAAACATGTGTGGTGGAAGAAGTACTTTACTGAAGTAAACGAAGCAATACCACAATGTAGAAAGTAACACTCTTTTACATGTAAAAGTCCCATCTCCTGTATTCCAAATTTTACTTGAGTAAAGTAGTAAAATAGCTGATCTACAAGTTCACAAAACATCGTAATGCGTTTGTGAGTGAGAAGTATAAAGTAAGGCTTAAATGGACATGCTTAAAACTTTGAAGTTACAATGGGTTTATATAGGAGACGGACGTTACTGACAAAATTTATATCAATCAAGAAACTTAAAAAACTGTCTGTGCCTGGCGCACACAAAAGCCAGAGCAGACGTTAAAATTACCCTAGAAGTGTTTAAAGTGAAATAGGGCAGTGTGTTTCTGCAGGCAAACACCACTCCAGTGGCTGATGACTGCTGGTATAGAGGGAGATGATGGGTTAAAAATTTATATATAATAACGGAAATAATGTAAATCTGCAAAGTAACTAGTAACTGAAGCTGTCAAATAATAGTGGAGTAACATATTTGCCTCAGAGGTAGAAGTATAAAGTATTAAAAAAAATGGAAGGACAAAATTGTACTTATGTACAGTACTTGAGTATGTAGTTCAGTTACTTTCCAACCACTGCATGAGGGTCTGGGGGTTCAAACGGAGCCAGTTAAAGGAATGCAAGGAGGGTCAAGTCAGAAGTTGACCTGCTGCATTGGTCATGCCATTTCTAACCACATCATTACACCCAGGACCTGCAGCTTTCACATTCTATTGGGGTTTTTTTGGTGTCACTGTGGAACAATGTTGGACAGTGTGTAAGGTACCACTCCCAGTGACACATTTTGTGTGTTTGCAGTCATGTCAATACAAAGGTAATAGATAGGTCTCCTGAGAGATGCCGTTGTATTTTTTAACCCATTCAAGGAACGCATCTGTGTCATTTTAGATTTGAGCTGTAACCATTATTTTAGTGCCACGCTTTGAGCTTTTAAATCTGCTATTTTCTGCAAATCTTTGAATACAAATATTTTTTTAAACAACAGTTTTAACTCAAATCTTTGCTTCTGGGGCGTCCCTGGAACAACATACAAATGTTTATGGGGTCGGCAGCCAAATGCATATTATTTAGGGGTTCCTTGACATGAAAAAGTTTGAGAACCACTGATAATATAGCAACATAAGTTGTTACTTGTTAGGATTTAGAAGACATTGCACACAATTTCACGATCATTCAAAAATAGCAGATCTACAAGCTCATAGAGCGGCACTCGTGCCGTGCTATGAGCTTGTAAATCTGCTATTTTTTAAATGACACAGATGCGTTACAGGTCTTAATGGATTAATATAAGAATACACTGTCTGCCAGAGATATTCGGTGTCAATTATTGCCACGGTTGAGCAATCTCAAAACACCTCATCTCTACACCCCATCTATTTGCCTTGAATGAAGATAAATGAGATTCACTTTCTGGAATAATAAGCAAAGCTCTGCATCAACATTTGGCTTTTCTACCTCTCCAAAGCAGCTATAACAAAAGACCAAAGGATCTTTATTTATATTCCGCCAAAGTGCATAATCATTGTGTCTCGGGGTGTTTCACAACCAGAGGAACCCCATAGGAAGTCAACATTGTTCCCCTTCATGGGTGTTCTGACATTGACAGTGATTCCTGACAACCATGGATAGTGTTGACAGAGAGAGAGAGAGAGATGTTGAAATTTCTCCTATAATATAAAACAAGTTACAGTGTGTGTGTGTGTGTGTGTGTGTGTGTGTGTGTGTGTGTGTGTGTGTGTGTGTGTGTGTGTGTGTGTGTGTGTGTGTGTGTGTGTGGGGAGGGGGGGGGGGTCAGAGATAGACAGCTGCAGTCATAAGGTGGGAGTCAGAATAAACCACAACTGGGCGCACTTTGCAGCATTCAAACTGCTGCAATCCAGTGGTGGAAAAAGTATTCACATCTTTTACTTAAGTAAAAGTATCAATACTGCGATGCAGAAATACTTTGTTACAAGTAAAAGTCAAAATGTACTTAAGGTACCAAAAGTAAAAGTATTCATTACGCAGAATGTCCCGTTTCACAAGTTTTCAAATGTGTAAAATGTCTTAAATAATTTTTGGAAAATAGCAGATCTACAAGCTCACAATGGGTCGCGATGCCACGAATTGTGAGCTTGTAGATCTGCTATTTTCAAATGACCGAAATGTATATAGGGCTGAAGTGGTTAACTTATGTTTTGTAATAGCAATCAAAATCTACAGTAACTTGTAAACAGTAAACAGTTTCAAATAATTGTAGTACAGTAAAAGTACAATTTGCCTCTGATATGTAGTGGAGTAGAAGTAAAAGTATTACTCCAGTAAAGCAAAAAAATACCTCAAAATTGTACTTAAAGGGGAAGACCACCCATTTTCAATATTTAACTATGTCATTAATATAGCATAAAGGAGTTGTGTGGAAATAAGAAAAAAGTTCCCCCCTTTCTGTGTTGCGTTGAACTGGAGGATTGATTTTGGGTTTAACATTGCAAATTACACCGTGATGACTCATCATGGTGTAATTTGCAATGTTAAACCCAAAATCAATTTGGGTTTAACATTTAAAATTTTTAACATTTAAAATTTTTCTTATTTCCACACAACTCCTTTATGCTATATTAATGACATAGTTAAATATTGAAAATGGGTGGTCTTCCCCTTTAAGTACAGTACTTGAGTAAATGTAATTAGTTACTTTACACCACTGGTCATAAGGTGGGAGTCAGAATAAACCACACCTGGGCTCACTTTGCAAACTATAGAGCGTTCAAACTGCTACAATCAACACTGTAACTATACTGAACAACACGAGCAACCACAGCGTGCAACACACATAATAATAATATCCACAATTCATAGTTTGCATGCAGAAACACGTAACGCACTCGTGCACCAATATCTGAATATAGGAAAAAGCAAACAGTGACTCACATTTCGTTTTGCTGCCCTGGTCCATTTGGTCTGACTGTCACTGTAGCTGAGCTCATCCAATACCGCCGTGAAGTTCAGGGCAGCTCCATGTGTGTGTGTGTCACAGTGTGCGTGTGTGTGTGTGTGTGTGTGTGTGTGTGTCACAGTGTGCGCGTGTGTGTCACAACAACAATGTGTGTGAGTGTGCGTGTGCGTGTGTGTATGTGTGTGTGACAGCCACGGACCGGTTGATACATTTCACATCCAAAAAGTTTAGGAACCTTACAATCTGCAGGCAGGCGGTCCAACGCTGCTGGGTCCTAAAGCCTATTGTATATACCAGTCTTGAGAATTGGGACAAATCGGGTGCGTTCGGAAATTACGCACCAGAGCACACTCGCCTATTAGTTTGTATTGGCCAGTGCGCTCAGTGCTGTATTTTCGAACGCACCCATCATGTCCGACCAAAACATTTCAAATTATTATTTATTAACACACTAATTTAAAAGAGTAAGTTTGTTGAAAATATGTTCTTAAAGGATTTATATATATGAATTACATAAGATGTATACAATGTTTTGTACTGGTTTCCTTTTTTATTTTTTTTACATCTATTGCACTCTGCCAGAAAATACCCCTGCCTAAGACAAGGATTCACAACTTCAAACATTGCTTTAATTGTTTTGTTAAAAGCATAAAAAAAAACTAACCATGTGTATTGATAACATAATGTGTAAGAATGTACTATTAATATCACTGTGACCATTGTTTCTCAACATCGGGTCCGCCGGTCCGGGGACCACCGGGGGCCCAAATAGACCAGGGGTGGGCAACCTTAGCCACGGGTGCCAACAACAACAACATTGGCACAGGACAGGAGCGGGTGATCACTGGCACACTGGCATAAGTGTGAAAGAGAGGGTTTTTCTTTTTAAATTAAACATTCAAAAAAAAATTAGCCAGTAAAATGAAGTTCCCTCACATCTATATACAATTACAATTACATCCTGCACATAATTCTACATTCATTCCAACTCTGGCTGGGGAAGGAGTCTGGTAGTGGGAGTCTAATGATCATTACACCCTGATGTGAAAGAATATATTTCTAAAGAAGAAAAAATAAAGGTCGTTATGTATAGCCTATGGACAATCAAAATCAGTTGGAAATATTTCATTTTGATGTGTTAAACATCAATGTAATTAAACTCATGTTGATATGGCACACTGACTATCAAGAAAATGAAAACATGGCACTTCATGTCAAAAAGGTTGCCGACCCCTGAAATAGACTCTTAAGTGTTAAACGCTGAGGAGTTTACATTGTAATAATAATAATAATAATAATGATAAAAGTTATAATTGTTATTATTATTATTATTATTATTTATGTTGTTGTTTTTTTATAATGTGGCCTAATGCATATCCTTGAAATGAAAACGTCTGATCATCATCATATTGGCCCTAGAATAGCTGATATTGCATACATTGTATGCATGCAATGTAATAACAGCTATTCTAGGCTCCTACCCTTCAACTGCACTATAAATAAATGTAAAATATGTGTTATCGAGTAGACCATATCAGTCAGTGTAATTGAGTTGCTAAGGAACAGCTTAGGTCAAGTTTATATAAGCTACTGATATTCACAAACACTGTCAGCTACTGATACACACAAACACTGCAACAGGAAATAAACTTGGACCCATTTAGGATGTTTACGTTGTCAAGTGTGTAGTGAGGATATTGCCAAGACAGACAGTCTTATTGCCAGCGCATTTCTTAGGACAATGAACACGACCAGGCATTTCTTGCTTGTTTGTACAAAGGACTTGTTACTTGCAACATATCTGTGTTTCTCTTTGTAAATCATTTTGTATACAAATGAAAAAGAAGAGACTTTAATTGTTTATTTTAAGTTTATTTTTTTGTGGCAAAATCAAAATAATCATATTCAAAAGAAAGTCTCCAAAGCCCCTGTATTGTCAATGAGTTTTATCTGAGTGAATACAATCTTCGCTACAAAATTATTGGATAATCGTTCAAACAGGGACAGCTGTGGTGCACATATGGCTACTGGTTTGACTGAGAGTAAAAAAGAACCTCAGAAATACTAAACCATAACTCTGTTGCAATTACATAATTGGGAAATATGGAATAATGTGTGTGTGTGTGTGTGTGTGTGTGTGTGTGTGTGTGTGTGTGTGTGTGTGTGTGTGTGTGTGTGTGTGTGTGTGTGTGCACGCTAAAGGTGCAAGGCACCATACTGTAGCACCAGACTGATAATAGGGCTGTCTTGGCTGAAAGTCGTGGTTTCAACACCACTCACCTAACCTGCTTCTTAGGTGTTTTACTGCCATCCGTTTGCTAAACATCAAAACACTTAAAAGTTTGGCAAGATTAGCACTTCTGTTAATTATGCGTTGGAGGCCTAATAGCTGTAAGGAAGTTTCCCAGAGCCAGCGGCTGACAGCTTCATCAGCATCTGACTCACCACTGTCCCAATAGTGGTTTGATTAATATCTGATAACACAACATTTCAATATAATACGCATCTCTTCAATAATGGCTCTGGGGTCTTTCGGTAGCCCCCCAAAAGGTTGATTATTTATTTATTTATTTCGCCTACTGGTGTCATCGCTCATATTACACAGATACTGGTGTTGCACTAGAGAACTTGCGGCAAGGATCATATAAAAGTAATACAGCCACTTATGTGCGCGTGTGTGTGTGTGTGTGTGTGTGTGTGTGTGTGTGTGTGTGTGTGTGTGTGTGTGTGTGTGTGTGTGTGTGTGTGTGTGTGTGTGTGTGTGCGCGTGTGCGTGTGTGTGTGTGTGTGGTAATTGCTATTTAGTCTATACCAATGCACATTCTGTTAGGTTATCACACAGGAAACAGTATCTCTAGGTGTCTGTCTGACCAGAATTTTACATGTAAATGAATTTGCTGAACTGTACATATCTGCAATTTCTCCTTTGGTTCCCCCCCCCCCCCTCTTGGTCAATTCAGGTCACGTGCAAAATTGAAAATGTTTGTCCATCTCAAATTGCTTGTTTTTATTGTGTCCCACTCATCAACGTAAACTGCAGGATGCACACAGTATTTTATGTCAGATAGAACAAAAAGCAGTGGTGCGAGTACACTTTATATGCATCAATGGATTGTTATAGAACAAAAACAAAGTGACACCCACTCATTTCTCCACCTATTCAGTCACTCTGCTAAAGTGTCATAAATAATGATTTATCTACATTCTATTCATTCAGATTGCTGGTGGTGCTGCACACTCAAAACTGAAAGATCATAACAATGATAGTATAAGGCAAAGCCAGAATTCTCCTCATGGTGCACAGTGAAATCCTGAGTGTTAAATTAACAACTTAAGCCCTATTTTATACGACTTTGTATGACAGTGTCGCATGACAATAGTGAAAATAACTGACCTACAAGCAAACAATGTGTTGCAATGCATTGTGAGCTAGTAGATCTGCCATTTGAGCTGTTTTTGAGAGGAAAAGTTTTGCCAAAAAATAGTGACACCGGGTTGGAGGTGGTTAAAACTCAGGATTTTGCTGTGTATTAGTACTGCTGTGGTTACAGAGGGCCACCACTAGAGGGCCTATTCCTCCTCCATCCCTAATAAAAGCAGTATATGACACTCTTGCACCTGTCAAACCTTTGCATTACAGTCTATTGCTCTCATGTGAGTCCAGTTGTTACTCAGTGGTGGCTTCTAGGGACTGAACTACAGACTGTGTGTGTGTGTGTGTGTGTGTGTGTGTGTGTGTGTGTGTGTGTGTGTGTGTGTGTGTGTGTGTGTGTGTGTGTGTGTGTGTGTGTGTGTGTGTGTGTGTGTGTGTGTGTTTGGTTCAGGGTGTGAAGAGAACTAGAACAGGTTGTCAGCCATGGCAGTGAAACTATGTGGAATCTCTCTCTCTCTCTCTCTCTCTCTCTCTCTCTCTCTCTCTCTCTCTCTTCTCTCTCTCTCTCTCTCTCGGTCTCCTCTCTCTCTCTCTCTCTCTCTCTTTTCCACGGGTCAGTTGTGTCTTTCGTTCGCTCAAGTTATGGCAGTCTTTCCAAAATCTTCTGTGCACCGTTAAAAGAGTCGAGCCTGTTTCTTCAGCTCGTTCCTTTTCCACAGTGCCAGCCGGTCGAAGTCCTCCACAGTCATCCCGAACACCCGCACAAAGTCCTCTGGAGACAGGTGACGCTGGAGGACACACAGGGACAGGCAAATGACAGTGTTAGTCCTTCATGTCTGTCCACTTGGCCCGGTCAAATTATTATTCCTCTCATGTTGCTAAAATCCATTGTTGTAGAGCAGTAGCCTGATTATCAGACTGAAGCTGCATGGAGCTTGTCCACTCAGAGAGTGGGCGAGGTCTATGGTCTGAAACCAGGCTAGTAGAGCAGTGTTTCTCACCAAGGGCCCCCAAATTGATACATATTAAACTGCAGACCCTCCATTTGAAAAGCTTTGGTGCCAGGGACCCCCATAAGAGATTTATGTTATTAAAGCGACAACTTGCAATGATGAGGTCTATGGGAGTTGGGAAGATAAATACTCACTCTGTGTCGCAGTTGAGAAGAGAATTATTTAAGATCTAGGACTAAATAGGGTTTAAGTGGTTAAATTGTTCCTCATTTTGCTGGGGACTGCCCTTATGATTATACACAACAACAGTCTGTGTCCATAATTATCTGGGCTTGTAGGACGTCAGAGCTCAAAGAGGAATGAATCCCTGGGCTGTTTATTTTCCTGTACAGGTTAAAAACTACAGAAGGGTAAAAACATGGCCTTATTGTACATTGTGATGTAAGCAACACAGCTGCAGCTAATACAATTAATAATTAGTAGAGTGTGTTAGATTTAGGTGTGCCAATGAGAAATAATCAACAGTATTGTCAATGTTTGCATAATGGTACACCTAAGTCTAGAAAGAATGCAAGCACAACTAATAAGTAGTAATCTATTTTCCGGGTTCAAGGTTCAGAAGAATTCAATGAATGCAAATGAAATGCCAACAGTCACGGAAGTGTCCTTCAGCATAAAAATGCCTATGCTTCTGCATAAAAATAATATATCTGAAGGTCACTTCCGTGAGTGTTGGCATTATTGCGTTTATCACACCGACAGTAAATCGAACACACCCATTATTCATGTTATGCTTACATCCATAAGGTCAGCCTGCCATGTTTGTATCCTTCGGTAGTTTTTAACCTGTTCACGAAAACAACATTTCTCACAACATCCATCACAGTTTGGTACGGTAATCTGACCTGTCACTCACAAAACAAACTGCAGCACATTATGAACAGATTCCGAAATCATATGGTGCCCCCCCCCCTCCCCTGAGTTGAATTCCTCTACATCCAACAGACCAACATCATCGTCTCTCACCCCTGTCATGCGGCCCACCTTCTATTACAGCTGATGGCCTCAGGGAGGCGCTACAGGTCATGACCCTCCAATCAAGCCAGTAACTTGTTGTCAAAATGCATTTATGGTGATAACTGTTGTACTTTGTTTTTGTTTTATGAGGTTTGCATACATTGTGTTAACCTGACTCCGCCAGATGGCAGAAGCTTGCGTCACATTTGTTTCACAGGCTACTTCCATCTGGGACCTCGGCAGCACAATCGATGAAGGGGCGGTCCCTTTTTTTTTCAAGCTACTTGGCAGGTGATTGGATGATCCCGCCCCTAGCAGTCGCTGATTGGTTCGCACATGCAGCGGTGCGGGCAGCTCTACTCTCTGAGCGAGTCCAGATGGAGGCTGTATTGTGAAGTGAATACCGCCCTCATCTGGCGGAGTCAAGTTAACATTGTGTTGCTCTAAATGTTCTGCTTGTGTTATGTCTGTCTATGTTACCATAAACGGACAACCAGGCTGTACCGAAACTGAATTCCACCGGCCTTGGCTGTGTGACAAAATAAACTATCTCTATCTATTTCATGACACCAACTGTATCAAATGTGCGTCTGACACACCACTGTTTGCTTAATAGCCTTATGTCTCAACTGTTGAAGGGACCCTGTATATTAATCTGACAGACGACATTGGATCAAACACAGTGAGATCTGAGAGTGACAACTATCTATAAATGGAGGTACATAATACATGGTAGACCTAGAGTATGTGGTACACAATGTATTGCATCTGTACATGTTCACCCACAATGTGAACAGCTGAATAACTGACCTCCAGTCTGGCTCTGTCTGCGTCTCTGGGAAGTCTATTCCGCCCTCTAGTGGTGACAATGAGCGCCTCATATGGGTAAATCTGCAAGTAAAGATGATTAAGGTGGCAGCTGCACAAAAGTTAATTGCACACAAACTTAACGGTAATAAATAATGCATATCTTTAAAGAATTACTTTTTGTCTCCATAAAAATCTTACCGTGTATTCCGCTGTAGGAAGAGAGAGAGAGAGAGAGAGAGAGAGAGAGAGAGAGAGAGAGAGAGAGAGAGAGAGAGAGAGAGAGAGAGAGAGAGAGAGACATAGAGACATTACAATGTGGAAAACTTTGGATCCCTTATCTACTTCATTGTGGTAGGATGGGGTCATGTGCTGAAAATAGCCAATCGCATTGCGACGTGTTGAGGGCTTGTTGATCTGCTCTTTTCGACATAAGGCTTTTGGTTACAACTTTTAAAATGATAACTACCTCTGCTTCCCCAGTTCACCTCACTGCCAGTGTCATACGGGTACGTCTGGTAGCAATCTGCACTCTGAGGCTGCATGGAAACAGAGACACAGATATAGGCTACATGAGGGACAGATTCAGGAATGACAAATTCCACATTGGATAAATGTATTCTTTTTTCTCTTCTTGTTTCTGTGCAGTGTCAAGTGTCAAGTGTATTAACCCATTAAGACCTGAGGCTGATTCTAAAAATGTCTTCTAAATCATAGCAGTTTTCTGAAAAACGTATGTTGCTATATACTGTATCAGTCGTTCTCAAACTTTTTCATGTTGTCGTGGAATTCTGGATCAATCGGCACTCGATGAGGCACATAGGAGTCGAGACAATATTCTAGGTGGTGATGATTATGCTTTATGTACATGATATCATGGGGAGAAATAACACTCATATCAGTGGTACAGTAGTTCTGCCTCCAGCACAGGGCAGAGATCATAGTTATACTGTAGCTGCTTCAAGGACAAACTGAACCATAATAAGATAGGCTGTACCAAAACAATAGCTATTAGGCCTAGTGGAGACATCTAGGCTCTTACAAGCTGTCAAATATCATACTGTATTGTAGAAGTATTATAAGTGATGGTAAAATATACAGGTTAGATATAAGCAGCCATATAATTTGTTCCTCAATGTCAAGGACCCCCAAAATTATATGTATTTGGCCACCAACCCCATCTCAAAATATTTAGTTTCCAGGGACCCCCAGAAGCAAAGATTTGAGTTAAAAAATGTTTGTTTTAAAAGAGTAATATATTCAAACATTAAATTATGGGAGCCAAGACTTTATCATTCATGAGACTGGCCAATCAGAGAGTGCAGTTCAAACTCTATGTTCTATGAGGTAGACTTGGCTCATTAGCCTGCATGCTATAAATATCCCAGCAGTCCCATCTGTCTCTCACCCTCTGGATGCCGTTGCGTCCATACCCAGGTAAGGAGCCCGATTTACACACATAGTCTGTAAAAATGATTAGCACAACAAAAAAAAAACAGGGTCAATCATCTTATTTTAGTAGGAAACACAACAGGACCATGGTGAGCTCTTCAGTTACTTAATTAATCAAAACTTCCTAATGGTTTTAGCAACCCAGGATGAAATATTATACATGGCCAGAAGGGGGCACTAGCAGCTAGCCAGTCCTGGAGGACCTTCTCACCTTCCAATCTCTCATTTCTACTTTTTCCTCCTCTCTATCAGCTGCTAAAGCTGCTTTTTTCTGCACTAAAATTCAGGCTTCTGCTTCCAACCCTAAAAAACTCTTTGAAACTTTCTCCTCTCTCCTGCAACCACCACCCCCTCCTCCCTCCTCGTCCCTCCTCCCCGACGATTTCGCCAACTTCTTTGACAAGAAGGTGAACGATATCCGATCCTCCTTCCCTCCTCCCCCGGCTGGTGCCCTGCGCACTACCCACACCCGTCTGCCTGCCACCCCCCCCTCTCTACCCTCATCTACTCCTCTCCCCCCCCCCATCCCCTCTCTATCCCACTTCTCTCCCCTCTCCCCTAACGAGGTCCTTCTCCTTATTACCTCTAGTCGCCCCACCTCATGCTCTCTGGACCCGGTCCCATCCACTCTGTTGCAGTCTATTGCACCTGAACTTCTTCCCTTCTTAACCCACCTTATTAACACCTCTCTGACATCTGGCTACTTTCCCTCTACTTTCAAGACTGCCAGAGTCACCCCCCTCCTGAAGAAACCGACACTTGACCCCTCTGAGATCAAGAACTACAGACCGGTTTCCCTTCTATCCTTCCTATCTAAAACTCTCGAACGTGCTGTCTTTAAACAACTGTCCTCCTATCTCCACCAGAACAACCTCCTGGACTCCAACCAGTCTGGGTTCAAAGTGGGTCACTCGACAGAGACTGCCCTCCTGGCAGTGACGGAGTCGCTCCATGCCGCTAGAGCGAACTCTCTCTCCTCCGTTCTGATACTCCTGGACCTGTCTGCAGCGTTCGACACGGTGAACCATCAGATCCTCCTCTCCACCCTCGAGGGGATGGGTGTCTCAGGCTCTGCACTCTCCCTGTTTGCATCCTACCTGACGGGTCGCTCATACCAGGTGATGCTGAGAGGGTCTGTGTCAGAACCACACAGGCTCACAACTGGGGTTCCCCAAGGCTCGGTTCTGGGTCCTCTTCTTTTCTCTCTCTACACTACATCTCTGGGTGCTGTCATCCACTCTCATGGCTTTTCCTACCACTGCTATGCCGATGACACCCAACTAATCCTCTCATTCCCCCCCTCTGATACCCAGGTGGAGACACGCATTGCTGCTTGTCTGGCTGACATCTCGGAGTGGATGTCGACAAACCACCTGAAGCTCAACCTGGACAAGACCGAGCTGATGTTCCTCCCGGGGAAGGGCTGTCCGCATCGAGACATGGCCATCACCATTGATAATGCTGTGGTGACCTCAACTCGGACTGCGAAGAATCTGGGTGTGACCCTGGACGATCAACTGACGTTCTCGGCAAACATCGCATCAGTGACGAGGTCCTGCAGATTCCTGCTCTACAACATCAGGAGGATTCGCCCCTTCCTCACGGAGAAGGCAGCCCAGGTGCTCATCCAGGCTCTCGTCATCTCCCGCCTGGACTACTGCAACTCCCTCCTTGCTGGTGCTCCGGCATCCGCCATCAAACCCCTGGAGCTTGTTCAGAAAGCTGCGGCTCGTCTGGTGTTCAACCGCCCCAAGTTCTCCCACACAACCATCCTTCTCCGCTCTCTACACTGGCTCCCCGTAGCGGCTCGCATCCAGTTCAAAACCCTGGTGCTAGCCTATAGGGCAGTGAAAGGAACAGCTCCTTCCTACCTCCGGGCTATGGTCGATGCCTACACCCCTGCCCGACCACTTCGGTCTGCCACCTCGGGGCGACTGATTGCCTCGTCACTCAAGGGTCCTTCTGGCCGATCCACACGGTCACGACTCTTTTCTGTTCTGGCCCCACAGTGGTGGAATGAACTTCCCACTGATGTTAGGACAGCAGAGTCACTGCCCATATTTCGCCGCAGACTGAAAACCCACCTCTTCAGGAAACACTACCCTTCCTCTCTGCCTGACCTACTTGTTGTTAACTAGTTGTACGAACGCTTGTTTTCTATTGCTGTATTGTTTATTGGATTATTGGATTGTTTATTGGATCTTGTTTAGTCGATACACTTATTTGTTTTAGCTCATGCTCATTTGATTTAGCTATTTTGTCTCATCTGTTTAAGGAAATAGGTAGCTGATATATTGCACTTTTACCTTAGCGCTAGGTATACTCTTGGTTGCTTGTTTTTGCAGAAAATGCACTAAAGACTTCTGGTGATTAGTAGTTTTCGTTCCCTACCTATGTTGAATACACTTATTGTAAGTCGCTTTGGATAAAAGCGTCTGCTAAATGACTGTAATGTAATGTAATGTAGAAGAACCCTGGTATTCTGACCAAGAAGTGAGCACAGGGGTACTGTTATTTTATTTTTTTTAGCCTATGTTGAGTCCAGCATAAACCTATTTATTTTATTATAAACCTATTATCTATCTAATGATAGCAACACATTCAAGTCTCATGGGGAAAACGACAACATCTAATTGAATTCATTATATTGAATTGTGGGCAGGGGCTCGATATGAAAAACTTACTGTACCTCATATAGTAAATGCTTGAAGTTATTGTGTTGAATAAATATGATTTCATTTCAACATTTACTTTTCTCAGTGTGGAAACAGTCTCCAGCCCCCCCAATCCACCAGCAACACCCTTAAGACTTTATGAATTACTTACATGAATAATAATAATAATAATATAAAACTTACCACTTTCAGAACTGTACCGAGGAGCTGTGAACACAAAGGAACCACAGTTACAGTATAGTTTGTGTTTCACAGAACTGCTTCCCCCCTGCACTGAGTTTAATTCCAGGTTTTAATTCCAAGCCACCTCATTTACAAATAACCATTGGCTTATCTGATTGTAACAAAATCATTACCTTCTTTGGCTTAACTGTTTGTAACTAAATAGATTTAAACATAGATGGCCGGGTTTAAATTATACTTTGGCAAATAACTTTCTCTATAGCCTAATTCATTATGCTTCAATTCTTGTATTCAAACAAGCAAGATGCCCGTCTTCCAAACGGTTGTCATTACAAAGGTTTCACATCTTTGGTTTCTATCCAGTCCATTAAGTTTACACCAGCCAATTAACTTGGGAATGAAGGCATTGTTCACCCTAAAGTTACAAATAGCCTAAATACTTTTGGTTTTCATACAACAGACAAACAAACAACAGTCATCCAATATCTGCCGAACCCGCGAGATCCATGGCGCAAGATCCATGGCAATTTATATACACCCGAGGATGAGGTGCTATGCCCGCTGTGGACTTACAAGCTCACATCTTGACGCATTGTGCAGTTGCAGATCTGCTTTTTTTGGCCAATAATTCTCTTTTCAACTGCGACACAAAGTGGGTATCTTCCCAAAAATCCCATAGACCACATCATTGCAGGTTGTCATTTTAACTTTTATGTTGTACTTAAGAAATGTGAGATGTACTTTTTCCAATACAGCATTTCTTTTAAACCCCCAACACTTTACATGTTGGGGGTTACAACTAAGTTGTCAAAAAGATCTGGTATGATGCAGGTATACCAGTATTTCTATATTTGTAGAAGTGGACAATCAATATCCTGGGATCTGATCAGCATTTAACTAGTTAACAAACCAAATGGAAGAAGAGAAGCAGTCTGGGTAGTGGGTACCCATCATGCCCTGGGAGGAGCCCAACATCAAAGAAGCAATGAGGCAGAGAAAGACAAGATGAGAGGGGTGAGGAGCACACACACCCACACACCCATAGCCACACAAACACACACATGCACACAGGCACCCACCCATGCACGCACGCACAGACTCACAGACTCATACACCACACAAATATGGCCCCACACATGCACACGCACACACACAACGCAGGCGCTGGAATGGAAAATGACGTGGGGGGGGGGGCATTAATAGTGGGCGTGGCCAGGCGGTGATGTCGCGAAGTTCACAGTCAGTTTTGGTTTAGCTCCGAAGAGGACTTCTCCGTGTTTAATTAACTGTAAGCACTTTAATGTGTTGTAAGATGACAATTGTAAGTAGCTCTGGATAGACCAGATTGTAAATATAAATATTTATTAAGGGAAATTCAAGCTTACACTTAGGCCTACTCTTTTTACCCACTTACAGTATGTCCCTTGTCTCAGCGACTATTTTGGCATAATGCCTAGCACCTGTGTTGTCGGACAGCAGCATATTGAGCGTGCATGGTGCGATACAGCAGAATACATACTGTAGTTCTATCAGTTCAAGATGTTGTGGGAAAATGATTTACCTATGGCCATGAAACTTTCCAGAACTTTATTTTTAGTTGCCACTAAGGTAGTCAGCTGGAGGAAGTCCTTATCCTAGTGCTGTGTCCCCTGATAAGCTCCTGCCTCACAAGAAAGTGCAAATATTGGAGTTGCTGCAGCCATCTCGCCTCTCGCTCTGATCCACAGCATGTCGCTTTAGCAGCTGGACATGAATAGATATCTGTCCATTGTATGAAAGCATAAGTGTATCCAACCTTTCTCGCGGCTGTCCGCGATCGATGGGGATTTATTCTAGTTGTTCACGCCATTAGTAATTACGTTTTCCTCTCCGCATTTTGCTAAGTTGATCAGGTTGCAGGATTCGGCAAAACCTGCTTTCTGTGCATGTGTTTATACTGTTGTTGTATGTGACACACAAAGTCAGGGCTCTGAGGGCATGCCAAACATACAGTACAAATATACAAAATCTATTCATTCTGTAAATATCCTTAGGCTACCTCGTATTAATTCTTGCAGCCAGAGCCCAGAGGGCATCTGATCATAGATGTGTGTATTAGGCTAGCCAGCCTGTCTGGCCGCCATTTGATCACGGCTTCAGTGAAGCAACAGAACGCTCTGTGATAGCAGGCAGTACACATACACAACCATTTGCACACACAATGGCAAAACAAGGTAATCGTGAGGGGACATTATATCTCTAGAAACCCCCATGCCGGCGCCGATGCCACGCACACATGCACGCACACGCACACGCACACACACACACACACACACACACACACACACACACACACACACACACACACAGTTTCGTTCAGGAGTGCTCTCCTCCCATCTTTAATGAGAGGTGTTACTATTCATAAATAAACTAGGTTGTGGGACGCCAGCTGTGAGAACAGGAGGGGAGGGTGAGTGACATCATGAGGAACAAGCAGTATGACACCAGCTGCTTTATGGTGGAGAGGAGAGGTGAGGAGAGGAGAGGTGAGGAGAGGAGAGGAGAGGAGAGGAGAGTAGAGGAGAGGAGAGGAGAGGAGAGGAGAGGAGAGGAGAGGAGAGGAGAGGAGAGGAGAGGAGAGGAGAGGAGAGGAGAGGAGAGGAGAGGAGAGGAGGACATAGCATGAGGCATGTGACCAATGACCACCAAATGCTAGATGGGCCCACACTTTCACTTTTCCACAGCAGAAAATTATTTCTGTTGTTTGCGCCAATCTATCATCTAAATAGCAATGTGCCAACAGCTTTCTCTTAGAGGGAATGAAAAAGACACTCTGAATGGTTTAATTAATGTAACGGCCAAAACACAACCATGACTAATTCAGAGGCTTAATACAACCCCTTTTTTGCCGTGCACCAGGGTCTGTCTAACTTGCACAATTGGTGTGGACGACCCTCCTCCTCCACCCGCTCAACCGCAATTTGCGCCCTGCGTTTTATATCCTGCACCATAGATCATCTAAATAGGGCCCTGTCCCTCAGACCAGGTTGTGAGGGGCTCAGCTGTTTCCAGCTGCTTGAGAAGTTTAAAGTGGATATGATCATACGTCGGCCCAAAGACGGCCAACCACATCTGCTTCTGTCTCATCAAAGCATCATCGACAGCTGTTAAGCCTGATTTATATTTAGTTGTGTGAAGACACTCCGAATGGTTCAATTAATGTAACGCAACAAAAACACACCCAATGACTAATTCAGAGGCTTAATGCAACCCCTTTGTGCCGTGCGCCAGGGTTTGTTCCCAGATATTGCATCGTTAAGAGTTTTTAGAACACCCATTTCCAGTGTGCGACACGATGCACAACCAAGTATAAATGAGGCATTATGAAGCTCCTGTTTCAATAACACCTGATGCCTTCAGCAGCCTTGACCTGCTGACCCCTCCTGCCAACACCCCCCGCCCACTGCCCCTCCCCCTGACCGACTGACTGACTGACCAACTGACTGACAGCAGATATTGAGCCTCATAAAAAATAAGCCTTGTGGCACAACATACTATAATAATAATCACATTTCTATTTTATTTTTATGCAATTGCCTATTGTAGCACTTTGAGATTTTCACAAATGTTAAGTGCATTATAAATAGAATCCATTATTATTATTATTATTACAAATGCAACAGAGAGGGAATAGACACAACACCACCATGTGTGTACATGGCGAACGCATGCAATTGCACACAAAGACACAGATGGTACATGGATAGATAAACACAGAAAGTGACGGATAGATACTGTAGATAGAGCGATATAGCACGTGCATGAGAGAGAGAGAGAGAGAGAGAGAGAGAGTGAGTGAGTGAGAGAGAGAGAGAGAGAGAGAGAGAGAGAGAGAGAGAGAGAGTGAGAGAGAGAGAGAGAGATGAATCCTTACATCCGTTAACAGTGTTGTTGTAGCCTGTCGTGTTGAGAGTTTCCTTGCTCCCACTGCGAGAATTGCTGCGAGAATTCCTTGCACTGCCCCAGGGGTCGTTGTCATAGGAACCAGATCTGGCTTTCATCTCCTCCTTTAGGATCATCCTTCCGATGCCACTCCCGATCTGAGAGAGAGAGAGAGAGAGAGAGAGAGAGAGAGAGAGAGAGAGAGAGAGAGAGAGAGAGAGAGAGAGAGAGAGAGAGAGAGAGAGAGAAAGTGGAGAGTGAGGGATGGGGGAGGTGAAAGTGACATCGCATCGGCAAAAACATTGAATTAATGTGCAGGAGCAAAAATTAACGCAGCATGGAGAGAAACACAAAATACAGCACGAAAGCAGGATTTGAAATGAAATGAATGACACTGATGCGTCGTCAATACTGGAGAAAGCATATCATCTACGGGTCTGAGAAGCAGAGTGGTAAATATGGTGGAGAAAACGGAGTGCAGAATAATGAGCCTCATACTCTTTGAAGGCTGTGACTCCAACTCTCTTCATCTCCTCCTGTGGAGAACCTCCTCCTCGGCACACGGTAAACTGAGATGGAAGTAAGAGAGAGAGAGAGAGAAAAAGAGGGAGGGAGAGAGACAGCTGAGACAGCTCAAAGATGTTTCAGCTCATCCATAATATACTATATATTATTTGAACTTTTCACATTTTGTGAATTCATAATCTCCGATATACCGTCCTGCCATTCCTTCATATCTGGCCAAGGCTGACATCATCAGTATGACGTCATCGAGATCCACAGGCCAGCCTCACCGTTATGTGTTTATCTTATATACAAATTGGCTTAAGGGAGGACCGGCCGGCGGGCATGCGGACCACGTCGTCACGCTCATTTCACTATGACTCAGCCAAAACCATATAAGGAGTTCCCAATGTAGCTACGCCCAAATATGGAGTGTGTTGTCTAACCTCAACATGTCGCAATGGCATCAGGCGCAAACAAATCAGTCAGCTCCATATGAGCACAAAAGGCGGCATGCCCCTATATGGGCATATACTGATGACATCAGAGATCTCCATATAAGGGCATATTGGTCGGATCGGCGGTGCGACGTAGGTGTGAGGGCCGCGCAGTGGCCCGAACTCTAGATGTACCGTAAATTTCGGACTATAAGCCGCGACTTTTTTCCCATTTTTCGACCCTGCGGCTTATATAACGGTGCGGCTTATCTATGGATTTTTACAGCTAACGGCCACTAGGGGACCTCCAAAATCTATGGATTTTACACCCGCGGCTTATAGTCCAGTGCGGCTTATATATGTACAAATCATTCAATTTAGCTGCTGCGGCTTATATTCAGGTGCGGCTTATAGTGCAAAAATTACGGTATACTGTAGTGTAGAACCTTTTTAAGATTCATAACAGAAGCCATTTTTTATAAAGAAAATAAATTAAAGAAAAAAATAGTACAAATAACTACATAAAATGCTTCCGTATAGAACCTTTTAAGGGCCAAATATAATATTTCTTTCAGTTTCATAAAGTGTATACCCATTTTGGGTGAGATTGTGACTGTGGGTTCTGTGTATTTGAGAAGGGTGGAAGACGGTACCTTTGGGTGAGCTGCAGTAGTAGTCAGTCTCTGACTGTGCGTAAGGCTCAGGAGAGTAGGTGGAGAATCTGGAAGATCTCAGGATGTCCTCGCTGGTCCTGCTTTTTGTGGCTGGATCCACATGATAGTCTGGGGAGAGATGGGAGGCAGGTTACGAGAAAGGGTCAACATCGACCTCCACATCGACAGAACCATCTGAACTGCCGTGTTCCGCATAATCTGTGCGGGTGCAGTGAACTGTAGTTGTGCTGAGGGGATAAAGGACGTTAATGACCATCGTAAAAGCAATACGGCGAGAAAGAACAACCACAATATACGGTTATTTTCCTCACCGGAGTCGGTCGGACAGAATCAATTCTGGTAAAGTAAGTGTACAGTAGTTACACGTTAGAGACCAGGTCAAACTGACTGAGTTTTATGAGTGGCATGAAAGGGCCACTTTGAGCAGTCGATGACAGTGACATGCAGAGTAATGTCAGATACATCGCTCTTTACCCTGTTAGTCATTAGCCACACCTAAACCAATTCAAGGTCCATTGAATTCCTATAAACATGATGCATGACACCGATGAACGACGTTCTCATTGCTGACTGCACAACAAGCCTCTACACACGCACGAGCACACACATGCACGCACCCACGCGCACACGCACGCGTGCGAGCACACACACGAGTTCGGAGACAGAACCCGACGACCGATTGAGACTTCTTCACTTGACTTCCTGAAAGAGTTTTCAAAGCCATAGATTGGCTGATGTATACATTTGATTATGGATACACCATGACAAATGAAGATTCATACATATATGTACATACCGTACATGCATGTACTTAGCACAGTACATAACATACACTACAGTTATGGACAGACAGACAGAAACACATAACAATGAGACAGCGATAGGTGGGGAATACTTACAGGGTGGTAAGTTCACCGAGGGTAAGGTGGAGCAGAAGGTGGAGGGAATTGAATAAAAGTGATTGGATGCAATAAGGAAAGAGGTGAAAAGATAAAGGGAAACATTATTGGAGCATAACACAGAGGAAGAGAGGAGTGTGTTAGTATAGTATGTGCTTTGCTACCCATAACGCACAAAGAGGACATGGTTTCACTTCATACACAACAGCCAAGACAAGAGACAAGAGGTTTATTTTCTCATAATTTGGGTAAAGGTTGTGTACAGGTAGCAAAAGTGCCAACTGAATAGTACATTACAGGCCATTGGTATGCAGATCAGCACGCCTTATAATGACTCTATTGTTTGTTCATTTTTATATTAATCATCTTTAGCACTGAGGCAAGAGAGTGTAATTTCTTAATAGCCGCGTAAGTACCAGGAGGATCAATATGACTGATGTGGACGTGTGCGGCTGAATGCCAATAACCTCATAACGCAGATGTTTAAAGACTTGCCATGTGGCTGGAGACTTGTTATCTCTGGTCAGATCTCACCAGTTCAAATCACATTAATTCATTTTCCGACCTCAACACAAGTAAATTATGGGCTGATACGCACATGCAGATGCATACATTCTTATTGGACTTTGACTCAGCTTACTAAACCGTACCTACCATCACTTACCACACAAAAAATGAAATAATAATAATAATACAACTTGTGAATGTTCTTTACGTATTCAAATGAAGGTGCGTCTGCTTCCAGGGGCCAGTGATGTACCACTAACATCTATGTTCTACTGAAAGGTCATCATGTTTACAACACAGGTTAACATACTGTACAGTGACACACACCTAGAAACTCTCTCACACACACACACACACACACACACACACACACACACACACACACACACACATACACACACACACACACACACACGTGTGCGCGCACGGCCGCGCGCGCTCCAACACAAGCCCACAAATACATGCAGGACTGTAGGATAAGATGCACTATCCTCTCTTCCAATGAGTGCAAACCTCTTCTTTATATCTGATCTGAAAAACCTCCACATTTCATTGGATTTGAAGCTTCTAGTGAATAGCGGGGGTTGCACAATATAGCATTACATTTTAATGTCTTTTTGCATATAATCTTGTGATGATTACAAAATAAGAACTGTCTATCTAGTATCTATCTATCATCTATCTATCTACAACAAAATCCACCCATTAAAGAAATTACCCTTCCTCCTCTTATCTTCCCTTTTTGCAAGCTCAAATCTCCCCTGACTCTCCTAAAGCCTAATGTATTGTACATCGTACGATGGTGGTGCTTGCCAAAAACACTATTAATTAACCCATTAAAACCGGGAAAGCATCTGTGTCATTTTAGATTTTAGCGTTTGCTATTCAAAAATAGCAAATTGAGTACAAAGGACCCCAATGGAAACAAGCATAGTGCTTTCTTGGGTTTAAAATCCTCTTAACAGACCTTATTGAAATGTATTTCCCTGTGCTTGTCTTTGCAAACTGTTAATAAAGTATTCAATCAATCAATTAGCAGATATACGAGCTCACAGCGCGTCACTTCATTAAGAATCTTGAAAGTGTGAGAACTACTGATTTAGAAGGCATTTATAGAATCGGCCTCAGGTCTTAATGGGTTAAACGTAATCCTTCAAAACTTTGCAAAGCCTCTTCCTTCTATCATCGTATCTATCTGTCTGCCAGGGGCTGCTGCAGAGCCAAAAGGTACAATAAGTACATATTGTGTAGCGACTTTCACAGACTCCATAAGAAATCCATAACATAAAGTTTCTGACATAACGTCCTGTATATTAATGAGCGAGAGCCTGACAGGCAATGGAAACTATATACACACACGTGTGCTCACGTATGCATGCACGTGCGTGCACGTGCATGCACACGTGAGCATGCACACAATCGTATAGATTCTACTATTTTGGATTTAAATGCACACATTTTTGCATTTACGCACAAATTTATATTCTGTGTACTGTACATTTATGTTAATTTTACACTTTTTACCTCTCACCTGCTCACACTTGGAGTCTGATGATAATTCTCTGTGGGCTTATATCTGTATCAATGTGGGCTTATATCTGTATCAATCTATGGTTCCAGTAAAAATGGATCTGTCCATTTTGTCAATTTGTACACTAATTAGAATCAAACTGCAGTGTTGAACCGTTATAGTTTTGTGGTTTTGTCAGTGAGAGCTTAATCTAGGCTGATGCTCGCTGACGACTATACATCACTACTAATCAACTACTCTACTCTACGAGGCCATCGACAGGTCACCATCAACATCTATCAAATACTGAAACACAGTACGACTGCACTGACGAAGAACAGGCAGGCTAAGGCGGGGCTAACCCACTGTACCAGTTCTCTTATAGATGGGAGGCTTCCTGTAGATGTTGGGGTCCCCTGAGGCTGAGGAGAGACAGAGGAGATGGAGAGGTGAATAATGGAGGAGTTGAGGGAAAAAAGTAGGGGTGAGGGAGAGGAAGAGGAGGGAGGGACTGCTGTGAGGGGAAGAATAAAGGGGAAGGTAAGGAGAAGGTGTGAGGGTAAAGCCTGAATCATACTTAGTTGTGTGCCGGGGTCGTGCACCAAAAATAGCTTGTATTGGTTGTGCGACACGGTGCGCAACCAAGTATAAATCAAGCACTAGAATGCTAGAGAAATCATGCATGGGAAATCAAGAGTTAACATTTCCACCCTCCCAAAATAACATCAACAGAACAACTTGAATGATTTGACTCATGGTTGATGACTCGTAATCTATGGGCTCGGGAGGATGAATGCTGAAGGGTCCTACCTGGTACATGAAAGTGTTTGGGGGGCTGGTATGTGGTCGGGGTACTCGATCGCCCCTCTTGGCCGTAACACGGTGAGCTCCTGCCACTCTCAGAGCCTGCAGCCAGCCCCAGCCAATCACAGCAAAAGAAAGATGAGCATGAAGGAGAGCCTGGTTACCCTGGTAAGTCCCACCCACTCACATGAAAAAACTCAACGGCAAATCTTACCCCCAAATTAGGCAGTGAAACTTTAAAAAAGACTATTCCACTTGTGTAATGACAGAAAACAATGTCTCATAAATGGTAAATATTACAGTGTCAGTACACATGTGTAAGAGTTGAGTGAAATGGCATTATATAGAAGCATAATGATAGCCAAACAGGACAAACTGGAGTGAAAAGCTTTTCTACTGGAAACCAGTAAAGACCACACTAAGATCACGCTTGGTAATGAATACTAATAGGCTACATCTTTTATTACCACTGAAATTACATTGCCACTATGGTTGTTACAAATACATCAATGGTCATTAAATGGAATGGATGTGAACGAGAGTTGGATTAATGTAACCTTAATTGTCCTACTCTCGGTTTGAGACACCAAATTTCTACCACTCTTCCAACATGGAATCCCCTGCTTGGTCAGGGGAGATATTGCGCGCATGAGCTTCAGGCATTACTACGTCCTACCCGACACCAGCGTCTACATTTTTCAATGGAAGAGTAGCGAGACGACCTCCAACCACTGCAGATACTCTACCCAACACATTGGTTGAAATAACATTTTATTCATTAAAATACGTTTTAACAGCAGTTAACAGCAATACGGAATATCAACAACGAGTCGTGTTAGTAATTCAGTGAGGTCATTGTACATTTGTATGTTGATAAGTATCACAACACTTCTCTGCACTGACAGGAGATTTCATTAGTGCATCCCTGTATGGAACTCAGATAAAACTCTACACCGTGTCATTATGGGCTGAGTGGGTCAGATTACTGCCCTCAAACTGGAGGCCATTGAGTGATTGTTTGATTTGATCTGATGCTCAGAGAGAGGCCCAGAGCTGAAGTGGTGAGCAGGACTCACCAGGGTAACCAAAGTGCTGCGGGGAGCGAGGCATGATTGGAGACATGCCGTGACGGCTGTACGTGGGCGAGTCGATGGAGCACCGTCTCTGCTTCATGTCCAGGCTGTCATAGTCCTACAGAAACAAAGACAACAGTGCATCTCCATCGTAGTTCTACAGATATAAACGACAACAGGTACATGTCCAAGTAGAGATGTTGACGGAAAAAAACTCCAGTGATGTTGGCCGGTCTGAACCTGTAGTGAAATGCATGCTAGAAGCAGAGACACTCACCTGAGAGTAGGCAGAGAGTGTCCCGAGTGACTATGAAAAACAACAGAAAGAAAAGAGTCATTAGTCAAAGCCTGCTGGTGAGGAAACGCAAAGTCTCATATCCTGTACTGACAGATGAATAAAACAGACATGGGTGAAAACAACGCAGCAAATCAGTGATTGTACAGGACAATATCTGAAATATCAATTGTTTTACACACAAAAAAAAACACTCCTTGTGCAAAACAAATAATTGCAATGGATTCAGAATCTTGAAAAAGTTTGACCCATCACATGCTACTTAAGGCAGAATAAAAAATATAGTCTTCCTGCATATGGTTGCGGGTACCCCAACTTTCAGTAGCTGTCAGGTTCCCCTAGGGGAGTTGATTGTGTTAGACACCTGTGCAAACACATTTGTGAATACAATTTCTTGGTAAGGAATTTATTCCAGGGTTTCTTTGTAATATCCCCCGACTACTGGCACTCTATGCACAATAAAAATAAACTTTATTATTATTTTATTTGCAAAAAAAAAA